>NC_064647.1:8412482-8715512 GCF_023864345.2 Schistocerca serialis cubense
TCCGACGCTAAAATGATAGTTAACTGTAACGGTCAGCGCCTCCTAATGACGATGGAACACTCAAATTGCGTAGAGATTCAATACATCATCCTCCAGCCGACTTGTATCCATAGGGAAATTGCTTCCACGGACACCAATTGGTCCGTCTCCAGTGAGTCTAGATTTTCGAATCCGACGAAAAACTGATAGTTAATTGTAACATTCAGGGCCTCCTAGTAACGATGGAACACTAAAATTGCGTCGCGATCCAATAAATCGTCTTCCAGACGACTTGTCTCCAAGGGTCTATTGCTGCCTGGGGCACCTTATGGTCGATCTCCTGTAAGTCTAGATTTTCGAATCCAACAAATAACTGATAGTTAATTGCAACGTTCAGCGCCTCCTAATGACGATGGAACACTCAAATTGCGTCGAGATTCAATACATCGGCCTCCAGCCGACTTGTCTCCAAGGGGATATTGCTGTCTCGGGCACCATATGATCATTCTCCTGTGAGCCTAGATTTTCGAATCCGACGCTAAAATGATAGTTAATTGTAACGTTCAGCGCCTCCTAATGACGATGGAACACTCAAATGCGTCGAGAGTCAATACATCGTTCTCCAGCCGACTCGTCTCCAAGGGTATATTGCTGCCTCGGGCAACTTATGGTCGTTCTCCTGTGGGTCTAGATTTTCGAATCCGACGCAAAAATGATAGTTAATTGTAACGTTCAAGGCCTCGTAATGACGATGGAACACTCAAATTGCGTCGAGATTCAACACATCGTCCTCCAGAGGACTGGTCTCCAAGGGGATATTGCTGCGTCGGGCACCAAATGGTACGTCTCCTGTGAGTCTAGATTTTTGATTCCGACGCGAAACTGATACTTAATTGTAACGTTCAGGGCCCCCTAATGACGATGGAACCCTCAAATTGCGTCGAGATTCAATACAACGTCCTTCAGCCACTTGTCTCCAAGGGTATATTGCTGCCTCGTACACCTTATGGTCGTTCTCCTGTGAGTCTAGATTTTCAAATCCGATGCCAATCTGATAGTTAATTTTAACTTTTAGGGCCTCCTAATGACGATGGAACACTCAAATTGCATCGAGATTCAATACATCGTCCTCCAGCCGACTTGTCTCCAAGGGTCTATTGCTGGCTGGGGCACCTTATGGTCGATCTCCTGTGAGTCTAGATTTTCGAATCCGACGCATAACTGATAGTTAATTGCAACGTTCAGCGCCTCCTAATGACGATGGAACACTCAAATTGCGTCGAGATTCAATACATCGTCCTCCAGCCGACTTGTCTCCAAGGGGATATCGCTGCCTCGGGCACCACATGGTCTGTCTCCGGTGATTCTACATTTTCGAATTCGACGAAAAACTGATAGTTAATTGTAACATTCAGGGCCTCCTAGTAACGATGGAACACTAAAATTGCGTCGCGATCCAATAAATCGTCTTCCAGCCGACTTGTCTCCAAGGGTCTATTGCTGCCTGAGGCACCTTATGTTCGATCTCCTGTGAGTCTAGATTTTCGAATTCGACGCATAACTGATAGTTAATTGCAACGTTCAGCGCCTCCTAATGAAGATGGAACACTCAAATTGCGACGAGATTCAATACATCGGCCTCCAGCCGACTTGTCTCCAAGGGGATATTGCTGTCTCGAGCACCATATGATCATTCTCCTGTGAGTCTAGATTTTCGAATCCGACGCTAAAATGATGGTTAATTGTAACGTTCAGCGCCTCCTAATGACGATGGAACACTCAAATGCGTCGAGAGTCAATACATCGTCCTCCAGCCGACTCGTCTCCAAGGGTATATTGCTGCCTCGGGCACCTTATGGTCCGTCTCCAGTGAGTCTAGATTTTCGAATCCGACAAAAAACTGATAGTTAATAGTAAACTTCAGGGCCTCCTAATGACGATGGAACACTCAAGTTGCGTCGAGATTCAATACATCGTCCTTCAGCCGACTTGTCTCCAAGGGTCTATTACTGCCTCGGGCACCTTCTGGTCTTTCTCCTGTGAGTCTAGATTTTCGAATCCGATGCAAAACTGATAGTTAATTGTAACGTTCAAGTCATCCTAATGACGATGGAACACTCAAATTGCGTCGAGATTCAGTACATCATCCTCCAGCCGACTTGTATCCATAGGGATATTGCTTCCTCGGACACCAAATGGTCCGTCTCCTGTGAGTAGATTTTCTAATCCGACGCTAAAATGATAGTTAATTGTAACGTTCAGGGCTTCCTGATGCCGATGGAACACTCAAATTGCGTCGCGATCCAATACATCGTCCTCCAGCCGACTTGTCTCCAAGGGTCTATTGCTGCCTGGGGCACCTTATGGTCGTTCTCCTGTGAGTCTAGATTTTCGAATCCGACGCATAACTGATAGTTAATTGTAACGTTGAGGGACTCCTAATGACGATGGGGCACTCAATTTGCGTCGCGATATAATACAGCGTCTTCCAGCGGACTGGTCTCCAAGGAGATATAGCTGTCACGGGCACCATATGATCATTCTCCTGTGAGTCTAGATTTTCGAATCCGACCCTAAAATGATAGTTAACTGTAACGGTCAGCGCCTCCTAATGACGATGGAACACTCTAATTGCGTAGAGATTCAATACATCATCCTCCAGCCGACTTGTATCCATAGGGATATTGCTTCCACGGACACCAATTGGTCCGTCTCCAGTGAGTCTAGATTTTCGAATCCGACGAAAAACTGATAGTTAATTGTAACATTCAGGGCCTCCTAGTAACGATGGAACACTAAAATTGCGTCGCGATCCAATAAATCGTCTTCCAGACGACTTGTCTCCAAGGGTCTATTGCTGCCTGGGGCACCTTATGGTCGATCTCCTGTAAGTCTAGATTTTCGAATCCAACAAATAACTGATAGTTAATTGCAACGTTCAGCGCCTCCTAATGACGATGGAACACTCAAATTGCGTCGAGATTCAATACATCGGCCTCCAGCCGACTTGTTTCCAAGGGGATATTGCTGTCTCGGGCACCATATGATCATTCTCCTGTGAGTCTAGATTTTCGAATCCGACGCTAAAATGATAGTTAATTGTAACGTTCAGCGCCTCCTAATGACGATGGAACACTCAAATGCGTCGAGAGTCAATACATCGTTCTCCAGGCGACTCGTCTCCAAGGGTATATTGCTGCCTCTGGCAACTTATGGTCGTTCTCCTGTGGGTCTAGATTTTCGAATCCGACGCAAAAATGATAGTTAATTGTAACGTTCAAGGCCTCGTAATGACGATGGAACACTCAAATTGCGTCGAGATTCAACACATCATCCTCCAGAGGACTGGTGTCCAAGGGGATATTGCTGCGTCGGGCACCAAATGGTACGTCTCCTGTGAGTCTAGATTTTTGATTCCGACGCCAAACTGATATTTAATTGTAACGTTCAGGGCCCCCTAATGACGATGGAACACTCAAATTGCGTCGAGATTCAATACATCGTCCTTCAGCCACTTGTCTCCAAGGGTATATTGTTGCCTCGTACACCTTATGGTCGTTCTCCTGTGAGTCTAGATTTTCGAATCCGACGCCAATCTGATAGTTAATTGTAACGTTTAGGGCCTCCTAATGACGATGGAACACTCAAATTGCATCGAGAATCAATACATCGTCCTCCAGCCGACTTGTCTCCAAGGGTCTATTGCTGGCTGGGGCACCTTATGGTCGATCTCCTGTGAGTCTAGATTTTCGAATCCGACGCATAACTGATAGTTAATTGCAACGTTCAGCGCCTCCTAATGACGATGGGACACTCAAATTGCGTCGAGATTCAATACATCGACCTCCAGCCGACTTGCCTCCAAATGTCTATTGCTGCCTCTGGCACCTTGTGGTCGTTCTCCTGTAAGGCTTGATTTTCGAATCCGACACATAACTGATAGTTAATTGTAAAGTTCAGGGCCTCCTAATGACGATGGAACACTCAAATTGCGTCGAGATTCAATGCATCGTCCTCCAGCCGACATGTCTCCAAGGCGATATCGCTGCCTCGGGCACCACATGGTCCGTCTCCGGTGATTCTACATTTTCGAATTCGACGAAAAACTGATAGTTAATTGTAACATTCAGGGCGTCCTAGTAACGATGGAACACTAAAATTGCGTCGCGATCCAATAAATCGTCTTCCAGCCGACTTGTCTCCAAGGGTCTATTGCTGCCTGGGGCACCTTATGTTCGATCTCCTGTGAGTCTAGATTTTCGAATCCGACGCATAACTGATAGTTAATTGCAACGTTCAGCGCCTCCTAGTGACGATGGAACACCCAAATTGCGTCGGGATTCAATACATCGGCCTCCAGCCGACTTGTCTCCAAGGGGATATTGCTGTCTCGAGCACCATATGATCATTCTCCTGTGAGTCTAGATTTTCGAATCCGACGCTAAAATGATAGTTAATTGTAACGGTCAGCGCCTCCTAATGACGATGGAACACTCAAATGCGTCGAGAGTCAACACATCGTCCTCCAGCCGACTCGTCTCCAAGGGTATATTGCTGCCTCGGGCAACTTATGGTCGTTCTCCTGTGGGTCTAGATTTTCGAATCCGACGCAAAAATGATAGTAAATTGTAACGTTCAGGGCCTCCAAATGACGATGGAACACTCAAATTGCGTCGCGACCCAATACATCGTCCTCCAGAAGACTTGTCTCCAAGGGTCTGGTGCTGCGTCGGGCACCTCATATTCGTTCTCCTGTGAGTCTAGATTTTCGTATCCGACGCATAACTGATAGTTAATTGTAACGTTCAGCGCCTCCTAATGACGATGGAACACTCAAATTGCGTCGAGATTCAATACATCGGCCTCCAGCCGACTTGTCTCTAAATGTCTATTGCTGCCTCGGGCACCTTGTGGTCGTTCTCCTGTGAGTATAGATTTTCGAAACCGATACATAACTGATAGTTAATTGTAAAGTTCAGGGCCTCCTAATAACGATGGAACACTCAAATTGCGTCGAGATTCAATACATCGGCCTCCAGCCGACTTGTCTCCAAGGGGATATTGCTGTCTCGGGCACCATATGATCATTCTCCTGTGAGTCTAGATTTTCGAATCCGACGCTAAAATGATAGTTAATTGTAACGTTCAGCGCCTCTTAATGACGATGGAACACTCAAATGCGTCGAGAGTCAATACATCGTCCTCCAGCCGTCTTGTCTCCAAGGGTATATTGCTGCCTCGGGCACCTAATGGTCGTTCTCCTGTGAGTCTAGAAATTCGAATCCGACGCATAACTGATAGTTAATTGTAACGTTCAGCGCCTCCTAATGACGATGGAGCACTCAAATTGCGTCGAGATTCAATACATCGTCCTCCAGAGGACTGGTCTCCTAGGGGATATTGCTGCATCGGGCACCTTCTGGTCTTTCTCCTGTGAGTCTAGATTTTCGAATCCGATGCAAAACTGATAGTTAATTGTAACGTTCAAGTCATCCTAATGACGATGGAACACTCAAATTGCGTCGAGATTCATTACATCATCCTCCAGCCGACTTGTATCCATAGGGATATTGCTTCCTCGGACACCAAATGGTCCGTCTCCTGTGAGTAGATTTTCTAATCCGACGCTAAAATGATAGTTAATTGTAACGTTCAGGGCCTCCTGATGTCGATGGAACACTCAAATTGCGTCGCGATCCAATACATCGTCCTCCAGCCGACTTGTCTCCAAGGGTCTATTGCTGCCTGGGGCACCTTATGGTCGTTCTCCTGTGAGTCTAGATTTTCGAATCCGACGCATAACTGATAGTTAATTGTAACGTTGAGGGACTCCTAGTGACGATGGGGCACTCAATTTGCGTCGCGATATAGAACAGCGTCTTCCAGGGGACTGGTCTCCAAGGAGATATTGCTGTCTCGGGCACCATTTGATCATTCTCCTGTGAGTCTAGATTTTGGAATCCGACGCTAAAATGATAGTTAACTGTGACGGTCAGCGCCTCCTAATGACGATGGAACACTCAAATTGCGTAGAGATTCAATACATCATCCTCCAGCCGACTTGTATCCATAGGGATATTGCTTCCACGGACACCAATTGGTCCGTCTCCAGTGAGTCTAGATTTTCGAATCCGACGCTAAAATGATAGTTAATTGTAACGTTCAGCGCCTCCTAATGACGATGGAACACTCAAATGCGTCGAGAGTCAATACATCGTTCTCCAGCCGACTCGTCTCCAAGGGTATATTGCTGAATCGGGCAACTTATGGTCGTTCTCCTGTGGGTCTACATTTTCGAATCCGACGCAAAAATGATAGTTAATTGTAACGTTCAAGGCCTCGTAATGACGATGGAACACTCAAATTGCGTCGAGATTCAACACATCGTCCTCCAGAGGACTGGTCTCCAAGGGGATATTGCTGCGTGGGGCACCAAATGGTACGTCTCCTGTGAGTCTAGATTTTTGAATCCGACGCGAAACTGATACTTAATTGTAACGTTCAGGGCCCCCTAATGACGATGGAACACTCAAATGGCGTCGAGATTCAATACATCGTCCTTCAGCCACTTGTCTGCAAGGGTATATTGCTGCCTTATGGTCGTTCTACTGTGAGTCTAGATTTTCGAATCCGATGCCAATCTGATAGTTATTTGTAACGTTAAGGGCCTCCTAATGACGATGGAACACTCAAATTGCGTCGAGATTCAATACATCGTCTTCCAGCCGACTTGTCTCCAAGGGTCTATTGCTGGCTGGGGCACCTTATGGTCGATCTCCTGTGAGTCTAGATTTTCGAATCCGACGCGTAACTGATAGTTAATTGCAACGTTCAGCGCCTCCTAATGACGATGGAACACTCAAATTGCGTCGAGATTCAATACATCGACCTCCAGCCGACTTGCCTCCAAATGTCTATTGCTGCCTCTGGCACCTTGTGGTCGTTCTCCTGTAAGGCTTGATTTTCGAATCCGACACATAACTGATAGTTAATTGTAAAGTTCAGGGCCTCCTAATGACGATGGAACACTCAAATTGCGTCGAGATTCAATACATCGGCCTCCAGCCGACTTGTCTCCAAGGGGATATTGCTGTCTCGGGCACCATATGATCATTCTCCAGTGAGTCTAGATTTTCGAATCCGACGCTAAAATGATAGTAAATTGTAACGTTCAGGGCCTCCAAATGACGATGGAGCACTCAAATTGCGTCGCGATTCAATACATCGTCCTCCAGCAGACTGGTCTCCAAGGGGAAATTGCTGCCTCGGGCACCTAATGGTCCGTCTCCAGTGAGTCTAGATTTTCGAATCCGACGAAAAACTGATAGTTAATAGTAACGTTCAGGGCCTCCCAATGACGATGGAACACTCAAATTGCGTCGCGACCCAATACATCGTCCTCCAGAAGACTTGTCTCCAAGGGTCTGTTGCTGCGTCGGGCACCTTATGGTCGTTCTCTTGTGAGTCTAGATTTTCGTATCCGACGCATAACTGATAGTTAATTGTAACGTTCAGCGCCTCCTAATGACGATGGAACACTCAAATTGCGTTGAGATTCAATACATCGGCCTCCAGCCGACTTGTCTCTAAATGTCTATTGCTGCCTCGGGCACCTTGTGGTCGTTCTCCTGTGAGTATAGATTTTCGAAACCGATACATAACTGATAGTTAATTGTAAAGTTCAGGGCCTCCTAATAACGATGGAACACTCAAATTGCGTCGAGATTCAATACATCGGCCTCCAGCCGACTTGTCTCCAAGGGGATATTGCTGTCTCGGGCACCATATGATCATTCTCCAGTGAGTCTAGATTTTCGAATCCGACGCTAAAATGATAGTTAATTGTAACGTTCAGCGCCTCTTAATGACGATGGAACACTCAAATGGGTCGAGAGTCAATACATCGTCCACCAGCCACTTGTCTCCAAGGGTATATTGCTGCCTCGTACACCTTATGGTCGTTCTCCTGTGAGTGTAGATTTTCGAATCCGACGCATAACTGATAGTTAATTCTAAAGTTCAGGTCCTCCTAATGACGATGGACCACTCAAATTGCGTCGAGATTCAGTACATCGTCCTCCAGCCAAGGGTCTATTGCTGACTCAGGCACCTTATGGTCGTCCTCTTGTGAGTCCAGATTGTCGAATCCGACGAAAAAATGATAGTTAATTGTAACGTTCAGGGCCTCCTAATGACGATGGAACACTCAAATTGCGTCGAGATTCAATACATCGACCTCCAGCCGACTTGCCTCCAAATGTCTATTGCTGCCTCTGGCACCTTGTGGTCGTTCTCCTGTAAGGCTTGATTTTCGAATCCGAAACATAACTGATAGTTAATTGTAAAGTTCAGGGCCTCCTAATGACGATGGAACACTCAAATTGCGTCGAGATTCAATACTTCGGCCTCCAGCCGACTTGTCTCTAAATGTCTATTGCTGCCTCGGGCACCTTGTGGTCGTTCTCCTGTGGGTCTACATTTTGTATCCGACGCATAACTGATAATTAATTGTACGTTCAGCGCCTCCTAATGACGATGGAACACTCAAATTGCGTCGAGATTCAATACATCGTCCTCCAGCCGACTTGTCTCCAAGGGGATATCGCTGCCTCGGGCACAACATGATCCGTCTCCGGTGATTCTACATTTTCGAATTCGACGAAAAACTGATAGTTAATTGTAACATTCAGGGCCTCCTAGTAACGATGGAACACTCAAATGCGTCGAGAGTCAATACATCGTCCTCCAGCCGTCTCGTCTCCAAGGGTATATTGCTGCCTCGGGCACCTTATCGTCGTTCTCCTGTGAGTCTAGAAATTCGAATCCGACGCATAACTGATAGTTAATTGTAACGTTCAGCGCCCCCTAATGACGATGGAACACTCAAATTGCGTCGAGATTCAATACATCGTCCTCCAGAGGACTGGTCTCCAAGGGGATATTGCTGCATCGGGCACCTTATGGTCCGTCTCCAGTGAGTATAGATTTTCGAATCCGACGCATAACTGATAATTAATTGTACGTTCAGCGCCTCCTAATGACGATGGAACACTCAAATTGCGTCGAGATTCAATACATCGTCCTCCAGCCGACTTGTCTTCAACGGGAGATTGCTGCCTCGGGCACCATATGGTCCTGCTCCTGTGATTCTAGATTTTCGTATCCGACGCGAAACTGATAGTTAATTGTAACGTGCAAGGCCTCCTAATGACGATGAAGCACTCAAATTGCGTCGCGATTCAATACATCGTCCTCCAGCGGACTGGTGTCCAAGGCGATATTGTTGCTTCGGGCACCTTATGGTCCGTCTCCAGTCAGTCTAGATTTTCGCATCCGACGAAAAACTGATGGTTAATTGTAACTTTCAGGGCCGCCCAGTTACGATGGAACACTCAAATTGCGTCGCGATCCAATACATCGTCCTCCAGCCGACTTGTCTCCAAGGGTCTATTGCTGCCTGGGGCACCTTATGATCGTTTTCCTGTGAGTCTAGAATTTCGAATCCGACGCAAAACTGATAGTTAATTGTAACGTTCAGGGCCTCCTAATGACGATGGAACACTCAAATTGCATCGAGATTCAATACATCGTCCTCCAGCCGTCTTGTCTCCATGGGGATATTGCTGCCTCGGGCACCAAATAGTCCGTCTCCTGTGAGTCTAGATTTTCGAATCCGACGCAAATCTGATAGTTAATTGTAACATTCAGCGCCTCGTAATGACGATAGAACACTCAAATTGCGTCGAGATTCAACACATCGTCCTCCAGCCGACTTGTCTCCAAGGGGATATCGCTGCCTCGGGCACCACATGGCCCGTCTCCGGTGATTCTACATTTTCGAATTCGACGCAAAACTGATAGTAAATTGTAACGTTCAGGGCCTCCAAATGACGATGGAGCACGCAAATTGCGTCGCGATTCAATACATCGTCCTCCTGCAGACTGGTCTCCAAGGGGGTTTTGCTGCCTCGGGCACCTAATGGTCCGTCTCCAGTGAGTCTAGATTTTCGAATCCGACGAAAAACTAATAGTTAATTGTAACGTTCAGGGCTTCCCAATGACGATGGAACACTCAAATTGCGTCGCGACCCAATACATCGTCCTCCGGAAGACTTGTCTCCAAGGGTCTGTTGCTGCGTCGGGCACCTTATGGTCGTTCTGCTCTGAGTCTAGATTTTCGTATCCGACGCATAACTGATAGTTAATTGTAACGTTCAGCGCCTCCTAATGACGATGGAACACAAAAATTGAGTCGAGATTCAATACATCGTCCTCCAGCCGACTTGTCTCCAACGGGATTTTGCTGCCTCGGGCACCATATGATCCTTCTCCAGTGAGTCTAGATTTTCGAATCCGACGCGAAACTGATAGTTAATTGTAACGTGCAGGGCCTCCTAATGACGATGAAGCACTCAAATTGCGTCGCGATTCCATACATCGTCCTCCAGCGGACTGGTCTCCAAGGGGATATTGCTGCTTCGGGCACCTTATGGTCCGGCTCAAGTCAGTCTAGATTTTCGATTCCGACGAAAAACTGATAGTTAATTGTAACTTTCAGGGCCTCCCAGATACGATGGAACACTCAAATTGCGTCGCGATCCAATACATCGTCCTCCGGCCGACTTGTCTCCAAGGGTCTATTGCTGCCTGGGGCACCTTATGATCGTTCTCCTGTGAGTCTAGATTTTCGAATCCGACGCATAACAGATAAATAATTGCAACGTTCAGGGCCTCCTAATGACGATGGAACACTCAAATTGCCTCGAGATTCAATACATCGGCCTCCAGCCGACTTAACTCTAAAAGTCTATTGCTGCCTCGGGAACCTTGTGGTCATTCTCCTGTGAGTCTAGATTTTCGAAACCGATACATAACTGATAGTTAATTGTAAAGTTCAGGGCCTCCTAATAACGATGGAACACTCAAATTGCGTCGAGATTCAATACATCGCCCTCCAGCCGACTTGTCTCCAAGGGGATATTGCTGTGTCGGGCACCATATGATCATTCTCCTGTGAGTCTAGATTTTCGAATCCGACGCTAAAATGATAGTTAATTGTAACGTTCAGCGCCTCTTAATGACGATGGAACACTCAAATGCGTCGAGAGTCAATACATCGTCCTCCAGCCGTCTCGTCTCCAAGGGTATATTGCTGCCTCGGGCACCTTATGGTCGTTCTCCTGTGAGTCTAGAAATTCGAATCCGACGCATAACTGATAGTTAATTGTAACGTTCAGCGCCTCCTAATGACGATGGAACACTCAAAATGCGTCGAGATTCAATACATCGTCCTCCAGAGGACTGGTCTCCAAGGGGATATAGTTGCTTCGGGCACCTTATGGTCCGTCTCCAGTCACTCTAGATTTTCGAATCCGACGAAAAACTGATATTTAATTGTAACTTTCAGGGCCTCCTAGTTACAATGGAGCACTCAAATTTCGTCGCGGACCAATTCATCGTCCTCCAGCCGACGTGTCTCCAAGGGGATATTGCTGCGTCGGGCACCTTATGGTCGTTCTCCTGTGGGTCTAGATTTTCGTATCCGACGCATAACTGATAATTAATTGTACGTTCAGCGCCACCTAATGACGATGGAACACTCAAATTGCGTCGAGATTCAATACATCGTCCTCCAGCCGACTTGTCTTCAACGGGATATTGCTGCCTCGGGCACCATATGGTCCTTCTCCTGTGAGTCTAGATTTTCGTATCCGACGCGAAACTGATAGTTAATTGTAACGTGCAAGGCCTCCTAATGACGATGAAGCACTCAAATTGCGTCGCGATTCAATACATCGTCCTCCAGCGGACTGGTCTCCAAGGCGATATTGTTGCTTCGGGCACCTTATGGTCCGTCTCCAGTCAGTCTAGATTTTCGAATCCGACGAAAAACTGATGGTTAATTGTAACTTTCAGGGCCTCCCAGTTACGATGGAACACTCAAATTGCGTCGCGATCCAATACATCGTCCTCCAGCCGACTTGTCTCCAAGGGTCTATTGCTGCCTGGGGCACCTTATGATCGTTTTCCTGTGAGTCTAGAATTTCGAATCCGACGCAAAACTGATAGTTAATTGTAACGTTCAGGGCCTCCTAATGACGATGGAACACTCAAATTGCATCGAGATTCAATACATCGTCCTCCAGCCGTCTTGTCTCCATGGGGATATTGCTGCCTCGGGCACCAAATGGTCCGTCGCCTGTGAGTCTAGATTTTCGAATCCGACGCAAAACTGATAGTTAATTGTAACATTCAGCGCCTCGTAATGACGATAGAACACTCAAATTGCGTCGAGATTCAATACATCGTCCTCCAGCCGACTTGTCTCCAAGGGGATATCGCTGCCTCATGCACCACATGGCCCGTCTCCGGTTTTTCTACATTTTCGAATTCGACGCAAAACTGATAGTAAATTGTAACGTTCAGGTCCTCCAAATGACGATGGAGCACGACAATTGCGTCGCGATTCAATACATCGTCCTCCTGCAGACTGGTCTCCAAGGGGATATTGCTGCCTCGGGCACCTAATGGTCCGTCTCCAGTGAGTCTAGATTTTCGAATCCGACGAGAAACTAATAGTTAATTGTAACGTTCAGGGCTTCCCAATGACGATGGAACACTCAAATTGCGTCGCGACCCAATACATCGTCCTCCAGAAGACTTGTCTCCAATGGTCTGTTGCTGCGTCGGGCACCTTATGGTCGTTCTGCTCTGAGTCTAGATTTTCGTATCCGACGCATAACTGATAGTTAATTGTAACGTTCAGCGCCTCCTAATGACGATGGAACACTCAAATTGAGTCGAGATTCAATACATCGTCCTCCAGCCGACTTGTCTCCAACGGGATTTTGCTGCCTCGGGCACCATATGATCCTTCTCCAGTGAGTCTAGAATTTCGAATCCGACGCGAAACTGATAGTTAATTGTAACGTGCAGGGCCTCCTAATGACGATGAAGCACTCAAATTGCGTCGCGATTCCATACATCGTCCTCCAGCGGACTGGTCTCCAAGGGGATATTGCTGCTTCGGGCACCTTATGGTCCGGCTCAAGTCAGTCTAGATTTTCGATTCCGACGAAAAACTGATAGTTAATTGTAACTTTCAGGGCCTCCCAGATACGATGGAACACTCAAATTGCGTCGCGATCCAATACATCGTCCTCCGGCCGACTTGTCTCCAAGGGTCTATTGCTGCCTGGGGCACCTTATGATCGTTCTCCTGTGAGTCTAGATTTTCGAATCCGACGCGTAACAGATAGTTAATTGCAACGTTCAGCGCCTCCTAATGACGATGGAACACTCAAATTGCGTCGAGATTCAATACATCGGCCTCCAGCCGACTTAACTCTAAAAGTCTATTGCTGCCTCGGGAACCTTGTGGTCGTTCTCTTGTGAGTCTATATTTTCGAAACCGATACATAACTGATAGTTAATTGTAAAGTTCAGGGCCTCCTAATAACGATGGAACACTCAAATTGCGTCGAGATTCAATACATCGGCCTCCAGCCGACTTGTCTCCAAGGGGATATTGCTGTCTCTGGCACCATATGATCAGTCTCCAGTAAGTCTAGATTTTCGAATCCGACGCAAAAATGATAGTTAATTGTAACGTTCAGCGCCTCCTAATGACGAAGGAACACTCAAATGCGTCGAGAGTCAATACATCGTCCTCCAGCCGACTTGTTTCCAAGGGGATATCGCTCCCTCGGTCACCACATGGTCCGTCTCCGGTGATTCTACATTTTCCAATCCGACGAAAAACTGATAGTCAATTGTAACATTCAGGACCTCCTAATGACGATGGTATACTCAAATTGCGTCGCGATCCAATACATCGTCCTCCAGCCGACTTGTCTCCAAATGTCTGTTGCTGCCTCGGGCACCTTGTGGTCGTTCTCCTGTGAGTGTAGATTTTCGAATCCGACGCATAACTGATAGTTAATTCTAAAGTTCAGGGCCTCCTAATGACGATGGACCACTCAAATACATCGTCCTCCAGCCGTCTCGTCTCCAAGGGTATATTGCTGCCTCGGGCACCTTAATGTCGTTCTCCTGTGAGTCTAGAATTTCGAATCCGACGCAAAACTGATAGTTAATTGTAACGTTCAGGGCCTCCTAATGACGATGGAACACTCAAATTGCATCGAGATTCAATACATCGTCCTCCAGCCGTCTTGTCTCCATGGGGATATTGCTGCCTCGGGCACCAAATGGTCCGTCGCCTGTGAGTCTAGATTTTCGAATCCGACGAAAAACTGATAGTTAATTGTAACTTTCAGGGCCTCCCAGTTACGAAGGAACACTCAAATTGCGTCGCGATCCAATACATCGTCCTCCAGCCGACTTTTCTCCAAGGGTCTATTGCTGCCTGGGGCACCTTATGATCGTTTTCCTGTGAGTCTAGAATTTCGAATCGGACGCAAAACTGATAGTTAATTGTAACGTTCAGGGCCTCGTAATGACGATGGAACACTCAAATTGCATCGAGATTCAATACATCGTCCTCCAGCCGTCTTGCCTCCATGGGGATATCGCTGCGTCGGGCACCACATGGCCCGTCTCCGGTGATTCTACATTTTCGAATTCGACGCAAAACTGATAGTAAATTGTAACGTTCAGGGCCTCCAAATGACGATGGAGCACTCAAATTGCGTCGCGATTCAATACATCGTCCTCCTGCAGACTGGTCTCCAAGGGGATATTGCTGCCTAGGGCACCTAATGGTCCGTCTCCAGTGAGTCTAGATTTTCGAATCCGACGAAAAACTAATAGTTAGTTGTAACGTTCAGGGCTTCCCAATGACGATGGAACACTCAAATTGCGTCGCGACCCAATACATCGTCCTCCAGAAGACTTGTCTCCAAGGGTCTGTTGCTGCGTCGGGCACCTTATGGTCGTTCTGCTCTGAGTCTAGATTTTCGTATCCGACGCATAACTGATAGTTAATTGTAACGTTCAGCGCCTCCTAATGACGATGGAACACTCAAATTGAGTCGAGATTCAATACATCGTCCTCCAGCCGACTTGCCTCCAACGGGATTTTGCTGCCTCGGGCACCATATGATCCTTCTCCAGTGAGTCTAGATTTTCGAATCCGACGCGAAACTGATAGTTAATTGTAACGTGCAGGGCCTCCTAATGACGATGAAGCATTCAAATTGCGTCGCGATTCCATACATCGTCCTCCAGCGAACTGGTCTCCAAGGGGATATTGCTGCTTCGGGCACCTTATGGTCCGGCTCAAGTCAGTCTAGATTTTCGATTCCGACGAAAAACTGATAGTTAATTGTAACTTTCAGGGCCTCCCAGATACGATGGAACACTCAAATTGCGTCGCGATCCAATACATCGTCCTCCGGCCGACTTGTCTCCAAGGGTCTATTGCTGCCTGGGGCACCTTTTGATCGTTCTCCTGTGAGTCTAGATTTTCGAATCCGACGCATAACAGATAGTTAATTGCAACGTTCAGCGCCTCCTAATGACGATGGAACACTCAAATTGCGTCGAGATTCAATACATCGACCTCCAGCCGACTTAACTCTAAAAGTCTATTGCTGCCTCGGGAACCTTGTGGTCGTTCTCCTGTGAGTCTAGATTTTCGAAACCGATACATAACTGATAGTTAATTGTAAAGTTCAGGGCCTCCTAATAACGATGGAACACTCAAATTGCGTCGAGATTCAATACATCGGCCTCTAGCCGACTTGTCTCCAAGGGGATATTGCTGTCTCTGGCACCATATGATCATTCTCCTGTGAGTCTAGATTTTCGAATCCGACGCTAAAATGATAGTTAATTGTAACGTTCAGCGCCTCCTAATGACGAAGGAACACGCAAATGCGTCGAGAGTCAATACATCGTCCTCCAGCCGACTCGTCTCCAAGGGTATATTGCTGCCTCGGGCACCTTATGGTCGTTCTCCTGTGAGTCTAGATTTTCGAATCCGACGCAAAAATGATAGTTAATTGCAACGTTCAAGGTCTCGTAATGACGATGGAACACTCAAATTGCGTCGAGATTCAGTACATCGTCCTCCAGCCAAGGGTCTATTGCTGCCTCAGGCACCTTATGGTCGTTCTCTTGTGAGTCCAGATTGTCGAATCAGACGCAAAAATGATAGTTAATTGTCACGTTCAGGGCCTCCTAATGACGATGGAACAATCAAATTGCGTAGAGATTCACTACATCGCCCTCTAGCCGACTTGTCTCCAAGGGGATATCGCTCCCTCGGTCACCACATGGTCCGTCTCCGGTGATACTACATTTTCCAATCCGACGAAAAACTGATTGTCAATTGTAACATTCAGGGCCTCCTAATGACGATGGAATACTCAAATTGCGTCGCGATCCAAAACATCGTCCTCCAGCCGACTTGTCTCCAAATGTCTGTTGCTGCCTCGGGCACCTTGTGGTCGTTCTCCTGTGAGTGTAGATTTTCGAATCCGACGCATAACTGATAGTTAATTCTAAAGTTCAGGGCCTCCTAATGACGATGGACCACTCAAATTGCGTCGAGATTCAGTACATCGTCCTCCAGCCAAGGGTCTATTGCTGACTCAGGCACCTTATGGTCGTTCTCTTGTGAGTCCAGATTGTCGAATCCGACGAAAAAATGATAGTTAATTGTAACGTTCAGGGCCTCCTAATGACGATGGAACACTCAAATTGCGTCGAGATTCAGTACATCGGCCTCCAGCCGACTTGTCTCCAAGGGTCTGTTGCTGCGTCGGGCACCTTATGGTCGTTCTCCTGTGAGTCTAGATTTTCGAATCCGACGCATAACTGATAGTTAATTGTAACGTTCAGCGCCTCCTAATGACGATGTAACACTCAAATTGCGACGAGATTCAATACATCGTCCTCCAGCCGACTTGTCTCCATGGGGATATTGCTGCCTCGGGCACCAAATGGTCCGTCGCCTGTGAGTATAGATTTTCGAATCCGACGCAAAACTGATAGTTAATTGTAACATTCAGCGCCTCGTAATGACGATAGAACACTCAAATTGCGTCGAGATTCAATACATCGTCCTCCAGCCGACTTGTCTCCAAGGGGATATCGCTGCCTCGGGCACCACATGGCCCGTCTCCGGTCTTTCTACAGTTTCGAATTCGACGCAAAACTGATAGTAAATTGTAACGTTTAGGTCCTCCAAATGACGATGGAGCACGACAATTGCGTCGCGATTCAATACATCGTCCTCCTGCAGACTGGTCTCCAAGGGGATATTGCTGCCTCGGGCACCTAATGGTCCGTCTCCAGTGAGTGTAGATTTTCGAATCCGACGAAAAACTAATAGTTAATTGTAACGTTCAGGGCATCCCAATGACGATGGAACACTCAAATTGCGTCGCGACCCAATACATCGTCCTCCAGAAGACTTGTCTCCAAGGGTCTGTTGCTGCGTCGGGCACCTTATGGTCGTTCTGCTCCGAGTCTAGATTTTCGTATCCGACGCATAACTGATAGTTAATTGTAACGTTCAGCGCCTCCTAATGACGATGGAACACTCAAATTGAGTCGAGAATCAATACATCGTCCTCCAGCCGACTTGTCTCCAACGGGATTTTGCTGCCTCGGGCACCATATGATCCTTCTCCAGTGAGTCTAGATTTTCGAATCCGACGCGAAACTGATAGTTAATTGTAACGTGCAGGGCCTCCTAATGACGATGAAGCACTCAAATTGCGTCGCGATTCCATACATCGTCCTCCAGCGGACTGGTCTCCAAGGGGATATTGCTGCTTCGGGCACCTTATGGTCCGGCTCAAGTCAGTCTAGATTTTCGATTCCGACGAAAAACTGATAGTTAATTGTAACTTTCAGGGCCTCCCAGATACGATGGAACACTCAAATTGCGTCGCGATCCAATACATCGTCCTCCGGCCGACTTGTCTCCAAGGGTTAATTGCTGCCTGGGGCACCTTATGATCGTTCTCCTGTGAGTCTAGATTTTCGAATCCGACGCGTAACAGATAGTTAATTGCAACGTTCAGCGCCTCCTAATGACGATGGAACACTCAAATTGCGTCGAGATTCAATACATCGGCCTCCAGCCGACTTAAATCTAAAAGTCTATTGCTGCCTCGGGAACCTTGTGGTCGTTCTCCTGTGAGTCTATATTTTCGAAACCGATACATAACTGATAGTTAATTGTAAAGTTCAGGGCCTCCTAATAACGATGGAACACTCAAATTGCGTCGAGATTCAATACATCGGCCTCCAGCCGACTTGTCTCCAAGGGGATATTGCTGTCTCTGGCACCATATGATCATTCTCCTGTAAGTCTAGATTTTCGAATCCGACGCTAAAATGATAGTTAATTGTAACGTTCAGCGCCTCCTAATGACGAAGGAACACTCAAATGCGTCGAGAGTCAATACATCGTCCTCCAGCCGACTTGTTTCCAAGGGGATATCGCTCCCTCGGTCACCACATGGTCCGTCTCCGGTGATTCTACATTTTCCAATCCGACGAAAAACTGATAGTCAATTGTAACATTCAGGGCCTCCTAATGACGATGGAATACTCAAATTGCGTCGCGATCCAATACATCGTCCTCGAGCCGGCTTGTCTCCAAATGTCTGTTGCTGCCTCGGGCACCTTGTGGTCGTTCTCCTGTGAGTGTAGATTTTCGAATCCGACGCATAACTGATAGTTAATTCTAAAGTTCAGGGCCTCCTAATGACGATGGACCACTCAAATACATCGTCCTCCAGCCGTCTCGTCTCCAAGGGTATATTGCTGCCTCGGGCACCTTATGGTCGTTCTCCTGTGAGTCTAGAAATTCGAATCCGACGCATAACTGATAGTTAATTGTAACGTTCAGCGCCTCCTAATGACGATGGAACACTCAAATTGCGTCGAGATTCAATACATCGTCCTCCAGCCGACTTGTCTTCAACGGGATATTGCTGCCTCGGGCACCATATGGTCCGTCTCCAGTCAGTCTAGATTTTCGAATCCGACGAAAAAATGATAGTTAATTATAACTTTCAGGGCCTCCCAGTTACGATGGAACACTCAAATTGCGTCGCGATCCAATACATCGTCCTCCAGCCGACTTGACTCCAAGGGTCTATTGCTGCCTGGGGCACCTTATGATCGTTTTCCTGTGAGTCTAGAATTTCGAATCCGACGCAAAACTGATAGTTAATTGTAACGTTCAGGGCCTCGTAATGACGATGGAACACTCAAATTGCATCGAGATTCAATACATCGTCCTCCAGCCGTCTTGCCTCCATGGGGATATCGCTGCGTCGGGCACCACATGGCCCGTCTCCGGTGATTCTACATTTTCGAATTCGACGCAAAACTGATAGTAAATTGTAACGTTCAGGGCCTCCAAATGACGATGGAGCACTCAAATTGCGTCGCGATTCAATACATCGTCCTCCTGCAGACTGGTCTCCAAGGGGATATTGCTGCCTAGGGCACCTAATGGTCTGTCTCCAGTGAGTCTAGATTTTCGAATCCGACGAAAAACTAATAGTTAGTTGTAACGTTCAGGGCTTCCCAATGACGATGGAACACTCAAATTGCGTCGCGACCCAATACATCGTCCTCCAGAAGACTTGTCTCCAAGGGTCTGTTGCTGCGTCGGGCACCTTATGGTCGTTCTGCTCTGAGTCTAGATTTTCGTATCCGACGCATAACTGATAGTTAATTGTAACGTTCAGCGCCTCCTAATGACGATGGAACACTCAAATTGAGTCGAGATTCAATACATCGTCCTCCAGCCAACTTGCTTCCAACGGGATTTTGCTGCCTCGGGCACCATTTGATCCTTCTCCAGTGAGTCTAGATTTTCGAATCCGACGCGAAACTGATAGTTAATTGTAACGTGCAGGGCCTCCTAATGACGATGAAGCACTCAAATTGCATCGCGATTCCATACATCGTCCTCCAGCGAACTGGTCTCCAAGGGGATATTGCTGCTTCGGGCACCTTATGGTCCGGCTCAAGTCAGTCTAGATTTTCGATTCCGACGAAAAACTGATAGTTAATTGTAACTTTCAGGGCCTCCCAGATACGATGGAACACTCAAATTGCGTCGCGATCCAATACATCGTCCTCCGGCCGACTTGTCTCCAAGGGTCTATTGCTGCCTGGGGCACCTTATGATCGTTCTCCTGTGAGTCTAGATTTTCGAATCCGACGCATAACAGATAGTTAATTGCAACGTTCAGCGCCTCCTAATGACGATGGAACACTCAAATTGCGTCGAGATTCAATACATGGGCCTCCAGCCGACTTGTCTCCAAGGGGATATTGCTGTCTCTGGCACCATATGATCATTCTCCTGTGAGTCTAGATTTTCGAATCCGACGCTAAAATGATAGTTAATTGTAACGTTCAGCGCCTCCTAATGACGAAGGAACACGCAAATGCGTCGAGAGTCAATACATCGTCCTCCAGCCGACTCGTCTCCAAGGGTATATTGCTGCCTCGGGCACCTTATGGTCGTTCTCCTGTGAGTCTAGATTTTCGAATCCGACGCAAAAATGATAGTTAATTGCAACGTTCAAGGTCTCGTAATGACGATGGAACACTCAAATTGCGTCGAGATTCAGTACATCGTCCTCCAGCCAAGGGTCTATTGCTGCCTCAGGCACCTTATGGTCGTTCTCTTGTGAGTCCAGATTGTCGAATCAGACGCAAAAATGATAGTTAATTGTCACGTTCAGGGCCTCCTAATGACGATGGAACAATCAAATTGCGTAGAGATTCACTACATCGCCCTCCAGCCGACTTGTCTCCAAGGGGATATCGCTCCCTCGGTCACCACATGGTCCGTCTCCGGTGATACTACATTTTCCAATCCGACGAGAAACTGATAGTCAATTGTAACATTCAGGGCCTCCTAATGACGATGGAATACTCAAATTATTCGCGATTCAATACATCGTCCTCCAGCCGACTTGTCTCCATGGGGATATTGCTGGATCGGGGACCAAATGGTCCGTCTCCTGGGAGTCTAGATTTCCGAATCCGACGCAAAACTGATAGTTAATTGCAACGTTGAGCGCCTCCTAATGACGATAGAACACCTAAATTGCGTCGAGATTCAATACATCGTCCTCCAGCCGACTTGTCTCCAAGGGTCTATTGCTGCCTGGGGCACCTTATGGTCGATCTCCTGTGAGTGTTGATTTTCGAATACGACGCATAACTGATAGTTAATTGTAACGTTCAGGGCCTCCTAATGACGATGGAACACTCAAATTGCGTCGCAATCCAATTCATCGTCCTCCAGCCGACTTGCCTCCAAGGGTCTATTGCTGCCTCGAGCACCTTATGTTCGTTCATCTGTGAGTCTAGATTTTCGAACCCGACGTAAAACTGATAGTTCATTGTAACGTTCAGGGTCACCTAATGACGGTGGAACACTGAAATTGCGTCGAGATTCAATACAGCGGCCTCCAGCCGACTTGTTTTCAAGGGGAAATTGCTGTCTCGGGCACCATATGATCCTTCTCCTGTGAGTCTAGATTTTCGAATCCGAAGCAAAAATGATAGTGAATTGTAACTTTCAGGGCCTCCTAATGACGATGGAACACTCAAATTGCGTCGAGATGCAATACATCGTCCTTCAGCTGACTTGTCTCCAAGGGTCTATTGCTGCCTCGGGCACTTTATGGTCGTTCTCCTGTGAGTCTATTTTTGCGATATCGACGCAAAACTGATAGTTAATTGTAACGTTCAGGGCCTTCTAATGACGATGGATAACTTAAATTGCGTCGAGTTTCAATACATCGGCCTCCAGCCGACTTGTCTCCAAATGTCTATTGCTGCCTCGGGCACCTTGTGGTCATCTCCTGAGAGTCTAGATTTTCGAATCCGACGTATAACTGATAGTTAATTGTAAAGTTCAAGGCCTCCAAATGACGATGGAACACTCAAATTGCGTCGTGATTCAATACATCGTCCTCCAGCCAAGGGTCTGCAGCTGTCTCTGGCACCTTATAGTCGTTCTCTTGTGAGTCTAGATTTTCGAATCCGATACATACCTGATAGTTAATTGTAACGTTCAGCGCCTCCTAATGACGATGGAACACTTAAATTGCGTCGAGATTCAATATATCGTCCTCTAGCCGACTTGTCTCCAACGGGAAATTGCTGCCTAGAGCACCATATTGTCCTTCTCCTGTGAGTTTAGTTTTTCGAATCCGACGCGAAACTGATAATTGTAACTTTCAGGGCCTCCTAATGACAATGGAGCACTCAAATTGCGTCGAGATTCTATACATCGTCCTCCAGCGGACTGGTCTCCAAGGGGATATTGCTGCTTCGGGCACCTTGAAGTCGTTCTCCTGTGAGTCTAGATTTTCGGATCCGACACATAACTGATAGTTAATTATAAAGTTCAGGGCCTCCTAATAACGATGGAACACTCAAATTGCGTTGAGATTCTATACATCGTCCGGCAGCCGACTTCTCTTCTAGGGTCGATTGCTGCCTCGGGCACCTTATGGTCGTTCTCCTGTGAGTCTAGATTTTCGAATCCGACGCACAACTGATAGTCAATTGTAATGCTCAGCGCCTCCTATTGACGATGGAACACTCAAATTACGTCGAGATTCACTACATCGTCCTCCAGCAGACTTGTCTCCATGGGGATATTGCTGCCTCGGGCACCAAATGGTCCGTCTCCTGAGAGTCTAGATTTTCGAATCCGACGCAAAACTGATAGTTAATTGTAACGCTCAGCGCTTCCTAATGACAATAGAACACTCAAATTGCGTCGAGATTCAATAAATCCTCCTCCAGCCGACTTGTCTCCAAGGGGATAGTGCTGCCTCGGGCACCAAATGCTCCGTCTCCTGTGAGTCTATATTTTCGAATTCGACGCAAAACTGATAGTTAATTGTTACGTTCAGGGCCTCCAAATGACGATGGAACACTCAAATTGCGTAGAGAGTCAAACATCCCCCTCCAGTCGACTTGTCTACAAGGGGATATTGCTGCCTCGGGCTCCATGTGGTCCGCCTCCTGTGAGTCTAGATTTTCGAATCCGACGCGGAACTGGTAGTTAATTGTAACGTTCGGGGCCTCCTAATGACGATGGATCACTCAAATTGCGGCCAGATTCAATACATCGGCCTCCAGCCGACTTGTCTCCAAGGGTCTGTTGCTGCGTCGGGCACCTTTTGGTCGTTCTCCTGTGGCTCTACATTTTCGAATCCGACGCATAACTGATAGTTATTTGCAACGTTCAGCGCCTCCTAATGATGATGGAACACTCAAATTGCGTCTCGATTCTATACATCGTCCTCCAGCGGACTGGTCTCCAAGGGGATATTGCTGCCTGGGGACCTTATGGTCGATCTCCTCTGAGACTAAATTTACGAAACCGACGCATAACTGATAGATAATTGCAACGTTCAGCGCCTCCTAATGACGATGGAACACTCAAATTACGTCGAGATTCCATACATCGTCCTCAAGCCGACTTGTCTCCAAGGGCATATCGCTGCCTCGGGGACCACATGGTCCGTCTCCTGTGATTCTACATTTTCCAATCCGACGAAAAACTGATAGTTAATTGTAACATTCAGGGCCTCCTATTGACGATAGAACACTCAAATTGCGTCGCGATCCAATACATCGTCCTCCAGCCGACTTGTCTCCAAGGGTCTATTGCTGCCTCATGCACCTTATGATTGTTCATCTGTGAGTCTAGATTTTCGCACCCGACGCAAAACTGATAGTTCATTGTAACGTTCAGGGCCACCTAATGACGATGGAACACTCAAATTGCGTCGAGATTCAATACATCGGCCTCCAGCCGACTTGTTTCAAGGGGATATTGCTGTCTCGGGCACCAAATGATCCTTCTCCTGTGAGTCTAGATTCTCGAATCCGACGCAAGATTGATTGTGAATTGTAAGTTTCAGCGCCTCCTAATGACGATAGAACACTCAAATTGCGTCGAGTTTCAATACATCGTCCTCCTGCCGACTTGTCTCCAAGGGGATATTGCTGCCTCGGGCACTATATGGTCCGTCTCCAGTGAGTCTAGATTTTTGAATCCGACGCATAACTGATAGTTAATTGTAACGTTCAGCGCCTCATTATGTCGATGGAACACTCAAATTGCGTCGAGATTCAATACATCGTCCTACAGCCGATTTGTCTCCAACGGGATATTGCTGCATCGGGCACCATATGGTCCTTCTCCTGTGAGTCTAGATTTTCGAATCCGACGCGAAACTGATAGTTAATTGTAACATTCAGGGCCTCCTAATGACGATGGTGCACTCAAATTTCGTCGCGATTCTATACATCGTCCTCCAGCGGACTGGTCTCCAAGGGGATATTGCTGCTTCGGGCACCTTCTGGTCCGTCTCCAGTGAGTCTAGATTATCGAATCCGACGAAAAACTGATAGTTAATTGTAACTTACAGGGCCTCCTAGTTACGATGGAACACTCAAACTCCGTCGCGATCCAATACATCGTCCTCCAGCCGACTTGTCTCCAAGGGTCTATTGCTGCCTGGGGCACCTTATGATAGTTCTCCTGTGAGTCTAGATTTTCGAATCCGACGCAAAACTGATAGTTAATAGTAACGTTCAGCGCCTCCTAAAGACGATAGAACACTCAAATTGCATCGAGATTCAATTCATCGTCATCCAGCCGACTTGTTTCCAAGGGGATATTGCTGCCTCGGGCACCAAATGGTCTGTCTCCTGTGAGTCTAAATTTTCGAATCCGACGCAAAACAGATAGTTAATTGTAACGTTCAGGGCCTCCTAATGACTATGGAACCATCAAATTGCGTAGAGATTCACTACATCGCCATCCAGCCGACTTGTCTCCAAGGGGATATCGCTCCCTCGGTCACCACATGGTCCGTCTCCGGTGATTCTACATTTTCCAATCCGACGAAAAACTAATAGTCAATTTTAACATTCAGGGCCTCCTAATGACGATGGAATACTCAAATTGCGTCGCGATCCAATACATCGTCCTCCAGCCGACTTGTCTCCAAATGTCTATTGCTGCCTCGGGCACCTGGTGGTCGTTCTCCTGTGAGTCTAGATTTTCGAATCCGACGCATAACTGATAGTTAATTCTAAAGTTCAGGGCCTCCTAATGACGATGGACCACTCAAATTGCGTCGAGATTCAGTACATCGTCCTCCAGCCAAGGGTCTATTGCTGCCTCAGGCACCTTATAGTCGTTCTCTTGTGAGTCCAGATTGTCGAATCCGACGCAAAAATGATAGTTAATTGTAACGTTCAGGGCCTCCTAATGACGATGGAACACTCAAATTGCGTCGAGATTCAATACATCGGCCTCCAGCCGACTTGTCTCCAAGGGTCTGTTGCTGTGTCGAGCACCTTATGGTCGTTCTCCTGTGAGTCTAGATTTTCGAATCCGACGCATAACTGATAGTTAATTGTAACGTTCAGCGCCTCCTAATGACGATGGAACACTCAAATTGCGACGAGATACAATACATCGTCCTCCAGCCGACTTGTCTCCAACGGGATATTGCTCCCTAGGGCACCATATGGTCCTTCTCCTGTGAGTCTAGATTTTGGAATTCGACGCAAAACTGATAGTTAATTGTAACTTTCAGGGCCTCCTAATGACGATGGAGCACTCAAATTATTCGCGATTCAATACATCGTCCTCCAGCCGACTTGTCTCCATGGGGATATTGCTGCCTCGGGCACCAAATGTTCCGTCTCCTGGGAGTCTAGATTTTCGAATCAGACGCAAAACTGATAGTTAATTGTAACGTTCAGCGCCTCCTAATAACGATTGAACACTCAAATTGCGACGAGATTCAATACATCGTCCTCCAGCCGACTTGTCTCCAATGGGATATTGCTGCCTCTGGCACCAAATGGACCGTCTCCTGTGAGTCTAGATTTTTGAATCCGACGCGAAACTGATAGTGAATTATAACGTTCAGGGCATCCTAATGACGATGGAACACTCAAATTGCGTCGAGAGTTAATACATCGTCCTCCAGCCGACTTGTCTCCAAGGGTCTATTGCTGCCTGGGGCACCTTATGGTCGATCTCCTGTGAGTCTAGATTTTCGAATCCGACGCATAACTGATAGTTAATTGTAACCTTCAGGGCCTCCTAATGACGATGGAACACTCAAATTGCGTCGCGATCCAATTCATCGTCCTCCAGCCGACTTGCCTCCAAGGGTCTATTGCTGCCTCGGGCACCTTATGATCGTTCATCTGTGAGTCTAGATTTTCGAACCCGACGTAAAACTGATAGTTCATTGTAACGTTCAGGGTCACCTAATGACGGTGGAACACTGAAATAGCGTCGAGATTCGATACATCGGCCTCCAGCCGACTTGTTTTCAAGGGGATATTGCTGCCTGGGCACCATATGGTCCGTCTCCTGTGAGTCTAGAATTTTGAATCCGACGCGAAACTGATAGATAATTGTAACGTTCAGGGCCTCCTAATGACGATGCATAACTCAAATTGCGTCGAGTATCAATACATCGGCCTCCAGCCGACTTGTTTCAAGGGGATATTGCTGTCTCGGGCACCATATGATCCTTCTCCTGTGAGTCTAGATTCTCGAATCCTACGTAAGATTGATTGTGAATTGTAACGTTCAGCGCCTCCTAATGACGATGAACACTCAAATTGCGTCGAGATTCAATACATCGTCCTCCAGCCGACTTGTCTCCAAGGGGAAATTGCTGCCTCGGGCACCATATGGTCCGTCTCAAGTGAGTCTAGATTTTTGAATCCGACGCATAACTGATAGTTAATTGTAACGTTCAGCGCCTCATTATGTCGATGGAACACTCAAATTGCGTCGAGATTCAATACATCGTCCTACAGCCGATTTGTCTCCAACGGGATATTGCTGCATCGGGCACCATATGGTCCTTCTCCTGTGAGTCTAGATTTTCGAATCCGACGCGAAACTGATAGTTAATTGTAACGTTCAGGGCCTCCTAATGACGATGGTGCACTCAAATTTCGTCGCGATTCTATACATCGTCCTCCAGCGGACTGGTCTCCAAGGGGATATTGCTGCTTCGGGCACCTTATGGTCCGTCTCCAGTGAGTCTAGATTATCGAATCCGACGAAAAACTGATAGTTAATTGTAACTTACAGGGCCTCCTAGTTACGATGGAACACTCAAACTGCGTCGCGATACAATACATCGTCCTCCAGCCGACTTGTCTCCAAGGGTCTATTGCTGCCTGGGGCACCTTATGATAGTTCTCCTGTGAGTCTAGATTTTCGAATCCGACGCAAAACTGATAGTAAATAGTAACGTTCAGCGCCTCCTAAAGACGATAGAACACTCAAATTGCATCGAGATTCAATACATCGTCATCCAGCCGACTTGTCCCCAAGGGGATATTGCTGCCTCGGGCACCAAATGGTCTGTCTCCTGTGAGTCAAAATTTTCGAATCCGACGCAAAACAGATAGTTAATTGTAACGTTCAGGGCCTCCTAATGACGATGGAACCATCAAATTGCGTAGAGATTCACTACATCGCCATCCAGCCGACTTGTCTCCAAGGGGATATCGCTCCCTCGGTCACCACATGGTCCGTCTCCGGTGATTCTACATTTTCCAATCCGACGAAAAACTAATAGTCAATTGTAACATTCAGCGCCTCCTAATGACGATGGAATACTCAAATTGCGTCGCGATCCAATACATCGTCCTCCAGCCGACTTGTCTCCAAATGTCTGTTGCTGCCTCGGGCACCTTGTGGTCGTTATCCTGTGAGTCTAGATTTTCGAATCCGACGCATAACTGATAGTTAATTCTAAAGATCAGGGCCTCCTAATGACGATGGACCACTCAAATTGCGTCGAGATTCAGTACATCGTCCTCCAGCCAAGGGTCTATTGCTGCCTCAGGCACCTTATAGTCGTTCTCTTGTGAGTCCAGATTGTCGAATCCGACGCAAAAATGATAGTTAATTGTAACGTTCAGGGCCTCCTAATGACGATGGAACACTCAAATTGCGTCGAGATTCAATACATCGGCCTCCAGCCGACTTGTCTCCAAGGGTCTGTTGCTGCGTCGAGCACCTTATGGTCGTTCTCCTGTGAGTCTAGATTTTCGAATCCGACGCATAACTGATAGTTAATTGTAACGTTCAGCGCCTCCTAATGACGATGGAACACT
Source organism: Schistocerca serialis cubense (assembly GCF_023864345.2). Taxonomy (NCBI): domain Eukaryota; kingdom Metazoa; phylum Arthropoda; class Insecta; order Orthoptera; family Acrididae; genus Schistocerca; species Schistocerca serialis. Next base: position 8,440,608 of record NC_064647.1, read on the forward strand.
CAAATTGCGACGAGATTCAATACATCGTCCTCCAGCCGACTTGTCTCCAACGGGATATTGCTCCCTAGGGCACCATATGGTCCTTCTCCTGTGAGTCTAGATTTTCGAATTCGACGCAAAACTGATAGTTAATTGTAACTTTCAGGGCCTCCTAATGACGATGGAGCACTCAAATTATTCGCGATTCAATACATCGTCCTCCAGCCGACTTGTCTCCATGGGGATATTGCTGCCTCGGGCACCAAATGTTCCGTCTCCTGGGAGTCTAGATTTTCGAATCAGACGCAAAACTGATAGTTAATTGTAACGTTCAGCGCCTCCTAATAACGATTGAACACTCAAATTGCGACGAGATTCAATACATCGTCCTCCAGCCGACTTGTCTCCAAGGGGATATTGCTGCCTCTGGCACCAAATGGACCGTCTCCTGTGAGTCTAGATTTTTGAATCCGACGCGAAACTGATAGTGAATTGTAACGTTCAGGGCATCCTAATGACGATGGAACACTCAAATTGCGTCGAGAGTTAATACATCGTCCTCCAGCCGACTTGTCTCCAAGGGGATATTGCTGCCTCTGGCACCAAATGGACCGTCTCCTGTGAGTCTAGATTTTCGAACCCGACGTAAAACTGATAGTTCATTGTAACGTTCAGGGTCACCTAATGACGGTGGAACACTGAAATTGCGTCGAGATTCGATACATCGGCCTCCAGCCGACTTGTTTCCAAGGGGATATTGCTGTCTCGGGCACCATATTATCCTTCTCCTGTGAGTCTAGATTTTCGAATCCGAAGCAAAAATGATAGTGAATTGTAACATTCAGCGCCTCCTAATGACGATAGAACACTCAAATTGCGTCGAGATTCAATACATCGTCCTCCAGCCGACTTGTCTCCAAGGGGATATTGCTGCCTGGGGCACCATATGGTACGTCTCCTGTGAGTCTAGAATTTTGAATCCGACGCGAAACTGATAGATAATTGTAACGTTCAGGGCCTCCTAATGACGATGGATAACTCAAATTGCGTCGAGATTCAATACATCGGCCTCCAGCCGACTTGTTTCAAGGGGATATTGCTGTCTCGGGCACCATACGATCCTTCTCCTGTGAGTCTAGATTCTCGAATCCTACGTAAGATTGATTGTGAATTGTAACGTTCAGCGCCTCCTAATGACGATGAACACTCAAATTGCGTCGAGATTCAATACATCGTCCTCCAGCCGACTTGTCTCCAAGGGGAAATTGCTGCCTCGGGCACCATATGGTCCGTCTCAAGTGAGTCTAGATTTTTGATCCGACGCATAACTGATAGTTAATTGTAACGTTCAGCGCCTCATTATGACGATGGAATACTCAAATTGCGTCGAGATTCAATACATCGTCTTACAGCCGATTTGTCTGCAACGGGACATTGCTGCATCGGGCACCATATGGTCCTTCTCCTGTGAGTCTAGATTTTCGAATCCGACGCGAAACTGATAGTTAATTGTAACGTTCACGTCCTCCTAATGACGATGGAGCACTCAAATTTCGTCGCGATTCAATACATCGTCCTCCAGCGAACTGGTCTCCAAGGGGATATTGCTGCTTCGGACTCCTTATGGTCCGTCTCCAGTGAGTCTAGATTGTCGAATCCGACGAAGAACTGATAGTTAATTGTAACTTACAGGGCCTCCTAGTTACGATGGAACACTCAAATTGCGTCGCGATCCAATACATCGTCCTCCAGCCGACTTGTCTACAAGGGTCTATTGCTGCCTGGGGCCCCTTATGATAGTTCTCCTGTGAGTCTAGATTTTCGAATCCGACGCAAAACTGATAGTTAATAGTAACGTTCAGCGCCTCCTAAAGACGATAGAACACTCAAATTGCATCGAGATTCACTACATCGGCCTCCAGCCGACTTGTCTCCATGGGTCTGTTGCTGCCTGGGGCACCTTATGGTCGATCTCCTGTGAGTCTAGATTTTCGAATCCGCCGCATAACTGATAGTTAATTGTAACGTTGAGGGACTCCTAATAACGATGGGGCACTCAAATTGCGTCGTGATTCAATACATCGTCTTCCAGCGGGCTGGTCTCCAAGGGGATAATGCTGCTTCGGGCACCTTATGGTCCGTCTCCAGTAAGTCTAGATTTTCGAATCCGACGAAAAACTGATATTTAATTGTAACATTCAGGGCCTCCTAGTTACGATGGCACACTCAAATTGCGTCGCGATCCAATACATCGTCCACCAGCCGACTTGTCTCCAAGGGTCTATTGCTGCCTGGGGCACCTTATGGTCGATCTCCTGTGAGTCTAGATTTTCGAATCCGACGCATAACTGATAGTTAATTGCCACGTTCAGCGCCTCCTAATGACAATGCAACACTCAAATTGCGTCGAGATGCAATACATCGGCCTCCAGCCGTCTTGACTCCAAATGTCTATTGCTGCCTCGGGCACCTTGTGGTCGTTCTCCTGTGAGTCTAGATTTTCGAATCCGACGCATAACTGATAGTTAATTGTAACTCTCAGCGCCTCCTAATTACGATGGAACACTCTAATTATGTCGAGATGCAATACATCGTCCTCCAGCCGACTTGTCTCCAACGGTATATTGCTGCCTCGGGCACCTTATGGTCGTTCTCCTGTGAGTCTAGATTTTCGAATCCGACGCATAACTGATAGTTAATTGTAACACTCAGCGCCTCCTAATTACGATGGAACACTCAAATTACGTCGAGATTCAATACATCGTCCTCTGGCCGACTTGTCTCCATGGGGATTATGCTGCCTCCGGCTCCTTATGGTCGCTCTCCTGTGAGTGTAGATTTTCGAATCCTACGCGAATCTTATTGTTAATTGTAACGTTCAGGGCTTCCTAATGACGATGGAACACTCAAATTGCGTCGAGATTCAATACATCGGCATTCAGCCGAATTGTCTCCAAGGTTTTATTGCTGCCTCGGGCACCTTGTGGTTGTTCTCCTGTGAGTCTAGATTTTAGAATCCGATGCAAAACTGATAGTTAAATGTAATGTTCAGGGCCTCAAAATAACGATGGAACACTCAAATTGCGTCGAGATTCAATACTTCGTCCTCCAGCCGACTTGACTCCAAGGGGATATTGCTGCCTCGGGCACCATATGGTCCGTCTCCTGTGAGTCTAGATTTTCGAATCCAACGAAAAACTGATAGTTAATTGTAACATTCAGGGCGTCCTAGTTACGATGGATCACTCAAATTGCGTCGCGATCCAATAGATCGTCCTCCAGCCGACTTGTCTCCAAGGGTCTATAGCTGCCTCGGGCACCGTATGATCGTTCTCCTGTGAGTCTAGATTTTCGAATCCGACGCATAACTGATAGTTAAATGTAATGCTCAGGGCTTCCTAATAACGATGGAACACTCAACTTGCGTCGCGATCCATCACATCGTCCTCCAGCCGACTTGTCTCCAAGGGTCTATTGCTGCCTCGTGCACCTTATAATCGTTCATCTGTGAGTCTAGATTTTCGCACCCGACGCAAAACTGATAGTTCATTGTAACGTTCAGGGCCACCTAATGACGCTGGAACACTCAAATTGCGTCGAGATTCAATACATCGGCCTCCAGCCGACTTGTTTCAAGGGGATATTGCTGTCTCGGGCACCCTATGATCCTTCTCCAGTGAGTCTAGATTTTCGATTCCGACGCGAAACTGATAGTTAAATGTAACGTTCAGGGCCTCCTAAAGACGATGGAACACGAAATTGCATCGAGATTCAATACACCGTCCTTCAGCAGACATGTATCCAAGGGGATATTGCTGTCTCAGGCACCTTCTCCTGTGAGTAGGTTTTCGAATCCGACGCTAAAATGATAGTTAATTGTAACGTTCAGCGCCTCCTAATGACAATGGAACACTCAAATTGCGTCGAGACTCAATACACCGGCCTCCAGCCGACTTGTCTCCATGGGGATATTGCTGTCTCGGGCACCATATGATGTTTCTCCTGCGAGTCTAGATTTTCGTGTCCGACGCTAAAATGATAGTTAATTGTAACGTTCAGCGCCTCCTAATGACGATGGAACACTCAAATGCGTCGTGAGTCAATACATCGTCCTCCAGCCGACTTGTCTCCAACGGTATATTGCTGCCTCGGGCACCTTATGGTCGTTCTCCTGTGAGTCTAGATTTTCGAATCCGACGCAAAAATGATAGTTAATTGTAACGTCAGCGCCTCCTAATGACGATGGAACACTCAAAATGCGTCGAGAATCAATACATCGTCCTCCAGCCGACTTGTCTCCAAATGTCAATTGCTGCCTAGGGCACCATATGGTCCCTCTCCTGTGAGTCTAGATATTCGAATCCGACGCGAAACTGATAGTTAATTGTAACGATCAGGGCCTCCTAATGACGATGACGCACTGAAATTGCGTCGAGTTTCAATACATCGTCCACCAGCCGACTTGTCTCCAAGGGTCTATTGCTGCCTGGGGCACTTTATGGTCTAACTCCTGTGAGCCTAGATTTTCGAATCCGACGCATAACTGATAGTTAATTGCCACGTTCAGCGCCTCCTAATGACAATGCAACACTCAAATTGCGTCGAGATGCAATACATCGGCCTCCAGCCGTCTTGACTCCAAATGTCTATTGCTGCCTCGGGCACCTTGTGGTCGTTCTCCTGTGAGTCTAGATTTTCGAATCCGACGCATAACTGATAGTTAATTGTAACTCTCAGCGCCTCCTAATTACGATGGAACACTCTAATTATGTCGAGATGCAATACATCGTCCTCCAGCCGACTTGTCTCCAACGGTATATTGCTGCCTCGGGCACCTTATGGTCGTTCTCCTGTGAGTCTAGATTTTCGAATCCGACGCATAACTGATAGTTAATTGTTACACTCAGCGCCTCCTAATTACGATGGAACACTCAAATTACGTCGAGATTCAATACATCGTCCTCTGGCCGACTTGTCTCCATGGGGATTATGCTGCCTCCGGCTCCTTATGGTCGCTCTCCTGTGAGTGTAGATTTTCGAATCCTACGCGAATCTTATTGTTAATTGTAACGTTCAGGGCTTCCTAATGACGATGGAACACTCAAATTGCGTCGAGATTCAATACATCGGCATTCAGCCGAATTGTCTCCAAGGTTTTATTGCTGCCTCGGGCACCTTGTGGTTGTTCTCCTGTGAGTCTAGATTTTAGAATCCGATGCAAAACTGATAGTTAAATGTAATGTTCAGGGCCTCAAAATAACGATGGAACACTCAAATTGCGTCGAGATTCAATACTTCGTCCTCCAGCCGACTTGACTCCAAGGGGATATTGCTGCCTCGGGCACCATATGGTCCGTCTCCTGTGAGTCTAGATTTTCGAATACGACGAAAAACTGATAGTTAATTGTAACATTCAGGGCGTCCTAGTTACGATGGATCACTCAAATTGCGTGGCGATCCAATAGATCGTCCTCCAGCCGACTTGTCTCCAAGGGTCTATAGCTGCCTCGGGCACCGTATGATCGTTCTCCTGTGAGTCTAGATTTTCGAATCCGACGCATAACTGATAGTTAAATGTAATGCTCAGGGCTTCCTAATAACGATGGAACACTCAACTTGCGTCGCGATCCATCACATCGTCCTCCAGCCGACTTGTCTCCAAGGGTCATTTGCTGCCTCGTGCACCTTATAATCGTTCATCTGTGAGTCTAGATTTTCGCACCCGACGCAAAACTGATAGTTCATTGTAACGTTCAGGGCCACCTAATGACGCTGGAACACTCAAATTGCGTCGAGATTCAATACATCGGCCTCCAGCCGACTTGTTTCAAGGGGATATTGCTGTCTCGGGCACCCTATGATCCTTCTCCTGTGAGTCTAGATTTTCGATTCCGACGCGAAACTGATAGTTAAATGTAACGTTCAGGGCCTCCTAAAGACGATGGAACACCAACTTGCATCGAGATTCAATACACCGTCCTTCAGCAGACATGTATCCAAGGGGATATTGCTGTCTCAGGCACCTTCTCCTGTGAGTAGGTTTTCGAATCCGACGCTAAAATGATAGTTAATTGTAACGTTCAGCGCCTCCTAATGACAATGGAACACTCAAATTGCGTCGAGACTCAATACACCGGCCTCCAGCCGACTTGTCTCCATGGGGATATTGCTGTCTCGGGCACCATATGATGTTTCCCCTGCGAGTCTAGATTTTCGTGACCGACGCTAAAATGATAGTTAATTGTTACGTTCAGCGCCTCCTAATGACGATGGAACACTCAAATGCGTCGTGAGTCAATACATCGTCCTCCAGCCGACTTGTCTCCAACGGTATATTGCTGCCTCGGGCACCTTATGGTCGTTCTCCTGTGAGTCTAGATTTTCGAATCCGACGCAAAAATGATAGTTAATTGTAACGTCAGCGCCTCCTAATGACGATGGAACACTCAAAATGCGTCGAGAATCAATACATCGTCCTCCAGCCGACTTGTCTCCAAATGTCTATTGCTGCCTAGGGCACCATATGGTCCCTCTCCTGTGAGTCTAGATATTCGAATCCGACGCGAAACTGATAGTTAATTGTAACGATCAGGGCCTCCTAATGACGATGACGCACTGAAATTGCGTCGAGTTTCAATACATCGTCCACCAGCCGACTTATCTCCAAGGGTCTATTGCTGCCTGGGGCACTTTATGGTCTAACTCCTGTGAGCCTAGATTTTCGAATCCGACGCATAACTGATAGTTAATTGCCACGTTCAGCGCCTCCTAATGACAATGCAACACTCAAATTGCGTCGAGATGCAATACATCGGCCTCCAGCCGTCTTGACTCCAAATGTCTATTGCTGCCTCGGGCACCTTGTGGTCGTTCTCCTGTGAGTCTAGATTTTCGAATCCGACGCATAACTGATAGTTAATTGTAACTCTCAGCGCCTCCTAATGACGATGGAACACTCTAATTATGTCGAGATGCAATACATCGTCCTCCAGCCGACTTGTCTCCAACGGTATATTGCTGCCTCGGGCACCTTATGGTCGTTCTCCTGTGAGTCTAGATTTTCGAATCCGACGCATAACTGATAGTTAATTGTTACACTCAGCGCCTCCTAATTACGATGGAACACTCAAATTACGTCGAGATTCAATACATCGTCCTCTGGCCGACTTGTCTCCATGGGGATTATGCTGCCTCCGGCCCCTTATGGTCGCTCTCCTGTGAGTCTAGATTTCCGAGTCCGACTCGAAACTGATTGTTGATTGTAACGGTCAGGGCTTCCTAATGACGATGGAACACTCAAATTGCGTCGAGATTCAATACATCGGCATTCAGCCGATTTCTCTCCAAGGGTCTAATGCTGCCTGGGGCACCTTATGGTCGATCTCCTGTGAGTCTAGATTTTCGAATCCGACGCATAACTGATAGTTAATTGCCACGTTCAGCGCCTCCTAATGACAATGCAACACTCAAATTGCGTCGAGATGCAATACATCGGCCTCCAGCCGTCTTGACTCCAATGTCTATTGCTGCCTCGGGCACCTTGTGGTCGTTCTCCTGTGAGTCTAGATTTTCGAATCCGACGCATAACTGATAGATAATTGTAACTCTCAGCGCCTCCTAATTACGATGGAACACTCTAATTATGTCGAGATGCAATACATCGTCCTCCAGCCGACTTGTCTCCAACGGTATATTGCTGCCTCGGGCACCTTATGGTCGTTCTCCTGTGAGTCTAGATTTTCGAATCCGACGCATAACTGATAGTTAATTGTTACACTCAGCGCCTCCTAATTACGATGGAACACTCAAATTACGTCGAGATTCAATACATCGTCCTCTGGCCGACTTGTCTCCATGGGGATTATGCTGTCTCCGGCTCCTTATGGTCGCTCTCCTGTGAGTGTAGATTTTCGAATCCTACGCGAATCTTATTGTTAATTGTAACGTTCAGGGCTTCCTAATGACGATGGAACACTCAAATTGCGTCGAGATTCAATACATCGGCATTCAGCCGAATTGTCTCCAAGGTTTTATTGCTGCCTCGGGCACCTTGTGGTTGTTCTCCTGTGAGTCTAGATCTTAGAATCCGATGCAAAACTGATAGTTAAATGTAATGTTCAGGGCCTCAAAATAACGATGGAACACTCAAATTGCGTCGAGATTCAATACTTCGTCCTCCAGCCGACTTGACTCCAAGGGGATATTGCTGCCTCGGGCACCATATGGTCCGTCTCCTGTGAGTCTAGATTTTAGAATCCGACGAAAAACTGATAGTTAATTGTAACATTCAGGGCGTCCTAGTTACGATGGATCACTCAAATTGCGTCGCGATCCAATAGATCGTCCTCCAGCCGACTTGTCTCCAAGGGTCTATAGCTGCCTCGGGCACCGTATGATCGTTCTCCTGTGAGTCTAGATTTTCGAATCCGACGCATAACTGATAGTTAAATGTAATGCTCAGGGCTTCCTAATAACGATGGAACACTCAACTTGCGTCGCGATCCATCACATCGTCCTCCAGCCGACTTGTCTCCAAGGGTCTATTGCTGCCTCGTGCACCTTATAATCGTTCATCTGTGAGTCTAGATTTTCGCACCCGACGCAAAACAGATAGTTCATTGTAACGTTCAGGGCCACCTAATGACGCTGGAACACTCAAATTGCGTCGAGATTCAATACATCGGCCTCCAGCCGACTTGTTTCAAGGGGATATTGCTGTCTCGGGCACCCTATGATCCTTCTCCTGTGAGTCTAGATTTTCGATTCCGACGCGAAACTGATAGTTAAATGTAACGTTCAGGGCCTCCTAAAGACGATGGAACACGAAATTGCATCGAGATTCAATACACCGTCCTTCAGCAGACATGTATCCAAGGGGATATTGCTGTCTCAGGCACCTTCTCCTGTGAGTAGGTTTTCGAATCCGACGCTAAAATGATAGTTAATTGTAACGTTCAGCGCCTCCTAATGACAATGGAACACTCAAATTGCGTCGAGACTCAATACACCGGCCTCCAGCCGACTTGTCTCCATGGGGATATTGCTGTCTCGGGCACCATATGATGTTTCTCCTGCGAGTCTAGATTTTCGTGTCCGACGCTAAAATGATAGTTAATTGTAACGTTCAGCGCCTCCTAATGACGATGGAACACTCAAATGCGTCGTGAGTCAATACATCGTCCTCCAGCCGACTTGTCTCCAACGGTATATTGCTGCCTCGGGCACCTTATGGTCGTTCTCCTGTGAGTCTAGATTTTCGAATCCGACGCAAAAATGATAGTTAATTGTAACGTCAGCGCCTCCTAATGACGATGGAACACTCAAAATGCGTCGAGAATCAATACATCGTCCTCCAGCCGACTTGTCTCCAAATGTCTATTGCTGCCTAGGGCACCATATGGTCCCTCCCCTGTGAGTCTAGATATTCGAATCCGACGCGAAACTGATAGTTAATTGTAACGATCAGGGCCTCCTAATGACGATGACGCACTGAAATTGCGTCGAGTTTCAATACATCGTCCACCAGCCGACTTGTCTCCAAGGGTCTATTGCTGCCTGGGGCACTTTATGGTCTAACTCCTGTGAGCCTAGATTTTCGAATCCGACGCATAACTGATAGTTAATTGCCACGTTCAGCGCCTCCTAATGACAATGCAACACTCAAATTGCGTCGAGATGCAATACATCGGCCTCCAGCCGTCTTGACTCCAAATGTCTATTGCTGCCTCGGGCACCTTGTGGTCGTTCTCCTGTGAGTCTAGATTTTGGAATCCGACGCATAACTGATAGTTAATTGTAACTCTCAGCGCCTCCTAATGACGATGGAACACTCAAATTACGTCGAGATTCAATACATCGTCCGCCGCCGACTTGTCTCCATGGGGATTATGCTGCCTCCGGCCCCTTATGGTCGCTCTCCTGTGAGTCTAGATTTCCGAGTCCGACTCGAAACTGATTGTTAATTGTAACGGTCAGGGCTTCCTAATGACGATGGAACACTCAAATTGCGTCGAGATTCAATACATCGGCATTCAGCCGATTTCTCTCCAAGGGTTTATTGCTGCCGCAGGCACCTTATGGTTGTTCCCCTGTCAGTCTAGATTTTAGTATCCGAGGCAAAACTGATAGTTATTTGTAATGTTGAGCGCCTCCTAATGACGATGGAACACTCAAATTGCGTCGAGATTCAATACATCGTCCTCCAGCCGACTTGACTCCAAGGGGATATTGCTGCCTTGGGCACCATATGGTCCGTCTCCTGTGAGTCTAGATTTTCGAATCCGACGAAAAACTGATAGTTAATTGTAACATTCAGGGCGTCCTAGTTACGATGGAACACTCAAATTGCGTCGCGATCCAATAGATCGTCCTCCAGCCGACTTGTCTCCAAGGGTCTATTGCTGCCTCGGGCACCGTATGATCGTTCTCCTGTGAGTCTAGATTTTCGAATCCGACGCATAACTGATAGTTAATTGCAACGTTCAGCGCCTCCTAATGACGATGGATCACTCAAATTGCGTCGAGATTCAATTCATCGGCCTCCAACCGACATGTCTCCAGATGTCTGTTGCTGCCTCGGGCACCTTGTGGTCGATCTCCTGTGAGTCTAGATTTTCGAATCCGACACATAACTGATAGTTAATTGTGAAGTTCAGGGCCTCCTAATGGCGATGGAACACTCAAATTGCGTCGAGATTCAATACATCGTCCTCCAGCCGACTTGTCTTCTAGGGTCTATTGCTGCCTCGGGTACCTTATGGTCGTTCTCCTGTGAGTCTAGATTTTCGAATCCGACGCATAACTGATAGTTAATTGTAACACTCAGCGCCTCCTAATTACGATGGAACACTGAAATTACGTCGAGATTCAATACATCGTCCTCCAGCCGACTTGTCTCCAAGGGGATATTGCTGCCTCGGGCTCCATGATGTCCGTCCCTTGTGAGTCTAGATTTTCGAATCCTGCGCGAAACTGATAGTTAATTGTAAAGCCCAGGGCCTCATAATGACGATGGAACACTCAAATTGCGTCGAGATTCAATACATCGGCATTCAACCGATTTGTCTCCAAGGGTTTAATGCTGCCTCGGGCACCTTATGGTTGTTCCCCTGTGAGACTAGAAATTAGAATCCGACGCAAAACTGATAGTTAATTGTAATGTTCACAGCCTCCTAATGACGATGAAACACTCAAATTGCGTCGAGATTCAATACATCGGCCTCCAGCCGACTTGTCTCCATGGGGATATTGCTGCCTCGGGCACCATATGGTCCGTCTCCTGTGAGTCTAGATTTTTGAATCCGACGCAAAAATTATAGTTAATAGTAACGTTCAGCGCCTCCTAATGACGACGGAACACTCAAATTGCGTCGAGATTCAATACATCGTCCTCCAGCCGACTTGTCTCCAAGGGGATATTGCTGCCTCGGGCACCATATGGTCCGTCTCCTGTGAGTCTAGATTTTTGAATCCGTCGCTAAAATGATAGTTATTTGTCACGTTCAGCGCCTCCTGATGACGATGGAACACTCAAAAGCGTCGAGAGTCAATACATCGTCCTCTACCCGACTTGTCTCCAAGGGTATATTGCTGCCTCGGGCACATTATGGTCGTTCACCTGTGAGTCTAGATTTTCGAATCCGACGCAAAAATGACAGTTAATTGTAACGTTCAGGGCCTCCCATTGACGATGGAACACTCTAATTGCGTCGAGATTCAATACATCGGCCTCCAGCCGACTTGCCTCCAAGGGTCTGTTGCTGCCTGGGGTACCTTATGTTCGATCGCCTGTGAGTCTAGATTTTCGAATCCGACGCATAACTAATAGTTAATTGTAACGTTGAGGGACTCCTAATGACGATGGGTCACTCAAATTGCGTCGCGATTCGATACATCGTCTTCCAGCGGACTTGTCTCCAAGGTTCTATTGCTGCCTGGGGCACCTTATGGTCGATCTCCTGTGAGTCTTGATTTTCGAATCCGACGCATGCCTGATAGTTAATTGCAACGTTCAGGGCGTCCTAGTTACGATGGATCACTCAAATTGCGTCGCGATCCAATAGATCGTCCTCCAGCCGACTTGTCTCCAAGGGTCTATAGCTGCCTCGGGCACCGTATGATCGTTCTCCTGTGAGTCTAGATTTTCGAATCCGACGCATAACTGATAGTTAAATGTAATGCTCAGGGCTTCCTAATAACGATGGAACACTCAACTTGCGTCGCGATCCATCACATCGTCCTCCAGCCGACTTGTCTCCAAGGGTCTATTGCTGCCTCGTGCACCTTATAATCGTTCATCTGTGAGTCTAGATTTTCGCACCCGACGCAAAACTGATAGTTCATTGTAACGTTCAGGGCCACCTAATGACGCTGGAACACTCAAATTGCGTCGAGATTCAATACATCGGCCTCCAGCCGACTTGTTTCAAGGGGATATTGCTGTCTCGGGCACCCTATGATCCTTCTCCTGTGAGTCTAGATTTTCGATTCCGACGCGAAACTGATAGTTAAATGTAACGTTCAGGGCCTCCTAAAGACGATGGAACACCAAATTGCATCGAGATTCAATACACCGTCCTTCAGCAGACATGTATCCAAGGGGATATTGCTGTCTCAGGCACCTTCTCCTGTGAGTAGGTTTTCGAATCCGACGCTAAAATGATAGTTAATTGTAACGTTCAGCGCCTCCTAATGACAATGGAACACTCAAATTGCGTCGAGACTCAATACACCGGCCTCCAGCCGACTTGTCTCCATGGGGATATTGCTGTCTCGGGCACCATATGATGTTTCTCCTGCGAGTCTAGATTTTCGTGTCCGACGCTAAAATGATAGTTAATTGTAACGTTCAGCGCCTCCTAATGACGATGGAACACTCAAATGCGTCGTGAGTCAATACATCGTCCTCCAGCCGACTTGTCTCCAACGGTATATTGCTGCCTCGGGCACCTTATGGTCGTTCTCCTGTGAGTCTAGATTTTCGAATCCGACGCAAAAATGATAGTTAATTGTAACGTCAGCGCCTCCTAATGACGATGGAACACTCAAAATGCGTCGAGAATCAATACATCGTCCTCCAGCCGACTTGTCTCCAAATGTCTATTGCTGCCTAGGGCACCATATGGTCCCTCCCCTGTGAGTCTAGATATTCGAATCCGACGCGAAACTGATAGTTAATTGTAACGATCAGGCCCTCCTAATGACGATGACGCACTGAAATTGCGTCGAGTTTCAATACATCGTCCACCAGCCGACTTGTCTCCAAGGGTCTATTGCTGCCTGGGGCACTTTATGGTCTAACTCCTGTGAGCCTAGATTTTCGAATCCGACGCATAACTGATAGTTAATTGCCACGTTCAGCGCCTCCTAATGACAATGCAACACTCAAATTGCGTCGAGATGCAATACATCGGCCTCCAGCCGTCTTGACTCCAAATGTCTATTGCTGCCTCGGGCACCTTGTGGTCGTTCTCCTGTGAGTCTAGATTTTGGAATCCGACGCATAACTGATAGTTAATTGTAACTCTCAGCGCCTCCTAATGACGATGGAACACTCAAATTACGTCGAGATTCAATACATCGTCCGCCGCCGACTTGTCTCCATGGGTATTATGCTGCCTCCGGCCCCTTATGGTCGCTCTCCTGTGAGTCTAGATTTCCGAGTCCGACTCGAAACTGATTGTTAATTGTAACGGTCAGGGCTTCCTAATGACGATGGAACACTCAAATTGCGTCGAGATTCAATACATCGGCATTCAGCCGATTTCTCTCCAAGGGTTTATTGCTGCCGCAGGCACCTTATGGTTGTTCCCCTGTCAGTCTAGATTTTAGTATCCGAGGCAAAACTGATAGTTATTTGTAATGTTGAGCGCCTCCTAATGACGATGGAACACTCAAATTGCGTCGAGATTCAATACATCGTCCTCCAGCCGACTTGACTCCAAGGGGATATTGCTGCCTTGGGCACCATATGGTCCGTCTCTTGTGAGTCTAGATTTTCGAATCCGACGAAAAACTGATAGTTAATTGTAACATTCAGGGCGTCCTAGTTACGATGGAACACTCAAATTGCGTCGCGATCCAATAGATCGTCCTCCAGCCGACTTGTCTCCAAGGGTCTATTGCTGCCTCGGGCACCGTATGATCGTTCTCCTGTGAGTCTAGATTTTCGAATCCGACGCATAACTGATAGTTAATTGCAACGTTCAGCGCCTCCTAATGACGATGGATCACTCAAATTGCGTCGAGATTCAATTCATCGGCCTCCAACCGACATGTCTCCAGATGTCTGTTGCTGCCTCGGGCACCTTGTGGTCGATCTCCTGTGAGTCTAGATTTTCGAATCCGACACATAACTGATAGTTAATTGTGAAGTTCAGGGCCTCCTAATGGCGATGGAACACTCAAATTGCGTCGAGATTCAATACATCGTCCTCCAGCCGACTTGTCTTCTAGGGTCTATTGCTGCCTCGGGTACCTTATGGTCGTTCTCCTGTGAGTCTAGATTTTCGAATCCGACGCATAACTGATAGTTAATTGTAACACTCAGCGCCTCCTAATTACGATGGAACACTGAAATTACGTCGAGATTCAATACATCGTCCTCCAGCCGACTTGTCTCCAAGGGGATATTGCTGCCTCGGGCTCCATGATGTCCGTCCCTTGTGAGTCTAGATTTTCGAATCCTGCGCGAAACTGATAGTTAATTGTAAAGCCCAGGGCCTCATAATGACGATGGAACACTCAAATTGCGTCGAGATTCAATACATCGGCATTCAACCGATTTGTCTCCAAGGGTTTAATGCTGCCTCGGGCACCTTATGGTTGTTCCCCTGTGAGACTAGAAATTAGAATCCGACGCAAAACTGATAGTTAATTGTAATGTTCACAGCCTCCTAATGACGATGAAACACTCAAATTGCGTCGAGATTCAATACATCGGCCTCCAGCCGACTTGTCTCCATGGGGATATTGCTGCCTTCGGCACCATATGGTCCGTCTCCTGTGAGTCTAGATTTTTGAATCCGACGCAAAAATTATAGTTAATTGTAACGTTCAGCGCCTCCTAATGACGACGGAACACTCAAATTGCGTCGAGATTCAATACATCGTCCTCCAGCCGACTTGTCTCCAAGGGGATATTGCTGCCTCGGGCACCATATGGTCCGTCTCCTGTGAGTCTAGATTTTTGAATCCGTCGCTAAAATGATAGTTATTTGTCACGTTCAGCGCCTCCTGATGACGATGGAACACTCAAAAGCGTCGAGAGTCAATACATCGTCCTCTACCCGACTTGTCTCCAAGGGTATATTGCTGCCTCGGGCACATTATGGTCGTTCACCTGTGAGTCTAGATTTTCGAATCCGACGCAAAAATGACAGTTAATTGTAACGTTCAGGGCCTCCCATTGACGATGGAACACTCTAATTGCGTCGAGATTCAATACATCGGCCTCCAGCCGACTTGCCTCCAAGGGTCTGTTGCTGCCTGGGGTACCTTATGTTCGATCGCCTGTGAGTCTAGATTTTCGAATCCGACGCATAACTAATAGTTAATTGTAACGTTGAGGGACTCCTAATGACGATGGGTCACTCAAATTGCGTCGCGATTCGATACATCGTCTTCCAGCGGACTTGTCTCCAAGGTTCTATTGCTGCCTGGGGCACCTTATGGTCGCCCTCCTGTGACTCTAGATTTTCGAGTCCGACGCGAAACTGATTGTTAATTCTAACGTTCAGGGCTTCCTAATGACGATGGAACACTCAAATTGCGTCGAGATTCAACACATTGGCATTCAGCTGATTTGTCACCAAGGGTTTATTGCTGCCTCGGGCACCTTATGGTTGTTCCCCTGTGAGTCTAGATTTTAGAATCCGACGCAAAACTGATAGTTAAATGTAATGTTCAGGGCCTCCTAATAACGATGGAACACTCAAATTGCGTCGAGATTCAATACATCGTCCTCCAGCCGACTTGTCTCCAAGGGGATATTGCTACCTCGGGCTCCGTGATGTCCGTCAATTGTGAGTCTAGATTTTCGAATCCTGCGCGAAACTGATAGTTAATTGTAAAGTTCAGGGTCTCCTAATGACGATGGAACACTTAAATTGCGTCGAGATTCAATACATCGGCCTCCAGCCGACTCGTCTCCAAGGGTCTGTTGCTGCCTTGGGCACCTAATGGTCGTTCTCCTGTGAGTCTACATTTTCGAATCCGACGCATAACTGATAGTTAATTGTAACGCTCAGGGCCTCCTAATGACGATGGAACACTCAAATTACGTCGAGATTCAATACATCGTCCTTTAGCCGACTTGTCTCCATGGGGATTATGCTGCCTCCGGCTCCTTATGGTCGTCCTCCTGTGAGTCTAGATTTTCGAATCCGACGCGAAACTGATTATTAATTGTAACGTTCAGGGCTTTCTAATGACGATGGAACACTTAAATTGCGTCGGGATTCAATACACCGGCATTCATCCGATTTGTCTCCTAGGGTTTATTGCTGCCTGGGGCACCTTATAGTTGTTCCCCTGTGAGTCTAGATTTTAGAATCCGACCCAAAACTGATAGTTAATTGTAACGGTCAGCGCCTCCTAATGACGATAGAACACTCAAATTGCGTCGAGATTCAATACATCGTCCTCCAGCCGACATGTCTCCAAGGGGATATTGCTGCCTCGGGCACCATATGGTCAGTCTCCTGTGAGTCTTGATTTTTGAATCTGACGCGAAACTGATAGTTAATTGTAACGTTCAGGGCCTCCTAATGACGATGGAACACTCAAATTGCGTCGAGAGTCAATACATCGGCCTCCAGCCGACTTGTTTCCAAATGTCTATTGCTGCCTCGGGCACCTTGTGGTCGTTCTCCTGTGAGTTTAGATTTTCGAATCCGACGCATAACTGATAGTTAATTGTAATTTTCAGGGCCTCCTAATGACGATGAAACACTCAAATTGCGTCGAAATTCAATACACCGTCCTCCAGCCAAGGGTCAATTGCTGCCTCAGGCACCTTATGGTCGTTCTCTTGTGAGTCTAGATATTCGTATCCGACCCAAAACAGATAGTTAATTGTAACGTTCAGGGCCTCCGAATGACGATGGAACACTCAAATTGCGTCGGGATTCAATACATATCCTCCAGCCGACTTGTCTCCAAGGGGATATCTCTGCCTCGGGCACCACATGGTCCGTCTCCGGTGATTCTACACTTTCAAATCCGACGCAAAACTTATAGTTAATTGTAACGTTCAGGGCGTCTTAATGACGATGGAGCACTCAAATTGCGTCGCGATTTAATACATCATCCTCCAGCGGTTTGGTCTCCGAGGGGATATTGGTACGTCGGGCACCTTATGGTCCGTCTCCAGTGAGTCTAGATTTTCGAATCCGACGAAAAAATGATAGTTAATTGTAACGTTCAGGGCCTCCTATTGACGATGGAACACTCAAATTGCGTCGGGATTCAATACATATCCTCCAGCCGACTTGTCTCCAAGGGGATATCTCTGCCTCGGGCACCACATGTTCCGTCTCCGGTGATTCTACATTTACGAATCCGACGCAAAACTGATATTTAATTGTAACGTTCAGGGCCTCCGAATGACGATGAAACACTCAAATTGCGTCGAGATTCAATACATCGGCCTACAGCCAACTTGTTTCCAAGGGGATATTGCTGTCTCGGGCACCATATGATCCTTCTCCCGTGAGTCTAGATTTTCGATTCCGACCCAAAAATGATAGTGATTTGTAACGTTCAGCGCCTCCTAATGACGATAGAACACTCAAAATGCGTCGAGATTCAATACATCGTCCTCCAGCCGACTTGTTTCCAAGGGGATATTGCAGCCGCGGGCACCATATGGTCCGTCCCCTGTGAGTCTAGATGTTTTAATCCGACGCGAAACTGATTGTTAATTGTAACGTTCAGTGCCTCCTAATGACGATGGAACACTCAAATTGCGTCGAGGATACAATACATCGTCCTTCAGTCGACTTGTTCCCAAGGGTCTATTGCTGCCTCGGGCACCTAATGGTCGTTCTCCTGTGAGTCAAGATTTTCGAATTCGACGCAAAACTGATAGTTAATTGCAACGTTCAGCGCCTCCTAATGTCGAAGGAACACTCAAATTGCGTCGAGAGTCAATACATCGACCTCCAGCCGCCTTGTCTACAAGGGGATTTAGCTGCCTCGGGCTCCATGTGGTCCGTCCCCTGTGAATCTAGATTTTCGAATCCGACGCGAAGCTGATAGTTAATTGTAACGGTTAGGGCCTCCTAATGACGATGGAACACTCAAATTGCGTCGAGATTCAATACATCAGCCTCCAGCCGACTTGTCTCCAAGGGTCTATTGCTGCCTCGGGCACCTTATGGTCGATCTCCTGTGAGTCTAGATGTTCGAATCCGACGCATAACTGATAGTTATTTGCAACGTTCAGCGCCTCATAATGACGATGGAACACTCAAACTGCGTCGAGATTCAATACATCGGCCTCCAGCCGACTTGTCTCCAAATGTCTATTGCTGCCTCGGGCACCTTGAGGTCGTTCTCCTGTGAGTCTACATTTTGGAATCCGACGCATAACTGATAGTTAATTGTAACGCTCAGGGCCTCCTAATGACGATGGAACACTCAAATTACGTCGAGATTCAATACATCGTCCTCCAGCCGACTTGTCTCCATGGGGATTATGCTGCCTCCGGCTCCTTATGGTCGTCCTCCTGTGAGTCTAGATTTTCGAATCCGACGCGAAACTGATTATTAATTGTAACGTTCAGGGCTTTCTAATGACGATGGAACACTTAAATTGCGTCGGGATTCAATACACCGGCATTCATCCGATTTGTCTCCTAGGGTTTATTGCTGCCTGGGGCACCTTGTAGTTGTTCCCCTGTGAGTCTAGATTTTAGAATCCGACGCAAAACTGATAGTTAATTGTAACGGTCAGCGCCTCCTAATGACGACAGAACACTCAAATTGCGTCGAGATTCAATACATCGTCCTCCAGCCGACATGTCTCCAAGGGGATATTGCTGCCTCGGGCACCATATGGTCAGTCTCCTGTGAGTCTAGATTTTTGTATCTGACGCGAAACTGATAGTTAATTGTAACGTTCAGGGCCTCCTAATGACGATGGAACACTCAAATTGCGTCGAGAGTCAATACATCGGCCTCCAGCCGACTTGTCTCCAAATGTCTATTGCTGCCTCGGGCACCTTGTGGTCGTTCTCCTGTGAGTTTAGATTTTCGAATCCGACGCATAACTGATAGTTAATTGTAATTTTCAGGGCCTCCTAATGACGATGAAACACTCAAATTGCGTCGAAATTCAATACACCGTCCTCCAGCCAAGGGTCAATTGCTGCCTCAGGCACCTTATGGTCGTTCTCTTGTGAGTCTAGATTTTCGTATCCGACCCAAAACAGATAGTTAATTGTAACGTTCAGGGCATCCGAATGACGATGGAACACTCAAATTGCGTCGGGATTCAATACATATCCTCCAGCCGACTTGTCTCCAAGGGGATATCTCTGCCTCGGGCACCACATGGTCCGTCTCCGGTGATTCTACATTTTCAAATCCGACGCAAAATTTATAGTTAATTGTAACGTTCAGGGCGTCTTAATGACGATGGAGCACTCAAATTGCGTCGCGATTTAATACATCATCCTCCAGCGGTTTGGTCTCCGAGGGGATATTGGTACGTCGGGCACCTTATGGTCCGTCTCCAGTGAGTCTAGATTTTCGAATCCGACGAAAAAATGATAGTTAATTGTAACGTTCAGGGCCTCCTAATGACAATGGAACACTCAAATTGGGTTGAGATTCAATACAGCGTCCTTCAGTGGACTTGTCTCCAAGAGTATATTGCTGCCTCGGACACCTTATGGTCGTTCTCTTGTGAGTCTATATTTTCGAATCCGACGCAAAAATGATAGTTAATTGTAACGTTCAGGGCCTCCTAATGACGATGGAGCACTCTAATTGCGTCGCAATTCAATACATCGTCCCCCAGCGGACTGGTCTCGAAGAGGATATCGCTGCCTAGGGCACCTTATGGTCCGTCTCCAGTGAGCTAGATTTTCGAATCCGACGCGAAACTCGTAGTTAATTGTAACGTACAGCGCCTACTAATGACGATGACACACTCAAATTGCGTCGAGATTCAATACATCGGCCTACAGCCGACTTGTTTCCAAGGGGAAATTGCTGTCTCGGGCACCATATGATCCTTCTCCTGTGAGACTAGATTTTCGAATCCGACCCAAAAATGATAGTGAATTGTAACGTTCAGGGCCTCCTAATGACGATGGAACACTCAAATTGCGTAGAGGTTCAATACATCGTCCTTCAGTCGACTTGTCTCCAAGGGTCTATTGCTGCCTCGGGCACCTTATGGTCGTTCCCCTGTGAGTCAAGATTTTCGAATTCGACGCAAAACTGATAGTTATTTGCAACGTTCAGCGCCTCCTAATGTCGAAGGAACACTTAAATTGCGTCGAGAGTCAATACATCGACCTCCAGCCGACTTGTCTGCAAGGGGATATTGCTGCCTCGGGCACTATATGGTCCGCCTCCTGTGAGTCTAGATTTTCGAATCCGACGCATAACTGATAGTTAATTGTAACGCTCAGGGCCTCCTAATGACGATGGAACACTCAAATTACGTCGAGATTCAATACATCGTCCTCCAGCCGACTTGTCTCCATGGGGATTATGCTGCCTCCGGCTCCTTATGGTCGCTCTCCTGTGAGTCTAGATTTTCGAATCCGACGCGAAACTGATTATTAATTGTAACGTTCAGGGCTTTCTAATGACGATGGAACACTCAAATTGCGTCGGGATTCAATACACAGGCATTCATCCGATTTGTCTCCTAGGGATTATTGCTGCCTGGGGCACCTTATGGTTGTTCCCCTGTGAGTCTAGATTTTAGAATCCGACGCAAGACTCATACTTCATTGTAACGATCAGGGCCTCCTAATGACGATGGAGCACTCAAATTGCGTCGCGATTTATACATCATCCTCCAGCGGACTCGTCTCCAACGGAATATTGGTACGTCGGGCACTTTATGTTCCGTCTCCAGTGAGTCTAGATTTTCGAATCCGACGCAAAAATGATAGTTAATTGTAACGTTCAGGGCCTCCTATTGACGATGGAACACTCAAATTGCGTCGAGATTCACTAAATCGCCTTCCAGCCGACTTGTCTCTTAGGGGATATCGCTGCCTCGGGCACCACATGTTCCGTCTCCGGTGATTCTACATTTACGAATCCGACGCAAAACTGATAGTTAATTGTAACGTTCAGGGCCTCCGAATGACGATGGAACACTCAAATTGCATCGAGATTCAATACATCGTCCTCCAGCCGACTTGTGTCCAAGGGGATATCGCTGCCTCGGGCACAACATGGTCCGTCTCCGGTGATTCTACATTTTCGAATCCGACGCAAAACTGATAGTTAATTGTAACGTTCAGGGCCTGCTAATGACGATGGAGCACTCAAATTGCGTCGCGATTTAATACATCATCCTCCAGCGGATTGGTCTCCAAGGGGATATTGGTACGTCGGGCACTTTATGGTCCGTCCCCTGTGAGTCTAGATTTTCGAATCCGACGCGAAGCTGATAGTTAATTGTAACGGTTAGGGCCTCCTAATGACGATGGAACACTCAAATTGCGTCGAGATTCAATACATCAGCCTCCAGCCGACTTCTCTCCAAGGGACTATTGCTGCCTTGGGCACCTTATCTTCGATCTCCTGTGAGTCTAGATGTTCGAATCCGACGCATAACTGATAGTTATTTGCAACGTTCAGCGCCTCATAATGACGATGGAACACTCAAACTGCGTCGATAATCAATACATCGGCCTCCAGAAGAACTTGTCTCCAAATGTCTATTGCTGCCTCGGGCACCTTGTGGTCGTTCTCCTGTGAGTCTAGATTTACGAATCCGACACATAAGTGATAGTTAATTGTAAAGTTCAGGGCCTCCTAATGACGATGAAACATTCAAATTGCGTCGAGATTCCATACATCGTCCTCCAGGCGACTTGTCTCCAAGGGGATATCACTGCCTCGGGCACCACATGGTCCGTCTCCGGTGATTCTACATTTTCGAATCCGACGCAAAACTGATAGTTAATTGTAACGTTCAGGGCCTCCTAATGACGATGGAGCACTCAAATTGCGTCGCGATTTAATACATCATCCTCCAGCGGATTGGTCTCCAAGGGGATATTGGTACGTCGGGCACTTTATGGTCCGTCTCCAGTGAGTCTATATTATCGAATCCGACACAAAAATGATAGTTAATTGTAACGTTCAGGGCCTCCTATTGACGATGGAACACTCAAATTGCGTCGAGATTCACTAAATCGACTTCCATCCGACTTGTCTCAAAGGGGATATCGCTGCCTCGGGCACCACATGTTCCGTCTCCGGTGATTCTACATTTACGAATCCGACGCAAAACTGATAGTTAATTGTAACGTACAGGGCCTCCGAATGACGATGGAACACTCAAATTGCGTCGAGATTCAATACATCGTCCTCCAGCCGAATAGTCTCCAAGGGGATATCGCTGCCTCGGGCACCACATGGTCCGTCTCCGGTGATTCTACGTTTTCGAATCCGACGCAAAACTGATAGTTAATTGTAACGTTCAGGGCCTCCTAATGACGATGGAGCACTCAAATTGCGTCGCGATTTAATACATCATCCTCCAGCGGACTGGTCTCCAAGGGGATATTGGTACGTCGGGCACCTTATGGTCCGTCTCCAGTGAGCTAGATTTTCGAATCCGACGCGAAACTGATAGTTAATTGTAACGTTCAGCGCCTCCTAATGACGATAGAACACTCAAATTGCGTCGAGATTCAATACGTCGTCCACCAGCCAACTTGCCTCCAAGGGTCTATTGCTGCCTCACACACCGTATGACCGTTCATCTGTGAGTCGAGATTTTGGAACACGACGCAAAACTGATTGTTAATTGTAACGTTCATTGCCACCTTATGACGATGACACACCCAAATTGCGTCGAGACTCAATACATCGGCCTACAGCCGACTTGTTTCCAAGGGGATACTGCTGTCTCGGGCACCATATGATCCTTCTCCTGTGAGTCTAGATTTTCGTATCCGACCCAAAAATGATAGTGAATTGTAACGTTCAGCGCCTCCTAATGACGATAGAACACTCAAAATGCGTCGAGATTCAATACATCGTCCTCCAGCCGACTTGTTTCCAAGGGGATATTGCTGCCTCGGGCACCATATGGTCCGTCTCCTGTGAGTCTAGATTTTTGAATCCGACGCGAAACTGATTGTTAATTGTAACGTTCAGTGCCTCCTAATGAATATGGAACCCTCAAATTGCGTCGAGGTTCAATACATCGTCCTTCAGTAGACTTGTCTCCAAGGGTCTATTGCTGCCTCGGGCACCTTATGGTCGTTCTCCTGTGAGTCAGATTTTCGAATTCGACGCAAAACTGATAGTTAATTGCAACGTTCAGCGCCTCCTAATGTCGAAGGAACACTCAAATTGCGTCGAGAGTCAATACATCGATCTCCAGCCGTCTTGTCTACAAGGGGATATTGCTGCCTCGGGCTCCATGTGGTCCGTCCCCTGTGAGTCTAGATTTTCGAATCCGACGCGAAGCTGATTGTTAATTCTAACGGTTAGGGCCTCCTAATGACGATGGAACACTCAAATTGCGTCGAGATTCAATACATCGGCCTCCATCCGACTTGTCTTCTAGGGTCATTTGCTGCCTCGGGCACCTTATGGTCGTTCTCCTGTGAGTCTAGGTTTTCGAAACCGACGCATAACTGATAGTTAATTGTAACGCTCAGCGCCTCCTAATGACGATGGACAACTCAAATTGCGTCGAGATTCAATACATCGTCCTCCAGCCGACTTGTCTCCAAGGGGATATTGCTGCCTCGGGCACCATATGGTCCGTCTCCTGTGAGTCTAGATTTTTGAATCCGACGCGAACGTTATAGTTAATTGTAACGTTCAGGGCCTCCTAATGACAATGGAACACTCAAATTGGGTTGAGATTCAATACAGCGTCCTTCCGTGGACTTGTCTCCAAGAGTATATTGCTGCCTCTGACACCTTATGGTCGTTCTCTTGTGAGTCTATATTTTCGATTCCGACGCAAAACTGATAGTTAATTGTAACGTTCAGGGCCTCCTAATGACGATGAAATAGTCAAATTGCGTCGAGATTCACTAAATCGTCTTCCAGCCGACTTCTCTCAAAGGGGACATTGCTGCCTCGGGCACCACATGTTCCACCTCCGGTGATTCTACATTTACGAATCCGACGCAAGACTGATAGTTAATTGTAACGTTCAGGGCCTCCTAATGACGATGGAGCACTCTAATTGCGTCGCAATTCAATACATCGTCCCCCAGCGGACTGGTCTCCAAGAGGATATTGCTGCCTAGGGCACCTTATGGTCCGTCTCCAGTGAGCTAGATTTTCGAATCCGACGCGAAACTAATAGTTAATTGTAACGTACAGCGCCTACTTATGACGATAGAACACTCAATTTGCGTCGAGGTTCAATACGTCGTCCTCCAGCCGACTTGTCTCCAAGGGTCTATTGCTGCCTCATACACCTTATGACCGTTCATCTGTGAGTCTAGATTTTCGAACCCGACGCAAAACTGATTGTTAATTGTAACGTTCATTGCCACATTATGATGATGACACACTCAAATTGCGTCGAGATTCAATACATCGGCCTACAGTCGACTTGTTTCCAAGGGGAAATTGCTGTCTCGGGCACCATATGATCCTTCTCCTGTGAGTCTAGATTTTCGAATCCGACCCAAAAATGATAGTGAATTGTAACGTTCAGCGCCTCCTAATGACGATAGAACACTCAAATTGCGTCGAGAATCAATACATCGTCCTCCAGCCGACTTGCTTCCAAGGGGATATTGCTGCCTCGGGCACCATATGGTCCGTCTTCTGTGAGTCTAGATTTTTGAATCCGACGCGAAACTGATTGTTATTTGTAACGTTCAGGGTCTCCTAATGACGATGGAACACTCAAATTGCGTCGAGGTTCAATACATCGCCCTTCAGTCGACATGTCTCCAAGGGTCTATTGCTGCCTCGGGCACCTTATGGTCGTTCTCCTGTGAGTCAAGATTTTCGAATTCGACGCAAAACTGATAGTTATTTGCAACGTTCAGCGCCTCCTAATGTCGTAGGAACACTCAAATTGCGTCGAGAGCCAATACATCGTCCTTCAGCCGACTTATCTCCAAGGGGATATTGCTGCCTCGGACACCTTATGGTCTTTCTCCTGTGAGTCTAGATTTTCGAATCCGACGCAATACTGGTAGTTAATTATACCGTTCAGGACCTCCTAATGACGATGGAACACTCAAATTGCATCGAGATTCACTAAATCGTCTTCCAGCCGACTTGTCTCCAAAGGGATATCGCTGCCTCGGGCACCACATGGACTGTCTCCGGTGATTCTACATTTTCGAATCCGACGCAAGACTGATAGTGAATTGTAACGTTCAGCGCCTCCTAACGACGATAGAACACTCAAATTGCGTCGAGATTCAATACATCGGCCTCCAGCAGACTTGTCTCCAATGGGATATTGCTGCCTCGGGCACCTTATGGTCGATCTCCTGTGAGTCTAGATTTTCGAATCCGACGCATAACTGATAGTTAATTGCAACGTTCAGCGCCTCATAATGACGATGGAACACTCAAATTGCGTCGAGATTCAATACATCGGCCTCCAGCCGGCTTGTCTCCAAATGTCTGTTGCTGACTCGGGCACCTTGTGGTCGTTCACCTGTGAGTCTAGATTTTCGAATACGACACATAACTGATAGATAATTGTAAAGTTCAGGGCCTCCTAATGACGATGGAACACTCAAATTGCGTCGAGATTCAATACATCGTCCTCCAGCCGACTTGTCTTCTAGGGTCTATTGCTGCCTCGGGCACCTTATAGTCGTTCTCCTGTGAGTCTAGATTTTCGAATCCGACCCATAACTGATAGTTATTTGTATCGCTCAGCGCCTCCTAATGACGATGGAACCCTCAAATTGCGTCGAGATTCAATACATCGTCCTCCAGACGACTTATCCGCAAGGGGATATTGCTGCCTCGGGCACCATATGGTCCGTCTCCTGTGAGTCTAGATTTTCGAATCCGTCGCGAAAGTGATAGTTAATTGTAACGTTCAGGGCCTCCTAATGAAGATGGAACACTCAAATTGCGTCGAGATTCAATACATCGTCCATCTGTCGACTTGTATCCAAGGGTCTATTGCAGCCTCGGGCACCTTATGGTCGTTCTCCTGTGAGTCTAGATTTTCGAATTCGACGCAAAACTGATAGTTCACTGTTACGTTCAGGGACTACTAATGACGATGGAACACTCAAATTGCGTCGAGATTCAATACATCAGCTTCCAGCCGACTTGTATCCAAGGGTATATTGCTGCCTCGGGCACCTCATGGTCGATCTCCTGTGAGTCTAGATTTTCGAAACCGACGCATAACTGATAGTTAAATGAAACGTTCAGGGCCTCATAATGACGATGGATCACTCAAATTGCGTCGAGATTCAATACATCGGCCTCCAGCCGACTTGTCTCCAAATGTCTGTTGCTGCCTCGGGCACCTTGTGTTCGTTCTCCTGTGAGTCTAGATTTTCGAATCCGACTCTTAACTGATAGTTAATTGTAAAGTTCAGGGCCTCCTAATGACGATGAAACACTCAATTTGGGTCGAGATTCACTAAATCGTCTTCCAGCCGACTTCTCTGCAAGGGGATATCGCTGCCTCGGCCACCACATGGTCCGTCTCCGGTGATTCTATATTTTCGAATCCGACGCAAAACTGATAGTTAATTGTAACGTTCAGGGCCTCCTAATGACGATGGAGCACTCAAATTGCGTCGCGATTCAATACATCGTCCCCCAGCGGACTGGTCTCCAAGGGGATATTGCTACCTCGGGCACCTTATGATCGTTCTCCTGTGAGTCTAGATTTTCGAACCCGACGCAAAACTGATAGTTTATTGTAACGTTCAGGGCCACCTAATGACGATGGAACACTCAAATTGCGTCGAGATTCAATACATCGGCCTACAACCGACTCGTTTCCAAGGGGATATCGCTGTCTCGGGCACCATATGACCCTTCTCCTGTGAGTCTAGATTTTCGAATCCGACGCAATAATGATAGTGAATTCTAACGTTCAGCGCCTCCTAATGAAGATAGAACACTCAAATTGCGTCGAGATTCAATACATCGTCCTCCAGCCGACTTGTCTCCAAGGGTATATTGCTGCCTCGGGCAAAATTTGGCCCGTCTCCTGTGAGTCTAGATTTTCGAATCCGACGCGAAAGTGCCTCCTAATGACGATGGAACACTCAAATTGCGTTCAGATTCAATACATCGTCCTTCAGCAGACTTGTCTCCAAGGGGATATTGCTGCCTCGACACTTTATGGTCGTTCTCCTGTGAGACTAGATTTTTGAATCCGACGCAAAACTGGTAGTTAATTATAACGTTCAGGGCCTAATAATGACGATGGAACACTCAAATTGCATCGAGATTGACTAAATCGTCTTCCAGCCTACTTGTCTCCAATGGGATATCGCTGCCTCGAGCACCACATGGACCGTCTCCAGTGATTCTACATTTTCGAATCCGAGGCAAAACTGATAGTGAATTGTAACGTTCAGCGCCTCCTTACGACGATAGAACACCCAAATTGCGTCGAGATTCAATACATCGTCCTCCAGCAGACTTGTCTCCAAGAGTCTATTGCTGCCTCGGACACCTTATGGTCGTTCTCCTGTGAGTCTAGATTTTCGAATCCGACGCGAAAGTGATAGCTCATTGTAATGTTCAGGGCCACCTAATGACAATGGAACACTCAAATTGCATCGAGATTCAATACATCGGCCTCAAGCCGACTTGTCTCCAAGGGTATATTGCTGCCTCGGGCACCATATGGTCCGTCTCCTGTGAGTCTAGATTTACGAATCCGACGCGAAAGTGATAGTTAATTGTAACGTTCAGGGCCTCCTAATGACGATGAAACACTCAAATTGCGTCGCGATCCAATACATCGTCCTCCAGCCGACTTGTCTCCAAGTGTCTATTACTGCCTCGGGCACCTTATGATCGTTCATCTGTGAGTCTAGATTTTCTAACCCTACGCAAAACTGATAGCTCATTGTAATGTTCAGGGCCACCTAATGACGATGGAACACTCAAATTGCGTCGAGATTCAATACATCGGCCTCCAGCCGACTTGTCTCCAAGGGTATATTGCTGCCTCGGGCACCATATGGTCCGTCTCCTGTGAGTCTAGATTTTCGAATCCGACGCGAAAGTGATAGTTAATTGTAACGTTCAGGACCTCCTAATGACGATGAAACACTCAAATTGCATCGAGATTCACTAAATCGTCTTCCAGCCGACTTGTCTCCAAGGGGATATCGCTGCCTCGGGCACCACATGGTCCGTCTCCGGTGATTCTACATTTTCGAATCCGACGCAAAACTGATAGTTAACTGTAACGTTCAGGGCCTCCTAATGATGATGGAGCACTCAAATTGCGTCGCGATTCAATACATCGTCCCCCCAGCGGACTGGACTCCAAGAGTATATTGCTGCCTCGGGCGCCTAATGGTCCGTCTCCAGTGAGTCTAGATTTTCGAATCTGACACAAACCTGATAGTTATTTGTAACGTTCAGCGCCTCCTAATGTCGAAGGAACACTCAAATTGCGTCGAGAGTCAATACATCGACCTCCAGCCGTCTTGTCTACAAGGGGATATTGCTGCCTCGGGCTCCATGTGGTCCGTCCCCTGGGAGTCTAGATTTTCGAATCCGACGCGAAGCTGATAGTTAATTGTAACGTTTAGGGCCTCCTAATGACGATGGAACACTCAAATTGCGTCGAGATTCAATACATCAGCCTCCAGCCGACTTGTCTCCAAGGGTCTATAGCTGCTTTGGGCACCTTATGGTGGATCTCCTGTGAGTCTAGATGTTCGAATCCGAAGCATAACTGATAGTTATTTGCAACGTTCAGCGCCTCATAATGACGATGGAACACTCAAACTGCGTCGAGATTCAATACATCGGCCTCCAACCGATTTGTCTCCAAAAGTCTATTGCTGCCTCGGGCACCTTGTTGTCATTCTCCTGTGAGTCTAGATTTTCGAATCCGACTCATAACTGATATTTAGTTGTAACGTTCAGCGCCTCCTAATGACGATGGAACACTCAAACTGCGTCGAGATTGAATACATCGGCCTCCAACCGATTTGTCTCCAAAAGTCTATTGCTGCCTCGGGCACCTTATGGTCGTTCTCCTGTGAGTCAAGATTTTCGAATTCGACGCAAAACTCATAGTTATTTGCAACGTTCAGCGCCTCCTAATGACGATGGAACACTCAAATTGCGTTGAGATTCAATACATCGTCCTTCAGCCGACTTGTCTCCAAGGGGATATTGCTGCCTCGGACACCTTATGGTCTTTCTCCTGTGAGTCTAGATTTTCGAATCCGACGCAAAACTGGTAGTTAATTACACAGTTCAGGGCCTCCTAATGACGATGGAACACTCAAATTGCATCGTGATTCACTAAATCGTCTTCCAGCCGACTTGTCTCCAAGGGGATTTCCCTGCCTCGGGCACCACATTGACCGTCTCCGGTGATTCTACATTTTCGAATCCGACGCAAGACAGATAGTGAATTGTAACGTTCAGCGCCTCCTAACGACGATAGAACACTCAAATTGCGTCGAGATTCAATACATCGGCCTCCAGCAGACTTGTCTCCAATGGGATATTGCTGCCTCGGGCACCATATGGTCCGTCTCCTGTGAGTCTAGATTTTCGAATCCGATGCGAAAGTGATAGTTAATTGTAACGTTCAGGGCCTCCTAGTGACGATGGAACACTCAAATTGCGTCGAGATTCAATTCATCAGCTTCCAGCCGACTTGTATCCAAGGGTATATTGCTGCCTCGGGCACCTTATGGTCGATCTCCTGTGAGTCTAGATTTTCGAATCCGACGCATAACTGATAGTTAATTGCAACGTTCAGTGCCTCATAATGACGATGGAACACTCAAATTGCGTCGAGATTCAATACATCGTCCATCTGTCGACTTGTATCCAAGGGTCTATTGCAGCCTCGGGCACCATATGGTCGTTCTCCTGTGAGTCTAGATTTTCGAATTTGACGCAAAACTGATAGTTAACTGTTACGTTCAGGGACTCCTAATGACGATGGAACACTCAAATTGCGTCGAGATTCAATACATCGGCCTCCAGCCGACTTGTCTCCAAATGTCTGTTGCTGCCTCGGGCACCTTGTGGTCGTTCTCCTGTGAGTCTAGATTTTCGAATCCGACACATTACTGATAGTTAATTGTGAAGTTCAGGGCCTCCTAATGACGATGGCACACTCAAATTGCGTCGAGATTCAATACATCGTCCTCCAGCCGACTTGTCTTTTAGGGTCTATTGCTTCCTCGGGCACCTTATGGTCGTTCTCCTGTGAGTCTAGATTTTCGAATCCGACGCGAAAGTGATAGTTAATTGTAACGTTCAGGGCCGCCTAATGACGATGAAACACTCAAATTGGGTCGAGATTCACTAAATCGTCTTCCAGCCGACTTGTCTCCAAGGGGATATCGCTGCCTCGGCCACCACATGGTCCGTCTCCGGTGATTCTACATTTTCGAATCCGACGCAAAACTGATAGTTAATTGTAACGTTCAGGGCCTCCTAATGACGATGGAGCATTCAAATTGCGTCGCGATTCAATACATCGTCCCCCAGCGGACTGGTCTCCAAGGGGATATCGTTACCTCGGGCACCTTACGATCGTTCTCCTGTGAGTCTAGATTTTCGAACCCGACGCAAAACTGATAGTTAATTGTAACATTCAGGGCCACCTAATGACGATGGAACACCCAAATTGCGTCGAGATTCAATACATCGCCCTACAACCGACTCGTTTCCAAGGGGATATCGCTGTCTCGGGCATCATATGACCCTTCTCCTGTGAGTCTAGATTTTCGAATCCGACGCATTAATGATAGTGAATTCTAGCGTTCAGCGCCTCCTAATGAAGATGGAACACTCAAATTGCGTCGAGATTCAATACATCGTCCTCCAGCCGACTCGTCTCCAAGGGTATATTGCTGCCTCGGGCACCATATGGCCCGTCTCCTGTGAGTCTAGATTTTCGAATCCGACGCGAAAGTGCCTCCTAATGACGATGGAACACTCAAATTGCGTTCAGATTCAATACATCGTCCTTCAGCCGACTTGTCTCCATGGGGATATTGCTGCCTCGACACTTTATTGTCGTTCTCCTGTGAGACTAGATTTACGATTCCGACGCAAAACTGGTAGTTAATTATAACGTTCAGGGCCTCCTAATGACGATGGAACACTCAAATTGCATCGAGATTGACTAAATCGTCTTCCAGCCGACTTGCCTCCAAAGGGATATCGCTGCCTCGAGCACCACATGGACCGTCTCCGGTGATTCTACATTTTCGAATCCGAGGCAAAACTGGTAGTGAATTGTAACGTTCAGCGCCTCCTAACGACGATAGAACACTCAAATTGCGTCGAGATTCAATACATCGTCCTCCAGCAGACTTGTCTCCAAGTGGATATTGCTGCCTCGGGCACGATATGGTCCGTCTACTGTGAGTCTAGATTTTCGAATCCGACGCGAAAGTGATAGTTAATTGTAACGTTCAGGGCCTCCTAATGACGATGGGACACTCAAATTGCGTCGAGATTCAACACATCGGTCTCCAGCCGACTTGTCTCCAAGGGGATATTGCTGCCTCGGGCACCATATGGTCCGTCTCCAGTGAGTCTAGATTTCGAATCCGACCCAAAAATGATAGTTAATTGTAACGTTCAGCGCCTCCTAATGACGATGGAACACTCAAATTGCGTCGAGAGTTAATACATCGGCCTCAAGCCGACTTGTCTACAACGTGATATTGCTGCCTCGGGCTCCACGTGGTCCGTCTCCTGTGAGTCTAGATTTTCGGATCCGACGCGAAACTGATAGTTAATTTTAACGTTCAGGGTCTCCTAATGACGATGGAACACTGAAATTGAGTCGAGATTCACTAAATCGTCTTCCAGCCAACTTGTCTCCAAGGGGATAACGCTGCCTCGGGCTCCACGTGGTCCGTCTCCTGTGAGTCTAGATTTTCGGACCCGACGCGAAACTGATAGTTAATTGTAACGTTTAGGGCCTCCTAATGACGATGGAACACTCAAATTGCGTCGAGATTCAATACATCAGCTTCCAGCCGACTTGTCTCCAAGGGTCTATTGCTGGCTCGGGCACCTTATGGTCGATCTCCTGTGAGTCTAGATTTTCGAATCCGACGCATAACTGATAGTTAATTGCTACGTTCAGCGCCTCCTAATGACGATGGAACACCCAAATTGCGTCGAGATTCAATACATTGGCCTCCAGCCGACTTGTCTCCAAATGTATGTTGCTGCCTCGGGCACCTTGTGGTCGTTCTCCTGTGAGTCTAGATTTCCGAATCCGACACATAACTGATAGTTATTTGTAATGTTCAGGGCCTCTTAATGACAATAGCACACTCAAATTGCGTCGAGATTCAATACATCGTCCTCCAGCCGACTTGTCTTCTAGGGTCTATTGCTTCCTCGGGCACCTTATGGTCGTTCTCCTGTGAGACTAGATTTTCGAATCCGACGCGAAAGTGATAGTTAATTGTAACGTTCAGGGCCTCCTAATGACGATGAAACACTCAAATTGGGTCGAGATTCACTAAATCGTCCTTCAGCCGACTTGTCTCCATGGGGATATTGCTGCCTCGACACTTTATGGTCGTTCTCCTGTGAGACTAGATTTTCGATTCCGACGCAAAAGAGGTAGTTAATTATAACGTTCAGGGCCTCCTAATGACGATGGAACACTCAAATTGCGTCGAGATTGACTAAATCGTCTTCCAGCCGACTTGTCTCCAAAGGGATATCGCTGCCTCGAGCACCACATGGACCGTCTCCGGTGATTCTACATTTTCGAATCCGAGGCAAAACTGATAGTGAATTGTAACGTTCAGCGCCTCCTAACGACGATAGAACACTCAAATTGCGTCGAGATTCAATACATCGTCCTCCAGCAGACTTGTCTCCAAGTGGATATTGCTGCCTCGGGCACGATATGGTCCGTCTACTGTGAGTCTAGATTTTCGAATCCGACGCGAAAGTGATAGTTAATTGTAACGTTCAGGGCCTCCTAATGACGATGGAACACTCAATTTGCGTCGAGATTCAATTCATCGGTCTCCAGCCGACTTGACTCCAAGGGGATATTGCTGTCTCGGGCACCATATGGTCCGTCTCCAGTGAGTCTAGATTTCGAATCCGACCCAAAAATGATAGTTAATTGTAACGTTCAGCGCCTCCTAATGACGATGGAACACTCAAATTGCGTCGAGAGTCAATACATCGGCCTCAAGCCGACTTGTCTACAAGGGGATATTGCTGCCTCGGGCTCCACGTGGTCCGTCTCCATTAAGTCTAGATTTTCGAATCCGACACTAAAATGATACTTAATTGTAACATTCAGGGCCTCCTAATGGCGATGGAAGACTCAAATTGCGTCGAGATTCAATACATCGTCCTCCAGCCGACTTGTTTCCAAGGGGATATTGCTGTCTCGAGCACCATATGATCCTGCTCCTGTGAGTCTAGATTTTCGAATCCGACGCAAAAATGATAAAGAAATATAACGTTCAGCGCCTCCTAATGACGATAGATCACTCAAATTGCGTCGAGATTCAATACAACGTCCTCCAGCCGACTTGATTCCAAGGGGATATTGCTGCCTCGGGCTCCACGTGGTCCGTCTCCTGTGAGTCTAGATTTTCGTACCCGACGCGCAACTGATAGTTAATTGTAACGTTTAGGGTCTCCTATTGACGATGGAACACTCAAATTGCGTCGAGATTCAATACATCAGCTTCCAGCCGACTTGTCTCCAAGGGTCTGTTGCTGCCTCGGGCACCTTATGGTCGATCTCCTGTGAGTCTAGATTTTCGAATCCGACGCATAACTGAAAGTTAATTGCTACGTTCAGCGCCTCCTAATGACGATGGAACACCTAAATTGCGTCGAGATTCAATACATCGACCTCCAGCCGACTTGTCTCCAAATGTATGTTGCTGCCTCGGGCACCTTGTGGTCGTTCTCCTGTGAGTCTAGATTTCCGAATCCGACACATAACTGATAGTTAATTGTATTGTTCAGGGCCTCTTAATGACGATGGAACACTCAAATTGCGTCGGGATTCAATACATCGTCCTCCAGACGACTTGTCTGCAAGGGGATATTGCTGCCTCGGGCACCATATGGTCCGTCTCCTGTGAGTCTAGATTTTCGAATCCGACGCGAAAGTGATAGTTAATTGTAACGTTCAGGGACTCCTATTGACGATGGAACAATCAAATTGAGTTGTGATTCAATACATCGTCCTTCAGCCGAGTTGTCTCCAAGAGTCTATTGCTGCCTCGGACACCTTATGGTCGTTCTCCTGTGAGTCTAGATTTTCGAATCCGACGCAAAACTGATAGTTAATTGTAACGTTCAGGGTCTCCTAATGACGATGGAACACTCAAATTGCGTCGAGATTCACTAAATCGTCTTCCAGCCGAATTGTCTCCAAGGGGATATCGCTGCCTCGGTCACTACATGCTCCGTCTCCGGTGATTCTAGATTTTCGAATCCGACGAAAAACTAATAGTTAATTGTAACATTTATGGCCTCCT
Source organism: Schistocerca serialis cubense (assembly GCF_023864345.2). Taxonomy (NCBI): domain Eukaryota; kingdom Metazoa; phylum Arthropoda; class Insecta; order Orthoptera; family Acrididae; genus Schistocerca; species Schistocerca serialis. Next base: position 8,475,464 of record NC_064647.1, read on the forward strand.
ATTGACGACGGAACACTCAAATTGCGTCGCGATCCAATACATCGTCCTCCAGCCGACTTGTCTCCAAGGGTCTATTACTGCCTCGGGCACCTTATGATCGTTCATCTAAGAGTCTACATTTTCTAACCCGACGCAAAACTGATAGCTCACTGTAATGTTCAGGGCCACCTAATGACGATGGAACACTTAAATAGCGTCGAGATTCAATACATTGGCCTCCAGCCGACTTGTTTCCAAGGGGATATTACTGTATCGGGCACCATATGATCCTTCTCCTGTGAGTCTAGATTTTCGAATCCGACGCAAAAATGATAGTGAAATGTAACGGTCAGCGCCTCCTAATGACGATAGAACACTCAAATTGGGTCGAGATTCAATACATCGGCCTCCAGCCGATTTGTCCCAAGGGGATATTGCTGCATTGGGCACCTGATGATCGTTCTCCTGTGAGTCTAGATTTTCGAACCCGACGCAAAACTGATAGTTAATTGTAACGTTCAGAGCTACCTAATGACGATGGAACAAATTCCGTAGAGATTCAATACATCGTCCTTCAGCCGACTCGTCTCCAAGGGTCTGTTGCTGCCTCGGGCGCATTATGGTCCGTCTCCACTGAGTCTAGATTTTCGAATCCGACGAAAAACTAATAGTTAATTGTAACATTCAGGGCCTCCTAATGACGATGGAACACTAAAATTGCGATGAGATTCAATACATCGACCTCCAGCCGACATGCCTCCAAGGTGATATTGTTGAACCGGCACCTTATGATCGTTCTGCTGTGAGCCTAGATTTTGGAATGCGTCGCAAAAATGATAGTGAATTGTAACGTTCAGCGTCTCCTAATGACGATAGAACACTCAAATCGCGTCGAGATTCAATACATCGTCCTCCAGCCGACTTGTCTCCAAGGGATATTGCCGCCTCGGGCACCACATGGTCCGTCTCCTGTGAGTCTAGATATTCGAATCCGACGCGAAAGTGATAGTTAATTGTAACGTTCAGGGCCTCCTAATGACGATCGAACACTCAAATTGCGTCGAGATTCACTAAATCGTCTTCCAGCCGACTTGTCTCCAAGGGGATATGGCTGCCTCGGGCACCACATGGTCCGTCTCCGGTGATTCTACATTTTCGAATCCGACGCAAAACTGATAGTTAATTGTATCGTTCAGGGCCTCCTAATGACGATGGAGCACTCAAATTGCGTCGCGATTCAATACATCGTCCCCCAGCGGACTGGTCTCCCTGAGTATATTGCTGCCTCGGGCACCTTATAGTCCGTCTCCTGTGAGTCTAGATTTTCGAAAGCGACGCAAAAATGATAGTGAAATGTAACGTTCAGCGCCTCCTAATGACGATAGAACACTCAAATTCCGTCGAGATTCAATACATCGGCCTCCAGCCGACTTATCTCCAAGGGGATACTGCTGCCTCGGGCACTATATGGACCGTCTCCTGTGTCTCTAGATTATCGAATCCGACGCGAAAGTTAATTGTAACGTTCAGGGGCTCCTTATGACGATGGAACACTCAAATTGCGTTGAGATTCAATACATCGTCCTTCAGCCGACTTGTCTCCAAGAGTCTATTGCTGCCTCGGACACCTAATGGTCGTTCTCCTGTGAGTCTAGATTTTCGAATCTGACGAAAACTGATAGTTAATTATAATGTTCAGGGCCTCCTAATGACGATGGGACACTGAAATTGCGTCGAGATTCACTAAATCGTCTACCAGCCGACTTATCTCCAAGGGAATATCGCTGCCTCGGGCACTACATGGTCCGTCTCCGGTGATTCTACATTTTCGAAACCGACGCAAAACTGATAGTTAATTGTAACGTTCAGGGCCTCCTAATGACGATTGAACACTCAAATTGCGTCGCGATTCAATACATCCGACACCAGCCGGCCTGTTTCCAAGGGGATATTGCTGTCTCGGGCACCATATGATCCTCCTCCTTTGAGTCTAGATTTTCGAATCCGACGCAAAATGATAGTGAATTGTAACGTTCAGCACCTCCTAATGACGATTGAACACTCAAATTGTGTCGAGATTCAATACATCGTCCTCCAGCCGACTTGTCTCCAAAGGGATATTGCTGCCTCGGGCACCATATGGTCCGTCTCCTGTGAGTCTAGTTTTTCGAATCCGGCGCGAAAGTGCCTTCTAATGACGATGGAACACTCAAATTGCGTTGAGATTCAATACATCGTCTTTCAGCCGACTTGTCTCCAAGAGTCTACTGCTGCCTCGGACACCTTATGGTCGTTCTCCTGTGAGTCTAGATTTTCGAATTCGACGCAAAACTGATAGTTAATTGATACGTTCACGGCCTCCTAATGACGATAGAACACTCAAATTGCGTCGAGATTCAATACATCGGCCTCTAGCCGACTTATCTCCAAGGGGATATTGCTGCCTCGGGCACTATATAGACCGTCTCCTGTGAGTCTACATTTTCGAATCTGACGCCAAACTGATAGTTACTTATAACGTTCAGGGCCTCCTAATGACGATGGAACACTCAAATTGCGTCGAGATTCACTAAATCGTCTTCCAGCCGACTTATCTCCAAGGGGATATCGCTGCCTCGGGCACCACATGGTCCGTTTCCGCTGATTCTACTTTTTCGAAACCGACGCAAAATTGATAGTTAATTGTAACGTTCAGGGCCACCTAATGACGATCGAACACTCAAATTGCGTCGAGATTCTATACATCAGCCTCAAGCCGACTTGCTTCCAAGGGGATATTGCTGTCTCGGGCACCATATAATCCTTCTCCTGTGAGTCTAGATTTTCGAATTCGACGCAAAAATGATAGTTAAGTGTAACGTTCAGGGCCTCCTAATGCAGATGGAACACTCAAATTGCGTCGAGATTCAATACATCGTCCTCCAGCTGACTGGTCTCCAAGAGTATTTTGCTGCCTCGGGCACCTTGTGGTCCGTCTCCAGTGAGTCTAGAATTTCGAATCTGATGAAAAACAGATAGTTAACTGTAACAATCAGGGCCTCCTAATGACGATGGAACACTCAAATTGCATCGCGATCCAATACATCGTCCTCCATCCGTCGTGTCTCCAAGGGTCAATTGCTGCCTCGGGCACCTTATGATCGTTCATCTGTGAGTCTAGATTTTCGAACCCGACGCAAAACTGATAGTTCATTGTAACGTTCAGGGCCCCCTAAAGACGATGGAACACTCAAATTGCGTCGAGATTCAATACATCGGACTCCAGCCGACTTGTTTCCAAGGGGATATTGTTGTCCCGGGCACTATATGATCCTTCTCCTGTGAGTCTAGATTTTCGAATCCGACGCAAAAATGATAGTGAAATATAACGTTCAGTGCCTCCTAATGACGATAGAACACTCAAATTGCGTCGAGATTCAATTCATCCTCCTCCAGCCGACTTGCCTCCATGGTTCTATTGCTGCCTCGGGCACCTTATGATCGTTCATCTTTGAGTATAGATTTTCGAACCCGACGCAAAACTGATAGTTCATTGTAACGTTTGGGGCCTCCTAATGACGATGGAACAATCAAATTGCGTCGAGATTCAATACATCAGCCTGCAGCCGTCTTGTCTCCAAGGGTCTATTGCTGCCTCGGGCACCTTGTGGTCGTTCTCCTGTGAGTCTAGATTTTCGAATCTGACGCATAACTGATAGTTAATTGTACGTTCAGCACCCCCTAATGACAATGGAACACTCAAATTGCGTCGAGATTCAATACATCGACCTCCAGCCGACTTGTCTCCATGGGTCTATTGTTGCCTCGGGCACCTTATGATCGTTCATCTTTGAGTATAGATTTTCGAACCCGACGCAAAACTGATAGTTCATTGTAACGTTCAGGGCCACCTAATGACGATGGAACACTCAAATTGTGTCGAGTTTCAATACATCGTCCTCCAGCCGACTTGTCTTCAAGGGGATACTGCTGCCTCGGGCACCATATGGTCCGTCTCATGTGAGTCTAGATTTTCGAAACCGATGCGAAAGTGCCTTCTAATGACGATGGAACACTCAAATTGCGTTGAGATTCATTACGTCGTCCTTCAGCCGACTTGTCTCCAAGAGTCTATTGCTGCCTCGGACACTTTATGGTCGTTCTACTGTGAGTCTAGATTTTCGAATCCGACGCAAAGCTGATGGTTAATTGTAACGTTCAGGGCCTCCTAATGACGATGAAACACTCAAATTGCGTCGAGATTCACTAAATCGTCTTCCAGCCGACTTGTCTCCAAGGGTCTATTGCTGCCTCGGGCACCTTATGGTCGTTCTCCTGTGAGTCTAGATTTTCGAACCCGACGCAAAAATAATAGTTAATTGTATCGTTCAGGGCCACCTAATGACGATGGAACACTCAAATTGCGTCGAGATTCAATACATCGGCCTACAGCCGACTTGTTTCCAAGGGGATATTGTTGCCTCGGGCACCATATGGTCCGTCTCCTGTGAGTCTAGATTTTTGAATCCGACGCAAAATATAGTTAATTGTAACGTTCAGGGCCTTTTAATGACGATGGAACACTAAAATTGCGTCGAGATTCAATACATCGGCCTCCAGCCGACTTGTCTCCAAGGGTCTATTGCTCCTCGGTCACTTTATGGTCGTTCTCCTGTGAGTCTAGATTTTCGAATTCGACGCAAAACTGATAGCTAATTGTAACGTTTAGGGCCCCCTAAAGACGATGGAATACTCAAATTGCGTCGAGATTCAATACATCAGCCTGCAGCCGTCTTGTCCCCAAGGGTCTATCGCTGCCTCGGGCACCTTGCGGTCGTTCTCCTCTGAGTCTAGATTTTCGAATCTGACGCATAACTGATAGTTAATTGCAACGTTCAGCGCCCCCTAATGACGATGGAACACTCAAATTGCGTCGAGTTTCAATACATCGACCTCCAGCCGACTTGTCTACAAGGGGATATTGCTGCCTCGGGCTCCAAGTGGTCCGTCTCCTGTGAGTCTAGATTTTCCAATCCGACGCGAAACTGATAGTTAAATGCAACGTTTAGGGCCTCCTAATGACGATAGAACACTCAAATTGCGTCGAGATTCAATACGTCGTCCTCCAGCCGACTTGTCTCCAAGGGGATATTGCTGCCTCGGGCACCATATGGTCCGTCTCCTGTGAGCCTAGATTTTCGAATCCGACGCGAAACTGATAGTTAATTGTAACGTTCAGGGCCTTTTAATGACGATGGAACACTCAAATTGCGTCGAGATTCAATTCATCAGCCTCCAGCCGACTTGTCTCCAAGGGTCTATTGCTCCTCGGGCACTTTCTGGTCGTTCTCCTGTGAGTCTAGATTATCGAATTCGACGCAAAACTGATAGTTCATTGTAACGTACAGGGCCACCTAATGACGATGGAACACTCAAATTGCGTCGAGATTCAACACATCGGACTCCAGTTGACTTGTTTCCAAGGGGATATTGCTGTCTCGGGCACAATTTGATCCTTCTCCTGTGAGTCTAGATTTTCGAATCCGACAGAAAAAAGATAGTGAAATATAACGTTCAGCGCCTCCTAATGACGATAGAACACTCAAATTGCGTCGAGATTCAATGCATCTTCCTCCAGCCGACTTCACTCCAAGGGGATATTGCCGTCTCGGTCACCATATGATCCTTCTCCTGTGAGTCTAGATTTTCGAATCCGACGCAAAAATGATAGTGAATTGTAACGTTCAGCGCCTCCTAATGACGATAGAACACTCAAATTGTGTCGAGTTTCAATACATCGTCCTCCAGCCGACTTGTCTTCAAGGGGATACTGCTGCCTCGGGCACCATATGGTCCGTCTCCTGTGAGTCTAGATTTTCGAAACCGATGCGAAAGTGCCTTCTAATGACGATGGAACACTCAAATTGCGTTGAGATTCATTACGTCGTACTTCAGCCGACTTGTCTCCAAGAGTCTATTGCTGCCTCGGACACTTTATGGTCGTTCTACTGTGAGTCTAGATTTTCGAATCCGACGCAAAGCTGATGGTTAATTGTAACGTTCAGGGCCTCCTAATGACGATGAAACACTCAAATTGCGTCGAGATTCACTAAATCGTCTTCCAGCCGACTTGTCTCCAAGGGTCTATTGCTGCCTCGGGCACCTTATGGTCGTTCTCCTGTGAGTCTAGATTTTCGAACCCGACGCAAAAATAATAGTTAATTGTATCGTTCAGGGCCACCTAATGACGATGGAACACTCAAATTGCGTCGAGATTCAATACATCGGCCTACAGCCGACTTGTTTCCAAGGGGATATTGCTGCCTCGGGCACCATATGGTCCGTCTCCTCTGAGTCTAGATTTTTGAATCCGACGCGAAATATAGTTAATTGTAACGTTCAGGGCCTTTTAATGACGATGGAACACTCAAATTGCGTCGAGATTCAATACATCGGCCTCCAGCCGACTTGTCTCCAAGGGTCTATTGCTCCTCGGTCACTTTATGGTCGTTCTCCTGTGAGTCTAGATTTTCGAATTCGACGCAAAACTGATAGCTAATTGTAACGTTTAGGGCCCCCTAAAGACGATGGAACACTCAAATTGCGTCGAGATTCAATACATCAGCCTGCAGCCGTCTTGTCTCCAAGGGTCTATCGCTGCCTCGGGCACCTTGCGGTCGTTCTCCTCTGAGTCTAGATTTTCGAATCTGACGCATAACTGATAGTTAATTGCAACGTTCAGCGCCCCCTAATGACGATGGAACACTCAAATTGCGTCGAGTTTCAATACATCGACCTCCAGCCGACTTGTCTACAAGGGGATATTGCTGCCTCGGGCTCCAAGTGGTCCGTCTCCTGTGAGTCTAGATTTTCCAATCCGACGCGAAACTGATAGTTAAATGCAACGTTTAGGGCCTCCTAATGACGATGGAACACTCAAATTGCGTCGAGATTCAATACATTGTCCTCCAGCCGACTTGTCGCCAAGGGTCTATTGCTGCCTCGGGCACCTTATGGTCGTTCTCCTGTGAGTCTAGATTTTCGAACCCGACGCAAAAATAATAGTTAATTGTATCGTTCAGGGCCACCTAATGACGATGGAACACTCAAATTGCGTCGAGATTCAATACATCGGTCTACAGCCGACTTGTTTCCAAGGGGATATTGCTGTCTCGGGCAGCATATGATCCTTCTTCTGTGAGTCTAGATTTTCGAAAGCGACGCAAAAATGATAGTGAATTGTAACGTTCAGCGCCTCCTAATGACGATAGAACACTCAAAATGCGTCGAGATTCAAAACGTCGTCCTCCAGCCGACTTGTCTTCAAGTGGATATTGCTGCCTCGGGCACCATATGGTCCGTCTCCTGTGAGTCTAGATTTTTGAATCCGACGCGAAATATAGTTAATTGTAACGTTCAGGGCCTTTTAATGACGATGGAACACTCAAATTGCGTCGAGATTCACTAAATCGTCTTCCAGCCGACTTGTCTCCAAGGGGATATCGCGGCCTCGGGCACCACATGGTCCGTCTCCGGTTATTCTACATTTTCGAATCCGACGCAAAACTGATAGTTAATTGTAACGTTCAGGGCCTCCTAATGACGATGGAGCACTCAAATTGCGTCGCGGTTCAATACATCGTCACCCAGCGGACTGGTCTCCAAGAGTATTTCGCTGCCTCGGGCACCTTATGGTCCGTCTCCAGTGAGTATAGATTTTCGAATCTGATGAAAAACTGATAGTTAATTGTAACATTCAGGGCCTCCTAACGACGATGGAACACTCAAATTGCGTCGAGATTCACTAAATCGTCTTCCAGCCGACTTGTCTCCAAGGGGATATTGCTGTCTCGGGCACCATTTGATCCTTCTCCTGTGAGTCTAGATTTTCGAATCCGACGCAGAAAAGATAGTGAAATATAACGTTCAGCTCCTCCTAATGACGATAGAACACTCAAATTGCGTCGAGATTCAATACATCTTCCTCCAGCAGACTTCACTCCAAGGGGATATTGCTGCCTCGGGCACCTTATGATCGTTCTCCTGTGAGTCTAGATTTTCGAACCCGACGCAAAACTGATAGTTAATTGTAACGTTCAGTGCCACCTAATGACGATGGAACCCTCTAATTGCGTCGAGATTCAATACTTCGGCCTACAACCAACTCGTTTCCAAGGGGATATTGCTGTCTCGGGCACCATATGATCCTTCTCCTGTGAGTCTAGATTATCGAATCCGACGCAAAAATGATAGTGAATTGTAGCGTTCAGCGCCTCCTAATGACGATAGAACACTCAAATTGTGTCGAGTTTCAATACATCGTCCTCCAGCCGACTTGTCTCCAAGGGGATATTGCTGCCTCGGGCACCATATGGTCCGTCTTATGTGAGTCTAGATTTTCGAAACCGATGCGAAAGTGCCTTCTAATGACGATGGAACACTCAAATTGCGTTGAGATTCAATACATCGTCCTTAAGCCGACTTTCTCCAAGAGTCTATTGCTGCCTCGGACACCTTATGGTCGTTCTCCTGTGAGTCTAGATTTTCGAATCCGACGCAAAGCTGATAGTTAATTGTAACGTTCAGGGCCTCCTAATGACGATGGAACACTCAAATTGCGTCGAGATTCACTAAATCGTCTTCCAGCCGACTTGTCTCCAAGGGGATATCGCTGCCTCGGGCACTACATGGTCCGTCTCCGGAGATTCTACAGTTTCGAATCCGACGCAAAACTGATAGTGAATTGTAACTTTCAGCGCCTCCTAAAGACGATAGAACACTCAAATTGCGTCGAGATTCATTACATCGTCGTCCAGCCGACTTGTCTCCAAGGGTCTATTGTTGCCTCGGGCACCTTATGGTCGTTCTCCTGTGAGTCTACATTTTCGATCCCGACGCAAAAATAATAGTTAAATGTATCGTTCAGGGCCACCTAATGACGATGGAACACTCAAACTGCGTCGAGATTCAATACATCGGCCTACAGCCGACTTGTTTCCGAGGGGATATTGCTGTCTCGGGCACATTATGATCCTTCTTCTGTGAGTCTAGATTTTCGAAAGCGAAGCAAAAATGATTGTGAATTGTAACGTTCAGCGCCTCCTAATGACGATAGAACACTCAAATTGCGTCGAGATTCAATACATCGTCCTCCAGCCGACTTGTCTCCAAGTGGATATTGCTGCCTCGGGCACCATATGGTCCGTCTCCTGTGAGTCTAGATTTTTGAATCCGACGCGAAATATCGTTAATTGTAACGTTCAGGGCCTTTTAATGACGATGGAACACTCAAATTGCGTCGAGATTCAATACATCAGCCTCCAGCCGACTTGTCTCCAAGGGTCTATTGCTTCCCGGCCACTTTCTGGTCGTTCTCCTGTGAGTCTAGATTATCGAATTCGACGCAAAACTGATAGTTAATTGTTACGTTCAGGGCCTCCTAATGTCGATGGAACACTCAAATTGCGTCGAGATTCAATACATCGGCCTCCAGCCGACTTGTCTCCAAGGGTCTATTGCTCCTCGGTCACTTTATGGTCGTTCTCCTGTAAGTCTAGATTTTCGAATTCGACGCAAAACTGATAGTTAATTGTAACGTTTAGGGCGTCCTAAAGACGATGGAACACTCAAATTGCGTCGAGATTCAATACATCAGCCTCCAGGCGTCTTGTCTCCAAGGGTCTATTGCTGCCTCGGGCACCTTGTGGTCCGTCTCCTGTGAGTCTAGATTTTCGAATCCGACGCGATACTGATAGTTAATTGTAACGTTTAGGGCCTCCTAATGACGATGGAACACTCAAATTGCGTCGAGATTCAATACATTGTCCTCCAGCCGATTTGTCTTCTATGGTCTATTGCTGCCTCGGGCACCTTATGGTCGTTCTCCTGTGAGTCTAGATTTTCGAATCCGACGGAAAACTGATAGTTAATTGTAAAGTTCAGGGCCTCCTAATGACGATGGAGCACTCAAATTGCGTCGAGATTCAATACATCGGCCTACAAAATACTCGTTTCCAAGGGGATATTGCTGTCTCGGGCACCATATGATCCTTCTCCTGTGAGTATAGATTTTCGAATTCGATGCAAAACTGATAGTTAATTGTTACGTTCAGGGCCTCCTAATGACGATGGAACACTCAAATTGCGTCGAGATTCAAGGCATCGGCCTCCAGGCAACTTGTCTCCAAGGGTCTATTGCTCCTCGGGCGATTTATGGTCGTTTTCCTGTGAGTCTAGATTTTCGAATTCGACGCAAAACTGATAGTTAATTGTAACGTTTAGGGCCTAATGACGATGGAACACTCAAATTGCGTCGAGATTCAATACATCGGCCTACAGCCGACTTGTTTCCAAGGGATATTGCTGCCTCGGGCACCATATGGTCCGTCTCCTGTGAGTCTAGATTTTTGAATCCGACGCGAAATATAGTTAATTGTAACGTTCAGGGCCTTTTAATGACGATGGAACACTCAAATTGCGTCGAGATTCAATACATCGGCCTCCAGCCGACTTGTCTCCAAGGGTCTATTGCTCCTCGGTCACTTTATTGTCGTTCTCCTGTGAGTCTAGATTTTCGAATTCGACGCAAAACTGATAGCTAATTGTAACGTTTAGGGCCCCCTAAAGACGATGGAACACTCAAATTGCGTCGAAATTCAATACATCAGCCTGCAGCCGTCTTGTCTCCAAGGGTATATCGCTACCTCGGGGCACCTTGCGGTCGTTCTCCTCTGAGTCTAGATTTTCGAATCTGACGCATAACTGATAGTTAATTGCAACGTTCAGCGCCCCCTAATGACGATGGAACACTCAAATTGCGTCGAGTTTCAATACATCGACCTCCAGCCGACTTGTCTACAAGGGGATATTGCTGCCTCGGGCTCCAAGTGGTCCGTCTCCTGTGAGTCTAGATTTTCCAATCCGACGCGAAACTGATAGTTAAATGCAACGTTTGGGGCCTCCTAATGACGATGGAACACTCAAATTGCGTCGAGATTCAATACATTGTCCTCCAGCCGACTTGTCGCCAAGGGTCTATTGCTGCCTCGGGCACCTTATGGTCGTTCTCCTGTGAGTCTAGATTTTCGAACCCGACGCAAAAATAATAGTTAATTGTATCGTTCAGGGCCACCTAATGACGATGGAACACTCAAAATGCGTCGAGATTCAATACATCGGTCTACAGCCGACTTGTTTCCAAGGGGATATTGCTGTCTCGGGCTGCATATGATCCTTCTTCTGTGAGTCTAGATTTTCGAATCCGACGCGAAACTGATAGTTAATTGTAACGTTCAGGGCCTTTTAATGACGATGGAGCACTCAAATTGCGTCGAGATTCAATTCATCAGCCTCCAGCCGACTTGTCTCCAAGGGTCTATTGCTCCTCGGGCACTTTCTGGTCGTCCTCCTGTGAGTCTAGATTATCGAATTCGACGCAAAACTGATAGTTAATTGTTACGATCAGGGCCTCCTAATGTCGATGGAACACTCAAATTGCGTCGAGATTCAATACATCGGCCTCCAGCCGACTTGTCTCCAAGAGTCTATTGCTCATCGGTCACTTTATGGTCGTTCTCCTGTGAGTCTAGATTTTCGAATCTGACGCATAACTGATAGTTAATTGCAACGTTCAGCGCCCCTAATGACGATGGAACACTCAAATTGCGTCGAGATTCAATACATCGAACTCCAGCCGACTTGTCTCCAAGGGGATATCGCTGCCTCGGGCACCACATGGTCCGTCTCCGGTTATTCTACATTTTCGAATCCGACGCAAAACTGATCGTTAATTGTAACGTTCAGGGCCTCCTAATGACAATGGAGCACTCAAGTTGCGTCGCGATTCAATACATCGTCACCCAGCGGACTGGTCTCCAAGAGTGTTTCGCTGCCTGGGGCACCTTACGGTCCGTCTCCAATGAGTCTACATTTCGAATCTGATGAAAAACTGATAGTTAATTGTAACATTCAGGGCCTCCTAATGACGATGGAACACTCAAATTGCGTCGCGATCCAATACATCGTCCTCCAGCCGACTTGCCTCCATGGGTCTATTGCTGCCTCGGGCACCTTATGATCGTTCATCTTTGAGTATAGAGTTTCGAACCCGACGCAAAACTGATAGTTCATTGTAACGTTTGGGGCCTCCTAATGACGATGGAACAATCAAATTGCGTCGAGATTCAATACATCAGCCTGCAGCCGTCTTGTCTCCAAGGGTCTATTGCTGCCTCGGGCACCTTGTGGTCGTTCTCCTGTGAGTCTAGATTTTCGAATCTGACGCATAACTGATAGTTAATTGCAACGTTCAGCACCCCCTAATGACGATGGAACACTCAAATTGCGTCGAGATTCAATACATCGACCTCCAGCCGACTTGTCTCCATGGGTCAATTGTTGCCTCGGGCACCTTATGATCGTTCATCTTTGAGTATAGATTTTCGAACCCGACGCAAAACTGATAGTTCATTGTAACGTACAGGGCCACCTAATGACGATGGAACACTCAAATTGCGTCGAGATTCAACACATCGGACTCCAGTTGACTTGTTTCCAAGGGGATATTGCTGTCTCGGGCACAATTTGATCCTTCTCCTTTGAGTCTAGATTTTGGAATCCGACACAAAAAAGATAGTGAAATGTAACGTTTAGCGCCTCCTAATGACGATAGAACACTCAAATTGCGTCGAGATTCAATGCATCTTCCTCCAGCCGACTTCACTCCAAGGGGATATTGCCGTCTCGGTCACCATATGATCCTTCTCCTGTGAGTCTAGATTTTCGAATCCGACGCAAAAATGATAGTGAATTGTAACGTTCAGCGCCTCCTAATGACGATAGAACACTCAAATTGTGTCGAGTTTCAATACATCGTCCTCCAGCCGACTTGTCTTCAAGGGGATACTGCTGCCTCGGGCACCATATGGTCCGTCTCCTGTGAGTCTAGATTTTCGAAACCGATGCGAAAGTGCCTTCTAATGACGATGGAACACTCAAATTGCGTTGAGATTCATTACGTCGTCCTTCAGCCGACTTGTCTCCAAGAGTCTATTGCTGCCTCGGACACTTTATGGTCGTTCTACTGTGAGTCTAGATTTTCGAATCCGACGCAAAGTTGATGGTTAATTGTAACGTTCAGGGCCTCCTAATGACGATGAAACACTCAAATTGCGTCGAGATTCACTAAATCGTCTTCCAGCCGACTTGTCTCCAAGGGTCTATTGCTGCCTCGGGCACCTTATGGTCGTTCTCCTGTGAGTCTAGATTTTCGAACCCGACGCAAAAATAATAGTTAATTGTATCGTTCAGGGCCACCTAATGACGATGGAACACTCAAATTGCGTCGAGATTCAATACATCGGCCTACAGCCGACTTGTTTCCAAGGGGATATTGCTGCCTCGGGCACCATATGGTCCGTTTCCTGTGAGTCTAGATTTTTGAATCCGACGCGAAATATAGGTAATTGTAACGTTCAGGGCCTTTTAATGACGATGGAACACTCAAATTGCGTCGAGATTCAATACATCGGCCTCCAGCCGACTTGTCTCCATGGGTCTATTGCTCCTCGGTCACTTTATGGTCGTTCTCCTGTGAGTCTAGATTTTCGAATTCGACGCAAAACTGATAGCTAATTGTAACGTTTAGGGCCCCCTAAAGACGATGGAACACTCAAATTGCGTCGAGATTCAATACATCAGCCTGCAGCCGTCTTGTCTCCAAGGGTCTATCGCTGCCTCGGGCACCTTGCGGTCGTTCTCCTCTGAGTCTAGATTTTCGAATCTGACGCATAACTGATAGTTAATTGCAACGTTCAGCGCCCCCTAATGACGATGGAACACTCAAATTGCGTCGAGTTTCAATACATCGACCTCCAGCCGACTTGTCTACAAGGGGATATTGCTGCCTCGGGCTCCAAGTGGTCCGTCTCCTGTGAGTCTAGATTTTCCAATCCGACGCGAAACTGATAGTTAAATGCAACGTTTAGGGCCTCCTAATGACGATGGAACACTCAAATTGCGTCGAGATTCAATACATTCTCCTCCAGCCGACTTGTCGCCAAGGGTCTATTGCTGCCTTGGCACCTTATGGTCGATCTCCTGTGAGTCTAGATTTTCGAACCCGACGCAAAAATAATATTTAATTGTATCGTTCAGGGCCACCTAATGACGATGGAACACTCAAATTGCGTCGAGATTCAATACATCGGTCTACAGCCGACTTGTTTCCAAGGGGATATTGCTGTCTCGGGCAGCATATGATACTTCTTCTGTTAGTCTAGATTTTCGAAAGCGACGCAAAAATGATAGTGAATTGTAACGTTCAGCGCCTCCTAATGACGATAGAACACTCAAAATGCGTCGAGATTCAATACGTCGTCCTCGAGCCGACTTGTCTTCAAGTGGATATTGCTGCCTCGGGCACCATATGGTCCGTCTCCTGTGAGTCTAGATTTTTGAATCAGACGCGAAATATAGTTAATTGTAACGTTCAGGGCCTTTTAATGACGATGGAACACTCAAATTGCGTCGAGATTCACTAAATCGTCTTCCAGCCGACTTGTCTCCAAGGGGATATCGCGGCCTCGGGCACCACATGGTCCGTCTCCGGTTATTCTACATTTTCGAATCCGACGCAAAACTGATAGTTAATTGTAACGTTCAGGGCCTCCTAATGACGATGGAGCACTCAAATTGCGTCGCGGTTCAATACATCGTCACCCAGCGGACTGGTCTCCAAGAGTATTTCGCTGCCTCGGGCACCTTATGGTCCGTCTCCAGTGAGTATAGATTTTCGAATCTGATGAAAAACTGATAGTTAATTGTAACATTCAGGGCCTCCTAACGACGATGGAACACTCAAATTGCGTCGAGATTCACTAAATCGTCTTCCAGCCGACTTGTCTCCAAGGGGATATTGCTGTCTCGGGCACCATTTGATCCTTCTCCTGTGAGTCTAGATTTTCGAATCCGACGCAGAAAAGATAGTGAAATATAACGTTCAGCTCCTCCTAATGACGATAGAACACTCAAATTGCGTCGAGATTCAATACATCTTCCTCCAGCAGACTTCACTCCAAGGGGATATTGCTGCCTCGGGCACCTTATGATCGTTCTCCTGTGAGTCTAGATTTTCGAACCCGACGCAAAACTGATAGTTAATTGTAACGTTCAGTGCCACCTAATGACGATGGAACACTCTAATTGCGTCGAGATTCAATACATCGGCCTACAACCAACTCGTTTCCAAGGGGATATTGCTGTCTCGGGCACCATATGATCCTTCTCCTGTGAGTCTAGATTTTCGAATCCGACGCAAAAATGATAGTGAATTGTAACGTTCAGCGCCTCCTAATGACGATAGAACACTCAAATTGTGTCGAGTTTCAATACATCGTCCTCCAGCCGACTTGTCTCCAAGGGGATATTGCTGGCTCGGGCACCATATGGTCCGTCTTATGTGAGTCTAGATTTTCGAAACCGATGCGAAAGTGCCTTCTAATGACGATGGAACACTCAAATTGCGTTGAGATTCAATACATCGTCCTTAAGCCGACTTTCTCCAAGAGTCTATTGCTGCCTCGGACACCTTATGGTCGTTCTCCTGTGAGTCTAGATTTTCGAATCCGACGCAAAGCTGATAGTTAATTGTAACGTTCAGAGCCTCCTAATGACGATGGAACACTCAAATTGCGTCGAGATTCACTAAATCGTCTTCCAGCCGACTTGTCTCCAAGGGGATATCGCTGCCTCGGGCACTACATGGTCCGTCTCCGGTGATTCTACAGTTTCGAATCCGACGCAAAACTGATAGTGAATTGTAACTTTCAGCGCCTCCTAAAGACGATAGAACACTCAAATTGCGTCGAGATTCATTACATCGTCGTCCAGCCGACTTGTCTCCAAGGGTCTATTGTTGCCTCGGGCACCTTATGGTCGTTCTCCTGTGAGTCTACATTTTCGATCCCGACGCAAAAATAATAGTTAAATGTATCGTTCAGGGCCACCTAATGACGATGGAACACTCAAACTGCGTCGAGATTCAATACATCGGCCTACAGCCGACTTGTTTCCAAGGGGATATTGCTGTCTCGGGCACATTATGATCCTTCTTCTGTGAGTCTAGATTTTCGAAAGCGAAGCAAAAATGATAGTGAATTGTAACGTTCAGCGCCTCCTAATGACGATAGAACACTCAAATTGCGTCGAGATTCAGTACATCGTCCTCCAGCCGACTTGTCTCCAAGTGGATATTGCTGCCTCGGGCACCATATGGTCCGTCTCCTGTGAGTCTAGATTTTTGAATCCGACGCGAAATATCGTTAATTGTAACGTTCAGGGCCTTTTAATGACGATGGAACACTAAAATTGCGTCGAGATTCAATACATCAGCCTCCAGCCGACTTGTCTCCAAGGGTCTATTGCTTCCCGGCCACTTTCTGGTCGTTCTCCTGTGAGTCTAGATTATCGAATTCGACGCAAAACTGATAGTTAATTGTTACGTTCAGGGCCTCCTAATGTCGATGGAACACTCAAATTGCGTCGAGATTCAATACATCGGCCTCCAGCCGACTTGTCTCCAAGGGTCTATTGCTCCTCGGTCACTTTATGGTCGTTCTCCTGTAAGTCTAGATTTTCGAATTCGACGCAAAACTGATAGTTAATTGTAACGTTTAGGGCCTCCTAAAGACGATGGAACACTCAAATTGCGTCGAGATTCAATACATCAGCCTCCAGGCGTCTTGTCTCCAAGGGTCTATTGCTGCCTCGGGCACCTTGTGGTCCGTCTCCTGTGAGTCTAGATTTTCGAATCCGACGCGATACTGATAGTTAATTGTGACGTTTAGGGCCTCCTAATGACGATGGAACACTCAAATTGCGTCGAGATTCAATACATTGTCCTCCAGCCGATTTGTCTTCTATGGTCTATTGCTGCCTCGGGCACCTTATGGTCGTTCTCCTGTGAGTCTAGATTTTCGAATCCGACGGAAAACTGATAGTTAATTGTAAAGTTCAGGGCCTCCTAATGACGATGGAGCACTCAAATTGCGTCGAGATTCAATACATAGGCCTACAAAATACTCGTTTCCAAGGGGATATTGCTGTCTCGGGCACCATAAGATCCTTCTCCTGTGAGTATAGATTTTCGAATTCGATGCAAAACTGATAGTTAATTGTTACGTTCAGGGCCTCCTAATGACGATGGAACACTCAAATTGCGTCGAGATTCAAGGCATCGGCCTCCAGGCAACTTGTCTCCAAGGGTCTATTGCTCCTCGGGCGATTTATGGTCGTTTTCCTGTGAGTCTAGATTTTCGAATTCGACGCAAAACTGATAGTTAATTGTAACGTTTAGGGCATAATGACGATGGAACACTCAAATTGCGTCGAGATTCAATACATCAGCCTCCACCCGACTTGTCTCCAAGGGTCTATTGCTGCCTCGGGCACCTTGTGGTCGTTCTCCTGTGAGTCTAGGTTTTCGAATCCGACGCATAACTGATAGTTATTTGCAACGTTCAGCGCCTCCTAATGACGATGGAACACTCAAATTGCGTCGAGATTCAATACATCGTCCTCCAGCCGACTTGTCTCCAAGGGTCTATTGCTGCCTCGGGCACCTTATGGTCGTTCTCTTGTGAGTCTAGATTTTCGAATCCGACGCAAAACAGATAGTTAATTGTAAGGTTCAGGGCCCCCTAATGACGATGGCACACTCAAATTGCGTCGGGATTCAATACATCGTCCCCCAGCAGACTTGTCTCCAAGGGGATATCGCTGCCTCGGGTCTGTCTCCGGTGATTCTACATTTTCGAAAAGACGCAAAACTGATAGTTAATTGTAACGTTCATGGCCTCCTAATAACGATGGAACACTCTAATTGCGTCGCGATCCAATACATCGGCCTACAAACGACTTGTCTCCAAGGGGATTTTGCTGTCTCGTGCACCATTTGATCCTTCTCCTGTGAGTCTAGATTTTCGAAACCGACGCTAAAATGATAGTTAATTGTAGCGTTCAGCGCCTCCTAATGACGATGGAACACTCAAATTTGTCGAGAATGAATACATCGTCCTCCAGCCGACTTGTCTCCAACGGTATATTACTGCTTCGGGCACCTTATGATCGTTCTCTGTGAGTCTAGATTTTTGAATACGACGCATTACTGACAGCTAATTGTAACGTTCAGCGCCTGCTAATGACGATGGAACTTTCAAATTGCGTCGAGATTCAATACATCGTCCTCCAGCCGACTTGTCTCCAAGGGGCTATCGCTGCCTCGGGCACCAAATTGTCCTTCTCCTGTAAGTCTAGATTTTCGAATCCGACGCGAAACTGATAGTTAATTGTAATGTTCAGCTCCTCGTAATGACGATGGAGCACTCAAATTGCGTCGCGATTCAATACATCGTCCTCGAGCGGCCTGGTTACCAAGGGGATATTGCTGCTTCGGGCACCTTATGGTCCGTCTCCAGTGAGTCTAGAATTTCGAATCCGACGAAAAACTGATAGTTAATTGTAACTTTCAGGGCCTCCTAGTTACGAGGAAACACTCAAATTGCGTCGCGATCCAATACATCGTCCTCCAGCCGACTTGACTCCAAGGGTCTATTGCTGCCTGGGGCACCTTATGGTCGTTCTCCTGTGAGTCTAAAATTTCGAATCCGACGTGAAACTGATTGTTAATTGTAACGTTCAGGGCCTCCTAATGACGATGGAACACTTAAATTGCGTCGAGATTCAATACATCGTCCTCCAGCCGACTTGTCTGCATGGGGATATTGCTGCCTCGGTCTCCTTATGGTCGCTCTCCTGTGAGTCTAAAATTTCGAATCCGACGTGAAACTGATTGTTAATTGTAACGTTCAGGGCTTCCAAATGACGATGGAACACTCAAATTGCGTCGAGATTCAATACATCGGCCTCCAGCCGACTTGTCTCCAAGGGGATATTGCTGCCTCGGGCACCATATTGTCCTTCTCCTGAGAGTCTAGATTCTTCAAATCCGACGCAAAACTGATAGTTAATTGTAACGTTCAGTACCACCTAATGACGATGGAACACTCAAATTGCGTCGAGATTCAATACATCGTCCTCCAGCAGACTTTTCTTCAAGGGGACATCGCTGACTCGGGCACCACATTGTCCGTCTCCGGCGATTCTACATTTTCGAATCCGACGCAAAACTGATAATTAATTGTAACATTCAGGGCCTCCTGTTAACGATGGAGCACTCAAATTGCGTCGCGATTCAATACATCGTCCTCCAGAGGACTGGTCACCAAGGGGATATTGCTTCCTCCGGCACCTTGTGGTCCGTCTCCAGTGAGTCTAGATTATTGAATGCGACGAAAAACTGATAGTTAATTGTAACGTTCAGGGCCTCCTAATTACGATGGAACACTCTAATTGCGTCGCGATCCAATACATCCTTTTCCAGGAGACTTGTCTCCAAAGGTATATTGCTGCCTGGGGCACCTTGTGGTCCGTCTCCAGTGAATCTAGATTTTAGAATCCGACGCAAATCTGATAGTTAATTGTAACGTTCAGGGCCACCTAATGACGATGGAACACTCAAATTGCGCCGAGATTCAATACATCGGCCTACAACCGACTTGTCTACAAGGGGATGATGCTGTCTCGTGCACCATTTGATCCTTCTCATGTGAGTCTAGATTTTCGAATCCGACGCATAACTGATAGTTAATTGTAACGTTCAGGGGCACCTAATGACGATGGAGCACTCAAATTGCGTCGAGGTTCAATACATCGGCCTCCAACCGACTTGTCTCCAAGGGTCTGTTGCTGCCTAGGGGCCCTTATGGTGGTGCTCCTGTGAGTCTAGATTTTCGAATCCGACGCATAACTGATAGTTAATTGTAACGTTCAGCGCCTCCTAATGACGATGGAGCACTCAAATTGCGTCGCGATTCAATACATCGTCCTCCAGCGGGCTGGTCACCAAGGGAATATTGCTGCTTCGGGCACCTTATGGTCCGTCTCCAGTGAGTCTAGAATTTCGAACCCGACGAAAAACTGATAGTTAATTATAACTTTCAGGGCCTCCTAGTTACAATGAAACACTCAAATTGCGTCGCGATCCAATATATCGTCCTCCAGCCGACTTGTCTACAAGGATCTATTGCTGCCTGGGGCACGTTATGATCGTTCTCCTGTGAGTCTAGATTTTCGAATCCGACGCAAAACTGATAGTTAATTGTAACGTTCAGGGCCTATTAATGACGATGGAACTCTTAAATTGCGTCGAGATTCAATACATCGTCCACCAGCCGTATTGTCTCCATGGGGATATTGCTGCCTCGGTCTCCGCATGGTCGCTCTACTGTGAGTCTAGAATTTCGAATCCGACGCGAAACTGATTGTTAATTGTAATGTTCAGGGCTTCCTATTGACGATGGAACACTCAAATTGCGTCGAGATTCAATACATCGGCCTCCAGCCGATATGTCTCCAAGGGGATATTGCTGCCTCGGGCACCATATTGTCCGTCTCCTGAGAGTCTAGATTTTCGAATCCGACGCAAAAATGATAGTTAATTGTAACCTTCAGCGCCTCCTAATGACGATGGAACACTGAAATTGCGTCGAGAGTCAATAGATCGATCTCCAGGCGACTTGTCTACAAGGGGATATTGGTGCCTCGGGCTCCATGTGGTCCGTCTCCTGTGAGTCTAGATTTTCGAATGCGAAGCGAAATTGATAGTTAATTGTAACGTTCAGGGCCTCCTAATGACGATGGAACACTCAAATTGCGTCGAGATTCAAAACATCGGCCTTCAGCCGACTTGTCTCTAAATGTCTATTGCTGCCTCGGGTACATTGTGGTCGTTTTCCTGTGAGTCTAGGTTTTCGAACCCGACGCAAAACTGATAGTTAATTGTAACGTTCACGGCCACCTAAAGACGATGGAACACTCAAATTTGCATCAAGATTCAATACATCGGCTTCCAGCCGACTTGTCTCCAAGGGATATTGCTGTCTCGGGCACCATATGATCCTTCTCCTGTGAGTCTAGATTTTCGAATCCGACGCTAAAATTATAGTTAATTGTAACGTTCAGCGCCTCCTAATGACGATGGAGCTCTCAAATTGCGTCGCGATTCAGTACATCGTCCTCCAGCGGACTGGTCTCCCAGGGGATATTGCTGCTTCGGGCACCGTATGGTCCGTCTCCGGTGCTTCTACATTTTAGAATCCGACGCAAAATAGATAATGAATGGTAATGTTCAGGGCCTCCGAATGACGATGGAACACTCAAATTGCCTCGAGATTCAATACGTCGGCCTCCAGCCGCCTTGTCTCCAATTGGAAATTGCTATCTCGGGCACCATATTGTCCTTCTCCTGAGAGTCTAGATTTTAGAATCCGACGCGAAACTGATAGTTAATTGTAACGTACAGGGCCTCCTAATGACGATGGAGCACTCAAATTGCGTCGCGATTCAATACTTCGTCCTCCAGAGGACTGGTCACCAAGGGGATATTGCTTCCACGGGCACCATATGGTCCGTCACCTGTGAGTCTAGATTTTCGATTCCGACAAGAAACTGAAAGTTAATTGTAACGCTCAGGGCCTCCTAATGACGATGGAACACTCTAATTGCGTCGAGATTCAATACATCAACCTCCAGCCGACTTGTCTCCAAGGGGAAATTGCTACCTCGGGCACCATATTGTCCTTCTCCTGAGAGTCTAGATTTTAGAATCCGACGCGAAACTGATAGTTAATTGTAACGTTCAGGGCCACCTAATGACGATGAAACACTCAAATTGCGTCGCGATCCAATACATCGACCTCCAGCCGACTTGTCTCCAAGGATCTATTGCTGCCTCGGGCACTATATTGTCCTTCTCCTGAGAGTCTTGTTTTCGAATCCGACGCAAAACTGATAGTTAATTGTAACGTTCAGGGCCTCCTAATGACGATGGAACACTCAAATTGCGTCGAGATTCAATACATCGGTCTTCAGCCGACTTGTCTCTAAATGTCTATTGCTGCCTCGGGTACATTGTGGTCGTTTTCCTGTGAGTCTAGGTTTTCGAACCCGACGCAAAACTGATAGTTAATTGCAACGTTTAGCGCCTCCTAATGACAATTGAACACTCAAATTGCGTCGAGCCTCAATACATCGGCCTCCTGCCGACTTGTCTCTAAATGTCTATTGCTGCCTCTGGTACATTGTGGTTGTTTTCCTGTGAGTCTAGGTTTTCGAACCCAACGCAAAACTGATAGTTAATTGTAACGTTCACGGCCACCTAAAGACGATGGAACACTCAAATTGCATCGAGATTCAATACATCGGCTTCCAGCCGACTTGTCTCCAAGGGATATTGCTGTCTCCGGCACCATATGATCCTTCTCCTGTGAGTCTAGATTATCGAATCCGACGCTAAAATTATAGTTAATTCTAACTTTCAGCGCCTCCTAATGACGATGGAACACTCAAATGCGTCGAGAGCCTATACATCGTCCTCCACCCGACTTGTCTACAAGGGGATATTGCTGCATAGGTCTCCTTGTGGTCCGGCTCCAATGAGTCTAGATTTTCGAATCCGACGCAAAAACGATAGTTAATTGTAACGTTCAGGGCATTCTAATGATGATGGAAAACTCAAATTGCGTCGAGATTCAATATATCGGCCTCCAGGCGACTTGTCTCCAAGGGTCTATTGCTCCTCGGGCACTTTATGGTCGTTCTCCTGTGAGTCTAGATTTTCGTATTCGACGCAAAACTGATAGTTAATTGTAACGTTCAGCACCTCCAAATGACGTTGGAACTCTCAAATTGCGTCGAGATCCGATACATCCTCCTCCAGTCGACATGTCTCCAAGGTGATGTTGCTGCCTCGGGCACCATATGGTCCCTCTCCTGTGAGTCTAGATTTTCGAATCCGACGCAAAACTGATAGTTAATTGTAACGTTCAGTACCAAATAATGACGATGGAACACTCAAATTGCGTCGAGATTCAATACATCGTCCTCCAGCCGACTTGTCTCCAAGGGGATATTGCTGCCTCGGGCACCATATGGTCCGTCTCCTGTGAGTCTAGATTTTTGAATCCGACGCGAAACATAGTTAGTTGTAACGTTCAGGGCCTTTTAATGGCGATGGAACACTCAAATTGCGTCGAGATTGAATACATCGTCCTGCAGCCGACTTGTCTCCAAGGGGATATTGCTGCCTCGGGCACCATATGGTCCGTCTCCTGTGAGTCTAGATTTTTGAATCCGACGCGAAACATAGTTAGTTGTAACGTTCAGGGCCTTTTAATGGCGATGGAACACTCAAATTGCGTCGACATTGAATACATCGACCTTCAGGCAACTTGTCTCCAAGGATCTATTGCTCCTCGGGCACTTTATAGTCGTTCTCCTGTGAGTCTAGATTTTAGAATTTGACGCAAAACTGATAGTTAGTTGTTACGTTCAGGGCCTCCTAATGACGATGGAACACTCAAATTGCGTCGAGATTCAATTCATCAGCCTCCAGGCGACTTGTCTCCAAGGGCCTATTGCTCCTCGGGCACTTAATGGTCGTTCTCCTGTGAGTCCAGATTTTCGAATTTGACGCATAACTGATAGTTAATTGTAACGTTTTGAGCCCCCAAATGACGATGGAACACTCAAATTGTGTCGAGATTCAATATATCGGCCTCCAGCCGACTTGTCTCCAATGGGATATTGTTGCCTCGGGCACCATATTGTCCGTCTCCAGAGAGTCTAGATTTTCGAATCCGACGCAAAAATTATAATTAATTGTAACCTTCAGCGCCTCCTAATGGCGATGGAACACTCAAATTGCGTCGAGAGTCAATACATCGATCTCCAGGCGACTTTTCTACAAGGGGATATTGGTGCCTCAGGCTCCATGTGGTCCGTCTCCTGTGAGTCTAGATTTTCGAATGCGACGCGAAATTGATAGTTAATTGTAACGTTCAGGGCCTCCTAATGACGATGGAACTCTCAAATTGCGTCGAGATTCAGTACATCGGCCTTCAGCCGACTTGTCTCCAAGGGTCTATTGCTGCCTAGGGCACCTTATGGTCGATCTCCTGTGAGTCTAGATTTTCGAATCCGTCGCATTACTGCTAGTTAATTGCAACGTTCAGCGCCTCCTAATGACGATTGAACACTCAAATTGCGTCGAGATTCAATGCATCGGCCTCCAGCCGACTTGTCTCTAAATGTCTATTGCTGCCTCGGGTACATTGTGGTCGTTTTCCTGTGAGTCTAGGTTTTCGAACCCGACGCAAAACTGATAGTTAATTGTATCGTTCACGGCCACCTAAAGACGATGGAACACTCAAATTGCATCGAGATTCAATACATCGGCTTCCAGCCGACTTGTCTCCAAGGGATATTGCTGTCTCGGGCACCATATGATCCTTCTCCTGTGAGTCTAGATTTTCGAATCCGACGCTAAAATTATAGTTAATTGTAACGTTCAGCGCCTCCTAATGACGATGGAACACTCAAATGCGTCGAGAGTCTATACATCGGCCTAGAGCCGACTTGTCTCCAAGAGTCTATTGCTGCCTCGGGCACCTTATGCTCGTTCTCCTGTGAGTCTAGATTTTCGAATCCGACGCATAACTGATAGTTAATTGTAACGTTCAGCGCCTCCAAATGACGATGGAACACTCAAATTGCGTCGAGATTCAATACATCGTCCTCCAGCCGACTTGTCTCCAAGGGGATATAGCTAACTCGGGCACCGTATGGTCCGTCTCCGGTGATTCTACATTTTCGAATCCGACGCAAAACTGATAGTTAATTGTAACGTTCAGGGCCTCCTAATGACGATGGGGCTCTCAAATTGCGTCGCGATTCAGTACATCGTCCTCCAGCGGACTGATCTCCATGGGGATATTGCTGCTTCGGGCACCGTATGGTCCGTCTCCGGTGCTTCTACATTTTAGAATCCGACGCAAAACTGATAGTTAATTGTAACGTTCAGGGCCTCCTAATGACGATGGAACACTCAAATTGCGTCGTGAGTCAATACATCGTCCTTCAACCGACTTGACTACAAGGGGATATTGCTGCCTCGGGCTCCTTATGGTCATTCTCCTGTGAGTCTAGATTTTCGAATCTGACGCGAAACAGACTTATAATTGTAACGTTCAGATCTTCCTAATGACGATGGAACACTCAAATTGCGTCGAGATTCAATACATCGTCATTCAGTCGATTTCTCTCCAAGGGTCTATTGATGCCACGGGCACCTTATGGTCGTTCCCCTATGAGTCTAGATTTTAGAATCCGACGCAAAATAGATAGTTAATTGTAATGTTCAGGGCCTCCGAATGACGATGGAACACTCAAATTGCGTCGAGATTAAATACGTCGGCCTCCAGCCGACTTGTCTCCAATGGGACATTGCTGCCTCGGGCACCTTATGGTCCGTCTCCTGTGAGTCTAGATTTTCGATTCCGACAAGAAACTGAAAGTTAATTGTAACGCTCAGGGCCTCCTAATGACATGGGAACACTCAAATTGCGTCGAGATTCAATACATCGGTCTCCAGCCAACTTGCTTCCAAGGGGTATGGCTGCCTGGGGCACCATATTGCCCTTCTCCTGAGAGTCTAGATTTTCGATTCCGACGCGAGACTGATAGTTAATTGTAACGTTCAGGGCCTCCAAATGACGATGGAGCACTCAAATTGCGTCGCGATTCAATACATCGTCGTCCAGAGGACTGGTCACCAAGGGGTTATAGCTTCCTCGGGCACCTTGTGGTCCGTCTCCAATGAGTCAAGAATTTCGAATGCGACGAAAAACTGATATTTAATTGTAACGTTCAGGGCCTCCTAATAACGATGGAACACTCTAATTGCGTCGCGATCCAATACATCCTTATCCAGAAGACTTGTCTCCAAGGGTCTATTGCTGCCTGGGGCACCTTGTGGTCCGTCTCCAGTGAATCTAGATTTTCGAATCCGACGCAAATCTGATAATTAATTGTAACGTTCAGGGCCACCTAATGACGATGGAACACTCAAATTGCGCCAAGATTCAATACATCGGCCTACAACCGACTTGTCTCCAAGGGATATTGCTGCCTGGGGCACCATATGATCCTTCTCCTGTGAGTCTAGATTTTTGAATCCGACGCTAAAATGATAGTTAATTGTAACGTTCAGCGCCTCCTAATGACGATGGAACACTCAAATGCGTCGAGAGTCAATACATCATCCGCCAGCCGTCTTGTCTACAAGGGGATATTGCTGCATAGGGCTCCTTGTGGTCCGGCTCCTGTGAGTCTAGATTTTCGAATACGACGCAATAACGATAGTTAATTGTAACGTTCAGGGCCTTCTAATTATAATGGAACACTCAAATTGCGTCGAGATTCAATACATCGGCCTCCAGCCGACTTGTCTCTAAGAGTGTATTGCTGCCTCGGGCACCTTATGCTCGTTCTCCTGTGAGTCTAGATTTTTGAATCCGACGCATAACTGATAGTTAATTGTAACGTTCAGCGTCTCCAAATGACGATGGAACTCTCAAATTGCGTCGAGATCCGAAACATCGTCCTCCAGTCGACATGTCTCCAAGGTGATATTGCTGCCTCGGGCACCATATGGTCCTTCTCCTTTGAGTCTAGATTTTCGTATCCGACGCAAAACTGATAGTTAATTGTAACGTTCAGGGCCTCCTAATGACGATGGAGCACTCAAATTGGGTCGAGATTCAATACATCGTCCTCCAGCCGACTTGTCTCGAAGGGGATATCGCTACCTCGGGCACCGTATGGTCCGTCTCCGGTGATTCTACATTTTCGAATCCGACGCAAAACTGATAGTTAATTGTAACGTTCAGGGCCTGCTAATGACGATGGAGCACACAAATTGCGTCGCGATTCAGTACATCGTCCTCCAGCGGACTATTCTCCAAGGGGATATTGCTGCTTCGGGCACCGTATGGTCCGTCTCCGGTGATTCTACATTTTACAATCCGACGCAAAACTGATAGTTAATTGTAACGTTCAGGGCCTCCTAATGACGATGCAACACTCAAATTGCATCGAGGTTCAATACATCGTCCTCCAGCCAACTAGTCTCCAAGGGGTATTGCTACCTCGGGCGCCATATGGTCGTCTCCTGTGAGTCTAAATTTTCGAATCCGTCGCAACAATTATAGTTAATTGTAACGTTCAGCGCCTCCTAATGACGATGGAACACTCTAATTGCGTCGAGATTCAATACATCGTCCTCCAGCCGACTTGTCTCCAAGGGGAAATTGCTGCCTCGGGCACCATATTGTCCTTCTCCTGAGAGTCTAGATTTTCGAATCCGACGCGAAACAGATAGTTAATTGTAACGTTCAGGGCCTCCTAATGACGATGGAGCACTCAAATTGCGTCGCGATTCAATACATCCTCCTCCAGCGGACTGGTCACCAAGTGGATATTGCTGCTTCTGGCACCTTATGGTCAGTCTCCAGTGAGTCTAGAATGTCGAATCCGACGAAAAACTGATAGTTAATTGTAACTTTCAGGGCCTCCTAGTTACGATGAAACACTCAAATTGCGTCGCGATCCAATACATCGTCCTCCAGCCGACTTGAATCCAAGGGTCTATTGCTGCCTGGGGCACCTTATGATCGTTCTCCTGAGAGTCTAGATTTTTGAACCCGACGCAAAACTGATAGTTAATTGTAACGTTCACGGCCATCTAAAGACGATGGAACACTCAAATTGCGTCGAGATTCAATACATCGGCTTCCAGCCGATTTGTCTCCAAGGGATATTGCTGTCTCGGGCACCATATGATCCTTCTCCTGTGAGTCTAGATTCTTGAATCCGACGCTAAAATGATAGTTAATTGTAACGTTCAGCGCCTCCTAATGACGATGGAACACTCAAATGCGTCGAGAGTCAATACATCATCCGCCAGCCGACTTGTCTACAAGGGGATATTGCTGCATAGGGCTCCTTGTGGTCCGTCTCCTGTGAGTCTAGATTTTCGAATACGACGCAAAAACGATAGTTAATTGTAACGTTCAGGGCCTTCTAATTATAATGGAACACTCAAATTGCGTCGAGATTCAATTCATCGGCCTCCAGCCGACTTGTCACCAAGGGTCTATTGCTGCCTCGTGCACGTTATGGCCACTCTTCTGTGAGTCTAGATTTTAGAATCCGACGCATAACTGATGGTTAATTGCAACGTTCAGGGCCTCCTAATGACGATGGAACACTCAAATTGCGTCGAGATTCAATACATCGGCCTCCAGCCAACTTGTCTCCAAGTGTCAATTGCTGCCTCGGGCACCTTGTGGTCGTTCACCTGTGAGCCTAGATTTTCGAATCCGACGCATAACTGATAGCTAATTGTAACGTTCAGGGCCTCCTAATTACGATGGAACACACAAATTGCGTCGTGATTCAATATATCGTCCTCCAGCCGCCTTGTCTCCAAGGGTATATTGCTGCTTCGGGCACCTTATGGTCGTTCTCCTGTGAGTCTAGATTTTCGAATCCGACAAATACCTGATAGTTAATTGTAACGCTCAGCGCCTCCTAATGACGATGGAACACTCAAATTGCGTCGAGATTCAATACATCGTTCTCCAGCCGACTTGCCCCCAAGGGGATTGTGCTGCCTCGGGCACCTTATGATCCGTCTCCTGTGAGTCTACATTTTCGAATCCGACGAGAAACTGATAGTTAATTGTAACATTCAGGGCCTCCTAATGATGATGGAACACTCAAATTGCGTGGAGATCCAATTCATCGTCCTCCAGCCGACTTGTCTCTAAGTGTCTATTGCAGCCTCGGGCACCATATGGTCCGTCTCCTGTGAGTCTAGATTTTCGAATCCGACGCAAAAATTATAGTTTTTGTAACGTTCAGCGCCTCATAATGTCGATGGAACACTCAAATTGCGTCGAGAGACAATACATCGTCCTCCAACCGGCTTGTCTGCAAGGGGATATTGCTGCCTCGGGCTCCTTATGGTCGTTTCCTGTGAGTCTAGACTTTCGAATCTGACGCGAAACTGATTAATGATTGTAACGTTCAGGGCCTCCTAATGACGATGGAACACTCAAATAGCGTCGAGACTCAATACATCGTCATTCAGCTGATTTGTCTCCAAGGGTCTATTGCTGCCTCGGGCACCTGATGGTCGTTCCCCTATGAGTCTAGATTTTAGAATCCGACGCAAAACAGATAGTTAATTGTAATGTTCAGGGCCTTCTAATGACGATGGAACACTCAAACTGCGTCGCGATCCAATACATCGTCCTCCATAAGACTTCTCTCCAAGGGTCTATTGCTGCCTGGAGCACCTTATTATCGTTCTCCTGTGAGTCTAGATTTTCGAACCCCACGCAACACTGATAGTTAATTCTAACGTTCACAGCCACCTAAAGACGATGGGTCACTCAAATTGCATCGAGATTCAAGACATCGGCTTCCAGCCGACTTGTCTCCAAGAGATATTACTGTCTCGGGCACCATATAATCCTTCTCCTGTGAGTCTAGATTTTCGAATCCGACGCTAAAATGATAATTAACTGTAACGTTCAGCGCCTCCTAATGACGATGGAACACTTAAATTGCGTCGAGGTTCAATACATCGTCCTCCATCCAACTTGTCTCCAAGGGGTATTGCTGCCTCGAGCGCCATATGGTCGTCCTCCTGTGACTCTAGATTTTCGAATCTGACGCGAAACTGACTAATAATTGTAACATTCAGCGCCTCCTGATGACGATGGAACACTCAAATTGCGTCGAGATTCAATACATCGTCCTCCAGCCGCCTTGTCTTCAAGGGTATATTGCTGCCTCGGGCACCTTGCGGTCGTTCTCCTGTGAGAATAGATCTTCGAATCAGACGCATAACTGATAGTTAATTGTAACGCTCAGCGCCTCCTAATGACGATGGAACACTCAAATTACGTCGAGATTCAATACATCGTCATTCAGCCGATGTGTCTCCAAGGGTCTATTGATGCCTCGGGCACCTTATTGTCGTTCTCCTATGAGTCTAGATTTTAGAATCCGACGCAAAATAGATAGTTAATTGTAATGTTCAGGGCCTCCTAATGACGATGGAACACTCAAATTGCGTCGAGGTTCAATACGTCAGCCTCCAGCCTACTTGTCTCCAATGGGACATTGCTGCCTCGGGCACCGTATGGTCCGTCTCCTGTGAGTCTAGATTTTCGATTCCGACAAGAAACTGATAGTTAATTGCAACGTTCTGTGCCTCCTAATGACGATGGAACACTCAAATTGCGTCGAGATTCAATACATTGGCTTCCAGCCGACTTGTCTCCAAAGGGATTTTGCTGCCTCGGGCACCATATGGGACGTCTCTTGTGAGTCTACATTTTCGAATCAGACGAGAAACTGATAGTTAATTGTAATATTCAGGGCCTCCTAATGACGATGGAACACTCAAACTGCGTAGAGATCCAATTTTTCGTCTTCCAGCCGACTTGTCTCCAAGGGTCTATTGCTGCCTCGGGCACCTTATGATCGTTCTCATGTGAGTGTATATTTTCGTACCCGACGCAAAACTTATAGTTAATTGCAACGTTCAGGGCCTCCTAATGACGATGAAACATACAAATTTCGTCGAGATTCAGTACATCGGCGTCCAGCCGACTTGTCTCGAAGTGTCTGTTGCAGCCTCGGGCACCTTACGGTCGTTCTCCTGTGAGTCTAGATTTTCGAATCCGACGCATAACTGATAGTTAATTGTTACGTTCAGCGCCTCCTAATGACGATGGAGCACTGAAACTGCGTAGAAATCCAATTCATCGTCCTCCAGCCGACTTGTCTCCAAGGGTCTATTGCTGCCTCGGGCTCCTTATGGTCGTTTCCTGTGAGTCTAGATTTTCGAATCTGACGCGAATTTGATTAATAATTGCAACGTTCAGGGCCTCCTAATGACGATGGAACACTCAAATTGCGTCGAGATTCAATACATCGTCATTCAGCTGATTTGTCTCCAAGGGTCTATTGCTGCCTCGGGCACCTGATGGTCGTTCCCCTATGAGTCTAGATTTTAAAATCCGACGCAAAACAGGTAGTTAATTGTAATGTTCAGGGCCTTCTAATAACGATGGAAAACTCAAATTGCGTCGAGATTCAATACATCGGCCTCCAGCCGACTTGTCTCCAAGGGGCACCATATGGTCCGTCTCCAGTGAGTCTAGATTTTCGATTCCGACAAGAAACTGATAGTTAATTGTAACGTTCAGGGCCTCCTAATGACGATGGAACACTCAAACTGCGTAGCGATCCAATACATCGTCCTCCATAAGACTTGTCTCCAAGGGTCTATTGCTGCCTGGAGCACCTTATTATCGTTCTCCTGTGAGTCTACATTTTCGAAACCCGACGCAAAACAGATAGTTAATTGTAGTGTTCAGGGCCTCCTAATGACGATGGAACACTCAAATTGCGACGAGGTTCAATACATCGTCCTCCAGCCAACTTGTCTCCATGGGGTATTGCTGCCTCGAGCGCCATATGGTCGTTCTCCTGTGAGTCTAGATATTCGAATCTGACGCGAAACTGACTGATAATTGTAACGTTCAGCGCCTCCTAATGACGATGGAACACTCAAATTGCGTCGAGATTCAATACATCGTCCTCCAGCCGCCTTGTCTTCAAGGGTCTATTGCTGCCTCGAGCGCCATATGGTCGTTCTCCTGTGAGTCTAGATTTTCGAATCCGACGCAAAACTGAGAGTTCATTGTAACGTTCAGGGACTCCAAATGACGATGGAGCACTCAAATTGAGTAGCGATTCAATACATCGTCCTCCAGAAGACTTGTCCTTAAGGGGATAATGCTGCTTCGGGCACCTCATGGTCCGTCTCCAGTGAGTATAGATTTTCGAATCGGACGAAAAACTGATAGTTAATTGTAACATTCAGGGCCCCCTAATTACGATGGAACACTCAAATTGCGTCGCGATCCAATACATCGTCCTCCAGCCGACTTGTCTCCAAGGCTCGATTGCTGCCTGGGGCACCTTATGATCGTTCTACTGTGAGTCTAGATTTTCGAACCGACGCATAACTGATAGTTAATTGCAACGATCAGAACTTTCTAATGACGATGGAACACTCATATTGCGTCGAGATTCAATACATCGGCCTCCAGCCGACTTGTCTCCAAGAGTTTATTGCTGCCTCGGGCACCTTATGCTCGTTCTCCTGTGAGTCTAGATTTTCGAATCCGACGCATAACTGATAGTTAATTGTAACGCTCAGCGCCTCCTAATGACGATGGAACACTCAAATTGCGTCGAGATTCAATACATTGGCTTCCAGCCGACTTGTCTCCAAGGGGATTTTGCTGCCTCGGGCACCATATGGGCCGTCTCCTGTGAGTCTACATTTTCGAATCCGACGAGAAACTGATACTTAATTGTAATATTCAGAGCCTCCTAATGACGATGGAACACTCAAACTGCGTAGAGATCCAATTCATCGTCCTCCAGCCGACTTGTCTCCAAGGGTCTATTGCTGCCTCTTGCACCTTATGATCGTTCTCCTGTGAGTGTATATTTTCGTAAAACTGATAGTTAATTGTAATGTTCAGGGCCTCCTAATGACGATGAAACATTCAAATTTCGTCGAGATTCAATACATCGGCGTCCAGCCGACTTGTCTCCAAGCGTCTATTGCAGCCTCGGGCACCTTATGATCGTTCTCCAGTGAGTCTAGATTTTCGAATCCGACGCATAACTGATAGTTAATTGTAACGTTCAGCGCCTCCTAATGACGATGGAGCACACAAACTGCGTAGAGATCCTATTCATCGTCCTCCAGCCGACTTGTCTCCAAGGGTTTATTGCTGCCTCGGGCTCCTTATGGTCGTTTCCTGTGAGTCTAGATTTTCGTATCTGACGCGAAACTGATTAATAATTGTAACGTTCAGGGCCTCCTAATGACGATGGAACACTCAAATTGCGTCGAGATTCAATACATCGTCATTCAGCTGATTTGTCTCCAAGGGTCTATTGCTGCCTCGGGCACCTGATGGTCGTTCCCCTATGAGTCTAGATTTTAGAATCCGACGCAAAACAGATAGTTAATTGTAATGTTCAGGGCCTTTTAATGACGATGGAAAACTCAAATTGCGTCGAGATTCAATACATCGGCCTCCAGCCGACTTGTCTCCTAGGGGCACCATATGGTCCGTCTCCAGTGAGTCTAGATTTTCGATTCCGACAAGAAACTAATAGTCAATTGTAACGTTCATAGCCCCCTAATGACGATGGAACAGTCAAACTGCGTCGCGATCCAATACATCGTCCTCCATAAGACTTGTATCCAAGGGTCTATTGCTGCCTGGAGCACCTTATTATCGTTCTCCTGTGAGTCTAGATTTTGGAACCCGACGCAAAACTGATAGTTAATTGTAACGTTCAACGCCACCTAAAGACGATGGGACACTCAAATTGCGTCGAGATTCAATACATGGGCATCCAACCGACTTGTCTCCAAGAGATATTGCTGTATCGGGCACCATATGATCCTTCTCCTGTGAGTCTAGATTTTCGAATCCGACGCTAAAATGATAGTTAATTGTAACGTTCAGCGCCTCCTAATGACGATGGAACACTCAAATTGCGTCGAGGTTCAATACATCGTCCTCCAGCCAACTTGTCTCCATGGGGTATTGCTGCCTCGAGCGCCATATGGTCGTTCTCCTGTGAATCTAGATTTTCGAATCTGACGCGAAACTGACTAATAATTGTAACGTTCAGCGCCTCCTAATGACGATGGAACACTCAAATTGCGTCGAGATTCAATACATCGTCCTCCAGCCACCTTGTCTCCAAGTGTATATTGCTGCCTCGGGCACCTTACGGTCGTTCTCCTGTGAGTCTAGATTTTCGAATCCGACGCATAACTGATAGTTAATTGTAACGCTCAGCGCCTCCTAATGACGATGGAACCCTCAAATTACGTCGAGATTCAATACATCGACCTCCAGCCGACTTGTCTCCAAGGGTCTATTGCTGCCTCGTGCACGTTATGGTCGTTCTCCTGTGAGTCTAGATTTTCGATTCCGACGCATAACTGATAATTAATTGCAACGTTCAGGGCCTCCTAATGACGATGGAACACTCAAATTGCGTCGAGATACAATACATCGTCCTCCAGCCGACTTGTCTCCAAGGGGATATCGCTACCTCGCGCACCGTATAGTCAGCCTCCGGTGATTCTACATTTTCGAATCCGACGCTAAACTGAGAGTTAATTGTAATGTTCAGGGCCTCCAAATGACGATGAAGCACTCAAATTGCGTCGCGATTCAATACATCGTCCTCCAGAAGACTTGTCCTTAAGGGGATATTGCTGCTTCGGGCACCTCATGGTCCGTCTCCAGTGAGTATAGATTTTCGAATCGGACGAAAAACTGATAGTTAATTGTAACATTCAGGGCCCCCTAATTACGATGGAACACTCAAATTGCGTCGAGATTCAATACATCGGCCTCCAGCCGACTTGTCTCCAAGAGTCTATTGCAGGCTCGGGCACATTATGCTCGTTCTCCTGTGAGTCTAGATTTTTGAATCCGACGCATAACTGATAGTTAATTGCAACGCTCAGCGCCTCCTAATGACGATGGAACACACAAATTGCGTCGAGATTCAATACATTGGCTTAAAGCCGACTTGTCTCCAAGGGGATTTTGCTGCCTCGGGCACCATATGGGCCGTCTCCTGTGAGTCTACATTTTCGAATCCGACGAGAAACTAATAGTTAATTGTAATATTCAGGGCCTCCTAATGACGATGGAACACTCAAACTGCGTAGAAATCCAATTCATCGTCCTCCAGCCGACTTGTCACCTTATGATCTTTCTCCTGTGAGTGTATATTTTCGTACCCGACGCAAAACTTATAGTTAATTGTAACGCTCAGCGCCTCCTAATGACGATGGAACACTCAAATTGCGTCGAGATTCAATACATTGGCTTCCAGCCGACTTGTCTCCTCGGGCACCGTATGGTCGTTCCCCTATGAGTCTAGATTTTAGAATCCGACGCAAAATAGATAGTTAATTGTAACGTTCAGGGCCTCCTAATGTCGATGGAACACTCATATTGCGTCGGGATTAAAAATATCGTCCTCCAGCCGACTTGTTTCCAAGGGTCTATTGCTGCCTCGGGTCGTTCTCCTGTGAGTCTAGATTTTCGAATCCGACGCAAAACTGACAGTTAATTGTAACGTTCAGGGCCACCTAATGGCGATGGAACGCCCATATTGCGTCGAGATTTAATACATCGGCCTCCAGCCGACTTGTCTCCAAGGGTCTATTTCTTCCTCAGGCACCTTATGGTCGTTCTCCTGTGAGTCTAGATTTTCGTATCCGACGCATAACTGATAGTTAATCGCAACGTTCAGTGCCTCCTAATGACGATGGAACACTCAAATTGCGTCGAGATTCTATACATCGACCTAAAGCCGACTTGTCTCCAAGTGTCTATTGCTGCCTCGGGCACCTTTGGTCGTTCTGCTGTGAGTCTAGATTTTGGAATCCGACGCATAACTGATAGTTAATTGTAACGTTCAGCGCCTCCTAGTGACGATGGAGCACACAAATTGCGTCGAGATTCACTACATCGTCCTCCAGCCGATTTGTCTCCAAGGGTCTATTGCTGCCTCGGACACCATATGGTCGTTCTCTTGTGAGTCTAGATTTTCGAATCCGACGCGAAACTGATAGTTAATTGTAACGTTCAGGGCCTCCTAATGACGATGGAACACTCAAATTGCGTCGAGGTTCAATACATCGTCCTCCAGCCAACTTGTCTCCAAGGGGTATTGCTGCCTCGAGCGCCATATGGTCGTTCTCCTGTGAGTCTAGATTTTCGAATCTGACGCGAAACTGACTAATAATTGTAACGTTCAGCGCCTCCTAATGACGATGGAACACTCAAATAGCGTCGAGATTAGATACATCGTCCTCCAGCCGCCTTGTTTCTAAGGGTATATTGCTGCCTCGGGCACCTTACGGTCGTTCTCCTGTGAGTCTAGATTTTCGAATCCGACGCATAACTGATAGTTAATTGTAACGCTCAGCGCCTCCTAATAACGGTGGAACTCTCAAATTACGTCGAGATTCATTACCTCGTCATTCACCCGATTTGTCTCCAAGGGTCTATTGATGCCTCGGGCACCTTATGGTCGTTTTCCTATGAGTAAAGATTTTAGAATCCGACGCAAAATAGATAGTTAATTGTAATGTTCAGGGCCTCCTAATGACGATGGAACACTGAAATTGCGTCGAGATTCAATACGTCGGCCTCCAGCCGACTTGTCTCCAATGGGACATTGCTGCCTCGGGCACCGTATGGTCCGTCTCCTGTGAGTCTAGATTTTCGATTCCGACAAGAAACTGATAGTTAATTGCAACGTTCAGTGACTCCTATCGACGATGGAACACTCAATGTGCGTCGAGATTCAATACATCGTCCTCCAGCCGACTTGTCTCCAAGGGGATATCGCCACCTCGGGCACCGTATGGTCAGCCTCCGGTGATTCTACATTTTCGAATCCGACGCAAAACTGAGAGTTAATTGTAACGTTCAGGGCCTCCAAATGACGATGGAGCACTCAAATTGCGTCGCGATTCAATACATCGTCCTCCAGATGACTTGTCCTTAAGGGGATATTGCTGCTTCGGGCACCTCATGGTCCGTCTCCAGTGGGTATAGATTTTCGAATCGGACGAAAAACTGATAGTTAATTGTAACATTCAGGGCCCCCTAATTACGATGGAACACTCAAATTGCGTCGCGATCCAATACATCGTCCTCCAGCCGACTTGTCTCCAAGGCTCGATTGCTGCCTGGGGCACCTTGTGATCGTTCTACTGTGAGTCTAGATTTTCGAACCCGACGAATAACTGATAGTTAATTGTAACGTCATCGCCTCTTAATGACGACGGAGCACTCAAATTGCGTCGAGATTCAATACAACGTCCTCCAGCCGACTTGTCTCCAAGGATCTATTGCTGCCTCGGGCACCTTATGCTCGTTCTCCTGTGAGTCTAGATATTCGAATCCGACGCATAACTGATAGTTAATTGTAACGCTCAGCGCCTCCTAATGACGATGGAACACTCAAATAGCGTCGAGATTCAATACATTGGCTTCCAGCCGACTTGTCCTCAAGGGGATTTTGCTGCCTCGGGCACCATATGGGCCGTCTCCTGTGAGTCTACATTTTCGAATCCGACGAGAAACTGATAGTTAATTGTAATATTCAGGGCCTCCTAATGACGATGGAACACTCAAACTGCGTAGAGATCCAATTCATCGTCCTCCAGCCGACTTGTCTCCAAGGGTCTATTGCAGCCTCGGGCACCTTATGATCGTTCTCCTGTGGGTCTATATTTTCGTATCCGACGCAAAACTTATAGTTAATTGTAATGTTCAGGGCCTCCTAATGACGATGAAACATTCAAATTTCGTCGAGATTCAATACATCGGCTTCCAGCCGACTTGTCTCCAAGTGTCTATTGCAGCCTCGGGCACCTTATGGTCGTTCTCCTGTGAGTCTAGATTTTCGAATCCGACGCATAACTGATAGTTAATTGTAACGTCATCGCCTCTTAATGACGATGGAGCACTCAAATTGCGTCGAGATTCAATACAACGTCCTCCAGCCGACTTGTCTCCAAGGGTCTATTGCTGCCTCGGGCACCATATGGTCGTTCTCCTGTGAGTCTAGATTTTCGAATTCGACGCGAAACTGATTGTTAATTGTAACTTTCAGGGCCTCCTAATGACGATGGAACACTCAAATTGCGTCGAGATTCAATACGTCGGCCTCCGGCCGTCTTATCTCCAATGGGAAATTGCTGCCTCGGGCACCATATTGTCCGTCTCCTGTGAGTCTAGATTTTCGATTCCGACAAGAAACTGATAGTTAATTGTAACGTTCAGGGCCTCCTAATGACGATGGAACACTCAGATTACGTCGAGATTCAATACTTCGACCTCCAGCCGACTTGTCTCCAAGTGTCTATTGCTGCCTCGGGCACCTTGTGGTCGTTCTGCTGTGAGTCTAGATTTTCGATTCCGACGCATAACTGATAGTTAATTGTAACGTTCAGGGCCTCCTAATGACGATGGAACAATCAAATTGCGACGAGATTCAATACATCGTTCTGTAGCCGACTTGTCTCCAAGGGGATATCGCTACCTCGCGCACCGCATGGTCAGTCTCCGGTGAATCTACATTGTCGAATCCGACGCAAAACTGAGAGTTAATTGTAACGTTCAGGGCCTCCTAATGACGATGGAGCACTCAAATTGCGTTGCGATTCAATACATCGTCCTCCAGCGGTCTTGTCCTTAAGGGGATGTTGCTGCCTCGGGCACCTTATCGTCCGTATCCAGTGAGTGTAGATTTTCGAATCCGACGAAAAACTGATAGTTAATTGTAACGTTGAGGGCCTCCTAATGACGATGTTACTCTCAAATTGCGTCGCGATCCAATACATCGTCCTCCAGACGACTTGTCTCCAAGGGTCTATTGCTGCCTGGGGCACCTTATGATCGATCTCCTGTGAGTCTAGATTCTCGAACCCGACGCAAAAATGATAGTTAATTGTAGCGTTCAGGGTCACCTAATGACGATGGAACACTCAAATTGCGTCGAGATTCAACACATCGGCCTCCAGCCGACTTGTCTCCGAGGGCCTATTGCTGCCTCGGGCAACTTATGGTCGTTCTCCTGTGAGTCTAGATTTTCGAACCCGACGCATAACTGTTAGTTAATTGTAACGCTCAGCGCATCCTAATGACGATGGAACACTCAAATTGCGTCGAGATTCAATACATCGTCCTCCAGCCGACTTGTCGCCAAGGGGATATTGCTGCCTCGGGCACCATAAGGTCCGTCTCCTGTGTCTAGATTTTCGAATCCGACGTGAAACTAATAGTTAATTGTAACGTTCAGGGCCTCCTACTGACGATGGAACACTCAAATTGCGTTGAGAATCGATACATTGTTCTTCAGCCGACTTGTCTCCAAGAGTCTATTGCTGCCTCGGAAACCTTATGGTCGTTCTCCTGTGAGTCTAGATTTTCGAATCAGACACAAAACTTATAGTTAATTGTAACATTCAGGGCCTATGAATGACGATGGAACACTCAAATTGCGCAGGCCGAAGTGGCCGCGCGGTTAAAGGCGCTGCAGTCTGGAACCGCGAGACCGCTACGGTCGCAGGTTCGAACCCTGCCTCGGGCATAGATGTTTGTGACGTCCTTAGGTTAGTTAGGTTTAACTAGTTCTAAGTTCTAGGGGACTAATGACCTCAGCAGTTCAGTCTCATAGTGCACAGAGCCATTTGAACCACTTGAACCACTGAAATTGCGTCGAGATTCAATTCATCGGCCTCCTGTTGACTAGTC
This sequence comes from Schistocerca serialis cubense, assembly GCF_023864345.2. Lineage (NCBI taxonomy): Eukaryota > Metazoa > Arthropoda > Insecta > Orthoptera > Acrididae > Schistocerca > Schistocerca serialis. Next base: position 8,514,847 of record NC_064647.1, read on the forward strand.
TCCAAATGTCTATTGATGCCTCGGGCACCTTGTGGTCGTTCTCCTGTAAGTCTAGATTTTCGAATCCGACGCGAAACTGATAGTTAATTGTAACGTTCAGCGCCTCCTAATAACGATGGAACACTCAAATTGCGCCGAGAGTCAATACATCGTCCTCCAGCCGACTTGTCTCCAAGGGGATATTGCTGCCTCGGGCACCTTATGGTCCGTCTCCAGTGAGTGTAGATTTTCGAATCCGACGAAAAACTGATAGTTAATTGTAACGTTCAGGGCCTCCTAATGACGATGTCACTCTCAAATTGCATCGCGATCCAATACATCGTCCTCCAGACGACTTGTCTCCAAGGGTCTATTGCTGCCTGGGGCACCTTATGATCGATCACCTGTGAGTCTAGATTCTCGAACCCGACGCAAAACTGATAGTTAATTGTAACGTTCAGTGCCTCCTAATGACGATGGAACACTCAAATTGCGTCGAGGTTCAATACTTCGTCGTCCAGCCAACTCGTCTCCAAGGGGTATTGCTGCCTCGGGCGCCATATGGTCCGTCTCCTGTGGGTCTTGATTTTCGAATCCGAAGAAAAAATTATAGTTAATTGTAACGTTCAGCGCCTCGTAATGACGATGGAACACTCAAATTGCGTCGAGAGTCAATACATCGTCCTCCAACCGACTTGTCTACAAGGGGATATTGCTGCCTCGGGCTCCTTATGGTCGTTCTCCTGTGAGACTAGATTTTCGAATCTGACGCGATACTGACTAATAATTGCAACGTTCAGGGCTTCCTAACGACGATGGAACACTCAAATTGCGTCGAGATTCAATACATCGTCCTCCAGACGACTTGTCTCCAAGGGGATATCGCTACCTCGGGCACCGTATGGTCAGTCTCCGGTGGTTCTACATTTTCGAATCCGACACAAAACTGAGAGTTTATTGTAACGTTCAGGGCCTCCTAATGACCATGGAGCACTCAAATTGCGTCGCGATTGAATACATCGTCCTCCAGCGGTCTTGTAATTAAGGGGATATTGCTGCCTCGGGCATCTTATGGTCCGTCTCCAGTGAGTGTAGATTTTCGAATCCGACGAAAAACTGATAGTTAATTTAACGTTCAGGGCCTCCTAATGACGATGTTACTCTCAAATTGCGTCGCGAATCAATACATCGTCCTCCAGACGACTTGTCTCCAGGGGTCTATTGCTGCCAAGGGCACCTTATGATCGATCTCCTGTGAGTCTAGGTTCTCGAACCCGACGCAAAACTGATAGTTAACTGTTTCGTTCAGGGCCACCTAATGACGATGGAACACTCAAATTGCGTCGAGATTCATTACATCGGCCTCCAGCCGACTTGTCTCCGAGGGTCTATTGCTGCCTCGGGCAACTTATGGTCGTTCTCCTGTGAGACTAGATTTTCGAACCCGACGCATAACTGATCGTTAATTGTAACGTTCAGCGCCTCCTAATGACGATGGAGCACTCAAATTGCGTCGAGATTCAATACATCGTCCTCCAGCCGACTTGTCTCCAAGGGTCAATTGCTGCCTCGGGCAACATATGTTCGTTCTCCTGTGAGTCTAGATTTTCGAATCCGACGCGAAACTGATAGTTAATTGTAACGTTCGGGGCCTCCTAATGACGATGGAACACTCAAATTGCGTCGAGATTCAATACATCGTCCTCCAGCCGACTTGTCTCCAAGGAGATATCGCTACCTCGAGCACCGTATGGTCCGTCTCCGGTGATTCTACATTTTCGAATCCGACGCAAAACTGATAGTTAATTGTAACTTTCAGGGCCTCCTAATGACGATGGAGCACTCAAATTACATCGCGATTCAGTACATCGTCCTCCAGCGGGCTGGTCTCCAAGGGTAATTGCTGCTTCGGGCACCGTATGGTCCGTCTCCGGTTATTCTACATTTTAGAATCCGACGCAAAACAGATAGTTAATTGTAACGTTCAGTGCCTCCTAATGACGATGGAACACTCAGATTACGTCGAGATTCAATACATCGGCCTCCAGCCGACTTGTCTCCGAGGGTCTATTGCTGCCTCGGGCAACTTATGGTCGTTCTCCTGTGAGTCTAGATTTTCGAACCCGACGCATAACTGATAGTTAATTGTAACGCTCAGCGCATCCTAATGACGATGGAACACTCATATTGCGTCGAAATTCAATACATCGTCCTCCAGCTGACTTGCCTCCAAGGGTCTATTGCTGCCACGGGCACCATATGGTCGTTCTCCTGTGAATCTAGATTTTCGAATCCGACGCTAAACTGATAGTTAATTGTAACGTTCAGGGCCTCCTAATGACGATGGAGCACACAAATTGCGTCGCGATTCAATACATCGTCCTCCAGCGGTTTTGTCCTTAAGGGGATATTGCTGCCTCGGGCACCTTATGGTCCGTCTTCAGTGAGGGTAGCATTTCGAATCCGACGAAAAACTGATAGTTAATTGTAACGTTCAGGGCCTCCTAAGGACGATGTTACTCTCAAATTGCGACGCGATCCAATACATCGTCCTCCAGACGACTTGTCTCCAAGGGTCTATTGCTGCCTGGCGCACCTTATGATCGATCTCCTGTGAGTCTAGGTTCTCGAACCCGACGCAAAACTGATTGTTAATTGTAACGTTCAGGGCCACCTAATGACGATGGAACACTGAAATTGCGTCGAGATTCAATACATCGGCCTCCAGCCGACTTGTCTCCAATGGGACATTGCTGCCTCGGGCACCGTATGGTCCGTCTCCTGTGAGTCTAGATTTTCGATTCCGACAAGAAACTGATAGTTAATTGCAACGTTCAGTGACTCCTATCGACGATGGAACACTCAATGTGCGTCGAGATTCAATACATCGTCCTCCAGCCGACTTGTCTCCAAGGGGATATCGCCACCTCGGGCACCGTATGGTCAGCCTCCGGTGATTCTACATTTTCGAATCCGACGCAAAACTGAGGGTTAATTGTAACGTTCAGGGCCTCCAAATGACGATGGAGCACTCAAATTGCGCCGCGATTCAATACATCGTCCTCCAGATGACTTGTCCTTAAGGGGATATTGCTGCTTCGGGCACCTCATGGTCCGTCTCCAGTGGGTATAGATTTTCGAATCGGACGAAAAACTGATAGTTAATTGTAACATTCAGGGCCCCCTAATTACGATGGAACACTCAAATTGCGTCGCGATCCAATACATCGTCCTCCAGCCGACTTGTCTCCAAGGCTCGATTGCTGCCTGGGGCACCTTGTGATCGTTCTACTGTGAGTCTAGATTTTCGAACCCGACGAATAACTGATAGTTAATTGTAACGTCATCGCCTCTTAATGACGATGGAGCACTCAAATTGCGTCGAGATTCAATACAACGTCCTCCAGCCGACTTGTCTCCAAGGGTCTATTGCTGCCTCGGGCACCTTATGCTCGTTCTCCTGTGAGTCTAGATATTCGAATCCGACGCATAACTGATAGTTAATTGTAACGCTCAGCGCCTCCTAATGACGATGGAACACTCAAATAGCGTCGAGATTCAATACATTGGCTTCCAGCCGACTTGTCCTCAAGGGGATTTTGCTGCCTCGGGCACCATATGGGCCGTCTCCTGTGAGTCTACATTTTCGAATCCGACGAGAAACTGATAGTTAATTGTAATATTCAGGGCCTCCTAATGACGATGGAACACTCAAACTGCGTAGAGATCCAATTCATCGTCCTCCAGCCGACTTGTCTCCAAGGGTCTATTGCAGCCTCGGGCACCTTATGATCGTTCTCCTGTGGGTCTATATTTTCGTATCCGACGCAAAACTTATAGTTAATTGTAATGTTCAGGGCCTCCTAATGAACGATGAAACATTCAAATTTCGTCGAGATTCAATACATCGGCTTCCAGCCGACTTGTCTCCAAGTGTCTATTGCAGCCTCGGGCACCTTATGGTCGTTCTCCTGTGAGTCTAGATTTTCGAATCCGACGCATAACTGATAGTTAATTGTAACGTCATCGCCTCTTAATGACGATGGAGCACTCAAATTGCGTCGAGATTCAATACAACGTCCTCCAGCCGACTTGTCTCCAAGGGTCTATTGCTGCCTCGGGCACCATATGGTCGTTCTCCTGTGAGTCTAGATTTTCGAATTCGACGCGAAACTGATTGTTAATTGTAACTTTCAGGGCCTCCTAATGACGATGGAACACTCAAATTGCGTCGAGATTCAATACGTCGGCCTCCGGCCGTCTTATCTCCAATGGGAAATTGCTGCCTCGGGCACCATATTGTCCGTCTCCTGTGAGTCTAGATTTTCGATTCCGACAAGAAACTGATAGTTAATTGTAACGTTCAGGGCCTCCTAATGACGATGGAACACTCAGATTACGTCGAGATTCAATACTTCGACCTCCAGCCGACTTGTCTCCAAGTGTCTATTGCTGCCTCGGGCACCTTGTGGTCGTTCTGCTGTGAGTCTAGATTTTCGATTCCGACGCATAACTGATAGTTAATTGTAACGTTCAGGGCCTCCTAATGACGATGGAACAATCAAATTGCGACGAGATTCAATACTTCGTTCTGTAGCCGACTTGTCTCCAAGGAGATATCGCTACCTCGCGCACCGCATGGTCAGTCTCCGGTGAATCTACATTGTCGAATCCGACGCAAAACTGAGAGTTAATTGTAACGTTCAGGGCCTCCTAATGACGATGGAGCACTCAAATTGCGTTGCGATTCAATACATCGTCCTCCAGCGGTCTTGTCCTTAAGGGGATGTTGCTGCCTCGGGCACCTTATCGTCCGTATCCAGTGAGTGTAGATTTTCGAATCCGACGAAAAACTGATAGTTAATTGTAACGTTGAGGGCCTCCTAATGACGATGTTACTCTCAAATTGCGTCGCGATCCAATACATCGTCCTCCAGACGACTTGTCTCCAAGGGTCTATTGCTGCCTGGGGCACCTTATGATCGATCTCCTGTGAGTCTAGATTCTCGAACCCGACGCAAAAATGATAGTTAATTGTAACGTTCAGGGTCACCTAATGACGATGGAACACTCAAATTGCGTCGAGATTCAACACATCGGCCTCCAGCCGACTTGTCTCCGAGGGCCTATTGCTGCCTCGGGCAACTTATGGTCGTTCTCCTGTGAGTCTAGATTTTCGAACCCGACGCATAACTGTTAGTTAATTGTAACGCTCAGCGCATCCTAATGACGATGGAACACTCAAATTGCGTCGAGATTCAATACATCGTCCTCCAGCCGACTTGTCGCCAAGGGGATATTGCTGCCTCGGGCACCATAAGGTCCGTCTCCTGTGTCTAGATTTTCGAATCCGACGTGAAACTAATAGTTAATTGTAACGTTCAGTGCCTCCTACTGACGATGGAACACTCAAATTGCGTTGAGAATCGATACATTGTTCTTCAGCCGACTTGTCTCCAAGAGTCTATTGCTGCCTCGGAAACCTTATGGTCGTTCTCCTGTGAGTCTAGATTTTCGAATCAGACACAAAACTTATAGTTAATTGTAACATTCAGGGCCTGTGAATGACGATGGAACACTCAAATTGCGCAGGCCGAAGTGGCCGCGCGGTTAAAGGCGCTGCAGTCTGGAACCGCGAGACCGCTACGGTCGCAGGTTCGAACCCTGCCTCGGGCATAGATGTTTGTGACGTCCTTAGGTTAGTTAGGTTTAACTAGTTCTAAGTTCTAGGGGACTAATGACCTCAGCAGTTCAGTCTCATAGTGCACAGAGCCATTTGAACCACTTGAACCACTGAAATTTCGTCGAGATTCAATTCATCGGCCTCCTGTTGACTAGTCTCCAAATGTCTATTGATGCCTCGGGCACCTTGTGGTCGTTCTCCTGTAAGTCTAGATTTTCGAATCCGACGCGAAACTGATAGTTAATTGTAACGTTCAGCGCCTCCTAATAACGATGGAACACTCAAATTGCGCCGAGAGTCAATACATCGTCCTCCAGCCGACTTGTCTCCAAGGGGATATTGCTGCCTCGGGCACCTTATGGTCCGTCTCCAGTGAGTGTAGATTTTCGAATCCGACGAAAAACTGATAGTTAATTGTAACGTTCAGGGCCTCCTAATGACGATGTCACTCTCAAATTGCATCGCGATCCAATACATCGTCCTCCAGACGACTTGTCTCCAAGGGTCTATTGCTGCCTGGGGCACCTTATGATCGATCACCTGTGAGTCTAGATTCTCGAACCCGACGCAAAACTGATAGTTAATTGTAACGTTCAGTGCCTCCTAATGACGATGGAACACTCAAATTGCGTCGAGGTTCAATACATCGTCGTCCAGCCAACTCTTCTCCAAGGGGTATTGCTGCCTCGGGCGCCATATGGTCCGTCTCCTGTGGGTCTTGATTTTCGAATCCGATGAAAAAATTATAGTTAATTGTAACGTTCAGCGCCTCGTAATGACGATGGAACACTCAAATTGCGTCGAGAGTCAATACATCGTCCTCCAACCGACTTGTCTACAAGGGGATATTGCTGCCTCGGGCTCCTTATGGTCGTTCTCCTGTGAGACTAGATTTTCGAATCTGACGCGATACTGACTAATAATTGCAACGTTCAGGGCTTCCTAACGACGATGGAACACTCAAATTGCGTCGAGATTCAATACATCGTCCTCCAGACGACTTGTCTCCAAGGGGATATCGCTACCTCGGGCACCGTATGGTCAGTCTCCGGTGGTTCTACATTTTCGAATCCGACACAAAACTGAGAGTTTATTGTAACGTTCAGGGCCTCCTAATGACCATGGAGCACTCAAATTGCGTCGCGATTGAATACATCGTCCTCCAGCGGTCTTGTAATTAAGGGGATATTGCTGCCTCGGGCATCTTATGGTCCGTCTCCAGTGAGTGTAGATTTTCGAATCCGACGAAAAACTGATAGTTAATTTAACGTTCAGGGCCTCCTAATGACGATGTTACTCTCAAATTGCGTCGCGAATCAATACATCGTCCTCCAGACGACTTGTCTCCAGGGGTCTATTGCTGCCAAGGGCACCTTATGATCGATCTCCTGTGAGTCTAGGTTCTCGAACCCGACGCAAAACTGATAGTTAACTGTTTCGTTCAGGGCCACCTAATGACGATGGAACACTCAAATTGCGTCGAGATTCATTACATCGGCCTCCAGCCGACTTGTCTCCGAGGGTCTATTGCTGCCTCGGGCAACTTATGGTCGTTCTCCTGTGAGTCTAGATTTTCGAACCCGACGCATAACTGATCGTTAATTGTAACGTTCAGCGCCTCCTAATGACGATGGAGCACTAAAATTGCGTCGAGATTCAATACATCGTCCTCCAGCCGACTTGTCTCCAAGGGTCAATTGCTGCCTCGGGCAACATATGTTCGTTCTCCTGTGAGTCTAGATTTTCGAATCCGACGCGAAACTGATAGTTAATTGTAACGTTCGGGGCCTCCTAATGACGATGGAACACTCAAATTGCGTCGAGATTCAATACATCGTCCTCCAGCCGACTTGTCTCCAAGGAGATATCGCTACCTCGAGCACCGTATGGTCCGTCTCCGGTGATTCTACATTTTCGAATCCGACGCAAAACTGATAGTTAATTGTAACTTTCAGGGCCTCCTAATGACGATGGAGCACTCAAATTACATCGCGATTCAGTACATCGTCCTCCAGCGGGCTGGTCTCCAAGGGTAATTGCTGCTTCGGGCACCGTATGGTCCGTCTCCGGTTATTCTACATTTTAGAATCCGACGCAAAACAGATAGTTAATTGTAACGTTCAGTGCCTCCTAATGACGATGGAACACTCAGATTACGTCGAGATTCAATACATCGGCCTCCAGCCGACTTGTCTCCGAGGGTCTATTGCTGCCTCGGGCAACTTATGGTCGTTCTCCTGTGAGTCTAGATTTTCGAACCCGACGCATAACTGATAGTTAATTGTAACGCTCAGCGCATCCTAATGACGATGGAACACTCATATTGCGTCGAAATTCAATACATCGTCCTCCAGCTGACTTGCCTCCAAGGGTCTATTGCTGCCACGGGCACCATATGGTCGTTCTCCTGTGAATCTAGATTTTCGAATCCGACGCTAAACTGATAGTTAATTGTAACGTTCAGGGCCTTCTAATGACGATGGAGCACACAAATTGCGTCGCGATTCAATACATCGTCCTCCAGCGGTTTTGTCCTTAAGGGGATATTGCTGCCTCGGGCACCTTATGGTCCGTCTTCAGTGAGGGTAGCATTTCGAATCCGACGAAAAACTGATAGTTAATTGTAACGTTCAGGGCCTCCTAAGGACGATGTTACTCTCAAATTGCGACGCGATCCAATACATCGTCCTCCAGACGACTTGTCTCCAAGGGTCTATTGCTGTCTGGCGCACCTTATGATCGATCTCCTGTGAGTCTAGGTTCTCGAACCCGACGCAAAACTGATTGTTAATTGTAACGTTCAGGGCCACCTAATGACGATGGAACACTGAAATTGCGTCGAGATTCAATACATCGGCCTCCAGCCGACTTGCTTCCAATGGGATATTGCTGCCTCGGGCACCATATGGTCCGTACCCTGTGAGTCTAGATTTTCGAATCCGACGCGAAACTGATAGTTAATTGTAACGTTCAGGGCCTCCTAATGACGTTGGAGCACTCAAATTGCGTCGAGATTCAATACATCGTCGTTCAGCCGACTTGTCTCCAAGAGTCTATTGCTGCCTCGGACTCCTTATGGTCGTTCTCCTGTGAGGCTAGATTTTCGAATCCGACGCGAAACTGATAGTTAATTGTAACGTTCAGCGCCTCCTAATGACGATGGAACACTCAAATTGCGCCGAGAGCCAATACATCGTCCTCCAGCCGACTTGTCTCCAAGGGGATATTGCTGCCTCGGGCACCTTATGGTCCATCTCCAATGAGTGTAGATTTTCGAATCCGACGAAAAACTGATAGTTAATTGTAACTTTCAGGGGCTCCTAATGACGATGTTACTCTCAAATTGCGTCGCTATCCAATCCATCGTCCTCCAGACGACTTGTCTCCAAGGGTCTATTGCTGCCTGGATCACCTTATGATCGATCTCCTGTGAGTCTAGATTCTCGAACCCGACGCAAAACTGATAGTTAATTGTAACGTACTGGGCCACCTAATGACGATGGAACACTCAAATTGCGTCGAGATTCAATACATCGGCCTCAAGCCGACTTGTCTCCGAGGGTCTATTGCTGCCTCGAGCAACTTATGGTCGTTCTCCTGTGAGTCTAGATTTTCGAATCAGACGCAAAACAGGTAGTTAACTGTAACGTTCAGGGCCTCCTAAAGACGATGGGACACTCAAATTGCGTCGAGATTCAATATATCCTCCTCCAGCCGACTCGTCTCCAAGGGGATATCGCTGCCTCGGGCATCACATGGTCCGTCTCCGGTGATTCTACAATTTCGAATCCGACGCAAAACTGATAGTTAAATGTAACGTTTAGGGCCTCCTAATGACGATGGAACACTCAAATTGCGTAGAGATCCAATTCATCGTGCTCCAGCCGACTTGTCTCCAAGGGTCTATTGCTGCCGCGGGCACCTTATGATCGTTCTCCTGTGAGTCTAGATTTTCGTACTCGACGCAAAACTGATAGTTAATTGTAACGTTCAGGGCCTCTTAATGACGATGAAACACTCAAATCTCATCGTGATTCAATACATCGGCCTCCAGCCGACTTGTCCCCAAGTGTCTATTGCAGAATCGGGCACCATATGGTCGTTCTCCTGTGAGTCTAGATTTTCGAATCCGACGCATAACTGATAGTTAATTGTAACTTTCAGCGCCTCCTAATGACGATGGAGCACTCAAATTGCGTCGAGATTCAATACATCGTCCTCCAGCCGACTTGTCTCCAAGGGGATATTGCTGCCTCGGGCACCTTATGGTCCGTCTCCAGTGAGTGTAGATTATCGAATCCGACGAGAAACTGATAGTTAATTGTAATATTCAGGGCCTCCTAATGACGATGGAACACTCAAACTGCGTAGAGATCCAATTCATCGTCCTCCAGCCGACTTGTCTCCAAGGGTCTATTGCAGCCTCGGGCACCTTATGATCGTTCTCCTGTGGGTCTATATTTTCGTATCCGACGCAAAACTTATAGTTAATTGTAATGTTCAGGGCCTCCTAATGACGATGAAACATTCAAATTTCGTCGAGATTCAATACATCGGCTTCCAGCCGACTTGTCTCCAAGTGTCTATTGCAGCCTCGGGCACCTTATGGTCGTTCTCCTGTGAGTCTAGATTTTCGAATCCGACGCATAACTGATAGTTAATTGTAACGTCATCGCCTCTTAATGACGATGGAGCACTCAAATTGCGTCGAGATTCAATACAACGTCCTCCAGCCGACTTGTCTCCAAGGGTCTATTGCTGCCTCGGGCACCATATGGTCGTTCTCCTGTGAGTCTAGATTTTCGAATTCGACGCGAAACTGATTGTTAATTGTAACTTTCAGGGCCTCCTAATGACGATGGAACACTCAAATTGCGTCGAGATTCAATACGTCGGCCTCCGGCCGTCTTATCTCCAATGGGAAATTGCTGCCTCGGGCACCATATTGTTCGTCTCCTGTGAGTCTAGATTTTCGATTCCGACAAGAAACTGATAGTTAAATGTAACGTTCAGGGCCTCCTAATGACGATGGAACACTCAGATTACGTCGAGATTCAATACTTCGACCTCCAGCCGACTTGTCTCCAAGTGTCTATTGCTGCCTCGGGCACCTTGTGGTCGTTCTGCTGTGAGTCTAGATTTTCGAATCCGACGCATAACTGATAGTTAATTGTAACGTTCAGGGCCTCCTAATGACGATGGAACAATCAAATTGCGACGAGATTCAATACATCGTTCTGTAGCCGACTTGTCTCCAAGGGGATATCGCTACCTCGCGCACCGCATGGTCAGTCTCCGGTGAATCTACATTGTCGAATCCGACGCAAAACTGAGAGTTAATTGTAACGTTCAGGGCCTCCTAATGACGATGGAGCACTCAAATTGCGTTGCGATTCAATACATCGTCCTCCAGCGGTCTTGTCCTTAAGGGGATGTTGCTGCCTCGGGCACCTTATCGTCCGTATCCAGTGAGTGTAGATTTTCGAATCCGACGAAAAACTGATAGTTAATTGTAACGTTGAGGGCCTCCTAATGACGATGTTACTCTCAAATTGCGTCGCGATCCAATACATCGTCCTCCAGACGACTTGTCTCCAAGGGTCTATTGCTGCCTGGGGCACCTTATGATCGATCTCCTGTGAGTCTAGATTCTCGAACCCGACGCAAAAATGATAGTTAATTGTAACATTCAGGGTCACCTAATGACGATGGAACACTCAAATTGCGTCGAGATTCAACACATCGGCCTCCAGCCGACTTGTCTCCGAGGGCCTATTGCTGCCTCGGGCAACTTATGGTCGTTCTCCTGTGAGTCTAGATTTTCGAACCCGACGCATAACTGTTAGTTAATTGTAACGCTCAGCGCATCCTAATGACGATGGAACACTCAAATTGCGTCGAGATTCAATACATCGTCCTCCAGCCGACTTGTCGCCAAGGGGATATTGCTGCCTCGGGCACCATAAGGTCCGTCTCCTGTGTCTAGATTTTCGAATCCGACGTGAAACTAATAGTTAATTGTAACGTTCAGGGCCTCCTACTGACGATGGAACACTCAAATTGCGTTGAGAATCGATACATTGTTCTTCAGCCGACTTGTCTCCAAGAGTCTATTGCTGCCTCGGAAACCTTATGGTCGTTCTCCTGTGAGTCTAGATTTTCGAATCAGACACAAAACTTATAGTTAATTGTAACATTCAGGGCCTATGAATGACGATGGAACACTCAAATTGCGCAGGCCGAAGTGGCCGCGCGGTTAAAGGCGCTGCAGTTTGGAACCGCGAGACCGCTACGGTCGCAGGTTCGAACCCTGCCTCGGGCATAGATGTTTGTGACGTCCTTAGGTTAGTTAGGTTTAACTAGTTCTAAGTTCTAGGGGACTAATGACCTCAGCAGTTCAGTCTCATAGTGCACAGAGCCATTTGAACCACTTGAACCACTGAAATTGCGTCGAGATTCAATTCATCGGCCTCCTGTTGACTAGTCTCCAAATGTCTATTGATGCCTCGGGCACCTTGTGGTCGTTCTCCCGTAAGTCTAGATTTTCGAATCCGACGCGAAACTGATAGTTAATTGTAACGTTCAGCGCCTCCTAATAACGATGGAACACTCAAATTGCGCCGAGAGTCAATACATCGTCCTCCAGCCGACTTGTCTCCAAGGGGATATTGCTGCCTCGGGCACCTTATGGTCCGTCTCCAGTGAGTGTAGATTTTCGAATCCGACGAAAAACTGATAGTTAATTGTAACGTTCAGGGCCTCCTAATGACGATGTCACTCTCAAATTGCATCGCGATCCAATACATCGTCCTCCAGACGACTTGTCTCCAAGGGTCTATTGCTGCCTGGGGCACCTTATGATCGATCACCTGTGAGTCTAGATTCTCGAACCCGACGCAAAACTGATAGTTAATTGTAACGTTCAGTGCCTCCTAATGACGATGGAACACTCAAATTGCGTCGAGGTTCAATACATCGTCGTCCAGCCAACTCGTCTCCAAGGGGTATTGCTGCCTCGGGCGCCATATGGTCCGTCTCCTGTGAGTCTTGATTTTCGAATCCGATGAAAAAATTATAGTTAATTGTAACGTTCAGCGCCTCGTAATGACGATGGAACACTCAAATTGCGTCGAGAGTCAATACATCGTCCTCCAACCGACTTGTCTACAAGGGGATATTGCTGCCTCGGGCTCCTTATGGTCGTTCTCCTGTGAGACTAGATTTTCGAATCTGACGCGATACTGACTAATAATTGCAACGTTCAGGGCTTCCTAACGACGATGGAACACTCAAATTGCGTCGAGATTCAATACATCGTCCTCCAGACGACTTGTCTCCAAGGGGATATCGCTACCTCGGGCACCGTATGGTCAGTCTCCGGTGGTTCTACATTTTCGAATCCGACACAAAACTGAGAGTTTATTGTAACGTTCAGGGCCTCCTAATGACCATGGAGCACTCAAATTGCGTCGCGATTGAATACATCGTCCTCCAGCGGTCTTGTAATTAAGGGGATATTGCTGCCTCGGGCATCTTATGGTCCGTCTCCAGTGAGTGTAGATTTTCGAATCCGACGAAAAACTGATAGTTAATTTAACGTTCAGGGCCTCCTAATGACGATGTTACTCTCAAATTGCGTCGCGAATCAATACATCGTCCTCCAGACGACTTGTCTCCAGGGGTCTATTGCTGCCAAGGGCACCTTATGATCGATCTCCTGTGAGTCTAGGTTCTCGAACCCGACGCAAAACTGATAGTTAACTGTTTCGTTCAGGGCCACCTAATGACGATGGAACACTCAAATTGCGTCGAGATTCATTACATCGGCCTCCAGCCGACTTGTCTCCGAGGGTCTATTGCTGCCTCGGGCAACTTATGGTCGTTCTCCTGTGAGTCTAGATTTTCGAACCCGACGCATAACTGATCGTTAATTGTAACGTTCAGCGCCTCCTAATGACGATGGAGCACTCAAATTGCGTCGAGATTCAATACATCGTCCTCCAGCCGACTTGTCTCCAAGGGTCAATTGCTGCCTCGGGCAACATATGTTCGTTCTCCTGTGAGTCTAGATTTTCGAATCCGACGCGAAACTGATAGTTAATTGTAACGTTCGGGGCCTCCTAATGACGATGGAACACTCAAATTGCGTCGAGATTCAATACATCGTCCTCCAGCCGACTTGTCTCCAAGGAGATATCGCTACCTCGAGCACCGTATGGTCCGTCTCCGGTGATTCTACATTTTCGAATCCGACGCAAAACTGATAGTTAATTGTAACTTTCAGGGCCTCCTAATGACGATGGAGCACTCAAATTACATCGCGATTCAGTACATCGTCCTCCAGCGGGCTGGTCTCCAAGGGTAATTGCTGCTTCGGGCACCGTATGGTCCGTCTCCGGTTATTCTACATTTTAGAATCCGACGCAAAACAGATAGTTAATTGTAACGTTCAGTGCCTCCTAATGACTATGGAACACTCAGATTACGTCGAGATTCAATACATCGGCCTCCAGCCGACTTGTCTCCGAGGGTCTATTGCTGCCTCGGGCAACTTATGGTCGTTCACCTGTGAGTCTAGATTTTCGAACCCGACGCATAACTGATAGTTAATTGTAACGCTCAGCGCATCCTAATGACGATGGAACACTCATATTGCGTCGAAATTCAATACATCGTCCTCCAGCTGACTTGCCTCAAAGGGTCTATTGCTGCCACGGGCACCATATGGTCGTTCTCCTGTGAATCTAGATTTTCGAATCCGACGCTAAACTGATAGTTAATTGTAACGTTCAGGGCCTCCTAATGACGATGGAGCACACAAATTGCGTCGCGATTCAATACATCGTCCTCCAGCGGTTTTGTCCTTAAGGGGATATTGCTGCCTCGGGCACCTTATGGTCCGTCTTCAGTGAGGGTAGCATTTCGAATCCGACGAAAAACTGATAGTTAATTGTAACGTTCAGGGCCTCCTAAGGACGATGTTACTCTCAAATTGCGACGCGATCCAATACATCGTCCTCCAGACGACTTGTCTCCAAGGGTCTATTGCTGCCTGGCGCACCTTATGATCGATCTCCTGTGAGTCTAGGTTCTCGAACCCGACGCAAAACTGATTGTTAATTGTAACGTTCAGGGCCACCTAATGACGATGGAACACTGAAATTGCGTCGAGATTCAATACATCGGCCTCCAGCCGACTTGTCTCCGAGGGTCTATTGCTGCCTCGGGCAACTTATGGTCGTTCTCCTGTGAGTCTAGATTTTCGAACCCGACGTATAACTGATAGTTAATTGTAAAGATCAGGGCCTGCTAATGACGATGGAACACTCAAATTGCGTCGAGATTCAATACATCGTCCTCCAGCCGACTTGCTTCCAATGGGATATTGCTGCCTCGGGCACCATATGGTCCGTACCCTGTGAGTCTAGATTTTCGAATCCGACGCGAAACTGATAGTTAATTGTAACGTTCAGGGCCTCCTAATGACGTTGGAGCACTCAAATTGCGTCGAGATTCAATACATCGTCGTTCAGCCGACTTGTCTCCAAGAGTCTATTGCTGCCTCGGACTCCTTATGGTCGTTCTCCTGTGAGGCTAGATTTTCGAATCCGACGCGAAACTGATAGTTAATTGTAACGTTCAGCGCCTCCTAATGACGATGGAACACTCAAATTGCGCCGAGAGCCAATACATCGTCCTCCAGCCGACTTGTCTCCAAGGGGATATTGCTGCCTCGGGCACCTTATGGTCCATCTCCAATGAGTGTAGATTTTCGAATCCGACGAAAAACTGATAGTTAATTGTAACTTTCAGGGGCTCCTAATGACGATGTTACTCTCAAATTGCGTCGCTATCCAATCCATCGTCCTCCAGACGACTTGTCTCCAAGGGTCTATTGCTGCCTGGATCACCTTATGATCGATCTCCTGTGAGTCTAGATTCTCGAACCCGACGCAAAACTGATAGTTAATTGTAACGTACTGGGCCACCTAATGACGATGGAACACTCAAATTGCGTCGAGATTCAATACATCGGCCTCAAGCCGACTTGTCTCCGAGGGTCTATTGCTGCCTCGAGCAACTTATGGTCGTTCTCCTGTGAGTCTAGATTTTCGAATCAGACGCAAAACAGGTAGTTAACTGTAACGTTCAGGGCCTCCTAAAGACGATGGGACACTCAAATTGCGTCGAGATTCAATATATCCTCCTCCAGCCGACTCGTCTCCAAGGGGATATCGCTGCCTCGGGCATCACATGGTCCGTCTCCGGTGATTCTACATTTTCGAATCCGACGCAAAACTGATAGTTAAATGTAACGTTTAGGGCCTCCTAATGACGATGGAACACTCAAATTGCGTAGAGATCCAATTCATCGTGCTCCAGCCGACTTGTCTCCAAGGGTCTATTGCTGCCGCGGGCACCTTATGATCGTTCTCCTGTGAGTCTAGATTTTCGTACTCGACGCAAAACTGATAGTTAATTGTAACGTTCAGGGCCTCTTAATGACGATGAAACACTCAAAACTCATCGTGATTCAATACATCGGCCTCCAGCCGACTTGTCCCCAAGTGTCTATTGCAGAATCGGGCACCATATGGTCGTTCTCCTGTGAGTCTAGATTTTCGAATCCGACGCATAACTGATAGTTAATTGTAACTTTCAGCGCCTCCTAATGACGATGGAGCACTCACATTGCGTCGAGATTCAATACATCGTCCTTCAGCCGACTTGTCTCCAAGGGTCTATTGCTGCGTCTGGCACCATATGGTCTTTCTCCTGTGAGTCTAGATTTTCGAATCCGACGCGAAACTGATAGTTAATTGTAACGTTCATGGCCTCCTAATGACGATGGAACACTCAAATTGCTTCGAGATTCAATACATCGTCCTCTGGCCGACTTGTCTCCAAGGGGATATCGCTACCTCGGGCACCGTATGGTCAGTCTCCGGTTATTCTACATTTTCGAATCCGACGCAAAACTGATAGTTAATTGTAACATTCAGGGCCTCCTAATGACGATGGAGCACTCAAATTGCGTCGCAATTCAATACATCGTCCTCCAGCGGACTTGTCCTTAAGGGGATATTGCTGCTTCGGGCACCTTATGATCCGTCTCCAGTGAGTGTAGATTTTCGAATCCGACGAAAAACTGATAGTTAATTGTAACGTTCAGGGCCACCTAATGATGATGGAACACTCAAATTGCGTCGACATTCAATACATCGGCCTCCAGCCGACTTGTCTCCGAGGGTCTATTGCTGCCTCGGGCAACTTAAGGTCGTTCTCCTGTGAGTCTAGCTTTTCGTACCCGACGCATAACTGATAGTTAATTGTAACGTTCAGGGCCTCCTAATGACGATGGAGCACTCAAATTGCGTCGCGATTCAATACATCGTCCTCCAGCGGTTTTGTCCTTAAGGGGATATTGCTGCCTCGGGCACCGTATGGTCCGTCTTCAGTGAGGGTAGCATTTCGAATCCGACGAAAAACTGATAGTTAATTGTAACGTTCAGGGCCTCCTAATGACGATGTTACTCTCAAATTGCGACGCGATCCAATACATCGTCCTCCAGACGACTTGTCTCCAAGGGTCTATTGCTGCCTGGCGCACCTTATGATCGATCTGCTGTGAGTCTAGGTTCTCGAACCCGACGCAAAACTGATTGTTAATTGTAACGTTCAGGGCCACCTAATGACGATGGAACACTGAAATTGCGTCGAGATTCAATACATCGGCCTCCAGCCGACTTGTCTCCGAGGGTCTATTGCTGCCTCGGGCAACTTATGGTCGTTCTCCTGTGAGTCTAGATTTTCGAACCCGACGCATAACTGATAGTTAATTGTAAAGATCAGGGCCTGCTAATGACGATGGAACACTCAAATTGCGTCGAGATTCAATACATCGTCCTCCAGCCGACTTGCTTCCAATGGGATATTGCTGCCTCGGGCACCATATGGTCCGTACCCTGTGAGTCTAGATTTTCGAATCCGACGCGAAACTGATAGTTAATTGTAACGTTCAGGGCCTCCTAATGACGTTGGAGCACTCAAATTGCGTCGAGATTCAATACATCGTCGTTCAGCCGACTTGTCTCCAAGAGTCTATTGCTGCCTCGGACTCCTTATGGTCGTTCTCCTGTGAGTCTAGATTTTCGAATCCGACGCGAAACTGATAGTTAATTGTAACTTTCAGGGGCTCCTAATGACGATGTTACTCTCAAATTGCGTCGCTATCCAATACATCGTCCTCCAGACGACTTGTCTCCAAGGGTCTATTGCTGCCTGGATCACCTTATGATCGATCTCCTGTGAGTCTAGATTCTCGAACCCGACGCAAAACTGATAGTTAATTGTAACGTACTGGGCCACCTAATGACGATGGAACACTCAAATTGCGTCGAGATTCAATACATCGGCCTCAAGCCGACTTGTCTCCGAGGGTCTATTGCTGCCTCGAGCAATTTATGGTCGTTCTCCTGTGAGTCTAGATTTTCGAATCAGACGCAAAACAGGTAGTTAACTGTAACGTTCAGGGCCTCCTAAAGACGATGGAACACTCAAATTGCGTCGAGATTCAATATATCCTCCTCCAGCCGACTCGTCTCCAAGGGGATATCGCTGCCTCGGGCATCACATGGTCCGTCTCCGGTGATTCTACATTTTCGAATCCGACGCAAAACTGATAGTTAAATGTAACGTTTAGGGCCTCCTAATGACGATGGAACACTCAAATTGCGTAGAGATCCAATTCATCGTGCTCCAGCCGACTTGTCTCCAAGGGTCTATTGCTGCCGCGGGCACCTTATGATCGTTCTCCTGTGGGTCTAGATTTTCGTACTCGACGCAAAACTGATAGTTAATTGTAACGTTCAGGGCCTCTTAATGACGATGAAACACTCAAATCTCATCGTGATTCAATACATCGGCTACCAGTCGACTTGTCCCCAAGTGTCTATTGCAGAATCGGGCACCATATGGTCGTTCTCCTGTGAGTCTAGATTTACGAATCCGACGCATAATTGATAGTTAATTGTAACTTTCAGCGCCTCCTAATGACGATGGAGCACTCAAATTGCGTCGAGATTCAATACATCGTCCTCCAGCCGACTTGTCTCCAAGGGTCTATTGCTGCGTCTGGCACCATATGGTCTTTCTCCTGTGAGTCTAGATTTTCGAATCCGACGCGAAACTGATAGTTAATTGTAACGTTCAGGGCCTCCTAATGACGATGGAACACTCAAATTGCTTCGAGATTCAATACATCGTCCTCTGGCCGACTTGTCTCCAAGGGGATATCGCTACCTCGGGCACCGTATGGTCAGTCTCCGGTCATTCTACATTTTCGAATCCGACGCAAAACTGATAGTTAATTGTAACATTCAGGGCCTCCTAATGACGATGGAGCACTCAAATTGCGTCTCAATTCAATACATCGTCCTCCAGCGGACTTGTCCTTAAGGGGATATTGCTGCTTCGGGCACCATATGATCCGTCTCCAGTGAGTGTAGATTTTCGAATCCGACGAAAAACTGATAGTTAATTGTAACGTTCAGGGCCACCTAATGATGATGGAACACTCAAATTGCGTCGACATTCAATACATCGGCCTCCAGCCGACTTGTCTCCGAGGGTCTATTGCTGCCTCGGGCAACTTAAGGTCGTTCTCCTGTGAGTCTAGCTTTTCGAACCCGACGCATAACTGATAGTTAATTGTAACGCTCAGCGCATCCTAATGAAGATGGAACACTCAAATTGCGTCGAGATTCAATACATCGTCCTCCAGCCGACTTGTCTCCAAGGGGATATTGCTGCCTCGCGCACCATAAGGTCCGTCTCCTGTGTCTATATTTTCGAATCCGACGTGAAACTGATAGTTAATTGTAACGTTCAGGGCTTCCTACTGACGATGGAACACTCAAGTTGCGTTGAGAATCAATGCATTGCCCTTCAGTCGACTTGTCTCCTAGAGTCTATTGCTGTCTTGGACAGCTTATGGTCGTTCTCCTGTGTGTCTAGATTTTCGAATCAGACGCAAATATTATAGTTAGTTGTAACGTTCAGGGCCTACTAATGACGATGGAACACTCAAATTGCGTCGATATTCAATACATCGGCCTCCTGTTGACTTGTCTCCAAATGTCTATTGATGCCTCGGCCACCTTGTGGTCGTTCTCCTGTGAGTCTAGATTTTCGAATCCGACGCATAACTGATAGTTAATTGTAACGCTCGGCGCCTCCTAATGACGATGGAACACTCAAATTGCGTCGAGATTCAATACATCGGCCTCCAGCCGACTTGTCTCCAAATGTCTATTTCTGCCTCGGGCACCTTGTGGTCGTTGTCCTGTGAGTCTAGATTTTCGAATCCGATGCATAACTGATAGTTAATTGTAAAGTTCAGGGCCTGCTAATGACGATGGAACACTCAAATTGCGTCGAGATTCAATACATCGTCCTTCAGCCGACTTGTCTCCAAGGGGATATTGCTGCCTCGGGCACCATATGTACCGCCCCCTGTGAGTCTAGATTTTCGAATCCGACGCGAAACTGATAGTTAATTGTAACGTTCAGGGCCTCCTAATGACGTTGGAACACTCAAATTGCGTCGAGATTCAATACATCATCCTTCAGCCGACTTGTCTCCAAGAGTCTTTTGCTGCCCCGGACTCCTTATGGTCGTTCTCCTGTGAGTCTAGATTTTCGAATCCGACGCGAAACTGATAGTTAATTGTATTGTTCAGCGCCTCCTAATAACGATGGAACACTCAAATTGCGCAGAGAGTCAATACATCGTCCTCCAGCCGACTTGTCTCCAAGGGGATATTGCTGCCTCGGGCACCTTATGGTCCGTCTCCAGTGAGTGTAGATTTTCGAATCCGACGAAAAACTGATAGTTAATTGTAACGTTCAGGGCCTCCTAATGACGATGTTACTCTCAAATTGCGTTGCGATCCAATACATCGTTCTCCAGACGACTTGTCTCCAAGTGTCTACTGCTGCCAGGGGCACCTTATGATCGATCTCCTGTGAGTCTAGATTATCGAACCCGACGCAAAACTGATAGTTAATAGTAACGTTCAGGGCCACCTAATGACGATGGAACACTCAAATTGCGTCGAGATTCAATACATCGGCCTCCAGCCGACTTGTCTCCGAGTGTCTATTGCTGCCTCGGGCAACTTATGGTCGTTCTCCTGTGAGTCTAGATTTTCGAACCCGACGCACAACTGATTTTAATTGTAACGCTCAGCGCGTCCTAATGACGATGGAACACTCAAATTGCGTCGAGATTCAATACATCGTCCTCCAGCCGACTTGACTTTAAGGGGATATTGCTGCCTCGGGCACCATAGGATCCGTCTCCTGTGTCTAGATTTTCGAATCCGACGTGAAACTGATAGTTAATTGTAACGTTCAGGGCCTCCTACTGACGATGGAACTCTCAAATTGCGTTGAGAATCAATACATTGTCCTTCAGCCGACTTGTCTCCAAGAGTCTATTGCTGCCTCGGACACCTTATGGTCGTTCTCCTGTGAGTCTAGATTTTCGAATCAGACGCAAAACTTAATTGTAGCGTTCAGGCCCTACTAATGACAATGGAACACTCAAATTGCGTCGAGATTCAATACTTCGGCCTCCTGTTGACTTGTCTCCAAATGTCTATTGATGCCTCGGGCACCTTCTGGTCGTTCTCTTGCGAGTCTAGATTTTCGAATCCGACGCATAACTGATAGTTAATTGTAACGCTCGGCGCCTCCTAATGACGATGGAAGACTCAAATTGCGTCGAGATTCATTACTTCATCCTTCAGCCGACTTGTCTCCAAGAGTCTACTGCTGGCTCGGGCACCTTATGGTCGTTCTCTTGTGAGTCTAGACTTTCGAATCCGACGCAATACAGGTAGTTAACTGTAACGTTGAGGGCCTCCTAATGACGATGGAACACTCAAATTGCGTCGAGATTCAATACATCCTCCTCCAGCCGACTCGTCTCCAAGGGGATATCGTTGCCTCGGGCACCACATGGTCCGTCTCCGGTGATTCTACATTTTCGAATCCGACGCAAAACTGATAGTTAAATGTAACGTTCAGGGCCTCCTAATGACGATGGAACACTCAAATTGCGTTGAGATCCAATTCATCGTGCTCCAGCCGACTTGTCTCCAAGGGTCTATTGCTGCCGCGTTCACCTTATGATCGATCACCTGTGAGTCTAGATTCTCGAACCCGACGCAAAACTGATAGTTAATTGTAACGTTCTGTGCCTCCTAATGACGATGGAACACTCAAATTGCGTCGAGGTTCAATACATCGTCCTCCAGCCAACTCGTCTCCAAGGGGTATTGCTGCCTCGGGCGCCATATGGTCCGTCTCCTGTGAGTCTTGATTTTCGAATCCGATGAAAAAATTATAGTTAATTGTAACGTTCAGCGCCTCGTAATGACGAGGGAACACTCAAATTGCGTCGAGAGTCAATACATCGTCCTCCAACCGACTTGTCTACAAGGGGATATTGCTGCCTCGGGCTCCTTATGGTCGTTCTCCTGTGAGACTAGATTTTCGAATCTGACGCGATACTGACTAATAATTGTAACGTTCAGGGCTTCCTAATGACAATGGAACACTCAAATTGCGCAGGCCGAAGTGGCCGCGCGGTTAAAGGCGCTGCAGTCTGGAACCGCGAGACCGCTACGGTCGCAGGTTCGAACCCTGCCTCGGGCATAGATGTTTGTGACGTCCTTAGGTTAGTTAGGTTTAACTAGTTCTAAGGTCTAGGGGACTAAAGACCTCAGCAGTTCAGTCTCATAGTGCACAGAGCCATTTGAACCATTTGAACCACTAAAATTGCGTCGAGATTCAATTCATCGGCCTCCTGTTGACTAGTCTCCAAATGTCTATTGATGCCTCGGGCACCTTGTGGTCGTTCTCCTGTAAGTCTAGATTTTCGAATCCGACGCGAAACTGATAGTTAATTGTAACGTTCAGGGCCTCCTAATGACGTTGGAACACTCAAATTGCGTCGAGATTCAATACATCATCCTTCAGCCGACTTGTCTCCAAGAGTCTATTGCTGCCCCGGACTCCTTATGGTCGTTCTCCTGTGAGTCTAGATTTTCGAATCCGACGCGAAACTGATAGTTAATTGTATTGTTCAGCGCCTCCTAATGACGATGGAACACTCAAATTGCGCAGAGAATCAATACATCGTCCTCCAGCCGACTTGTCTCCAAGGGGATATTGCTGCCTCGGGCACCTTATGGTCCGTCTCCAGTGAGTGTAGATTTTCGAATCCGACGAAAAACTGATAGTTAATTGTAACGTTCAGGGCCTCCTAATGACGATGTTACTCTCAAATTGCGTTGCGATCCAATACATCGTTCTCCAGACGACTTGTCTCCAAGGGTCTATTGCTGCCAGGGGCACCTTATGATCGATCTCCTGTGAGTCTAGATTCTCGAACCCGACGCAAAACTGATAGTTAATTGTAACGTTCAGGGCCACCTAATGACGATGGAACACTCAAATTGCGTCGAGATTCAATACATTGGCCTCCAGCCGACTTGTCTCCTAGTGTCTATTGCTGCCTCGGGCAACTTATGGTCGTTCTCCTGTGAGTCTAGATTTTCGAATCCGACGCATAACTGATTTTAATTGTAACGCTCAGCGCGTCCTAATGACGATGGAACACTCAAATTGCGTCGAGATTCAATACATCGTCCTCCAGCCGACTTGACTTTAAGGGGATATTGCTGCCTCGGGCACCATAGGATCCGTCTCCTGTGTCTAGATTTTCGAATCCGACGTGAAACTGATAGTTAATTGTAACGTTCAGGGCCTCCTACTGACGATGGAACTCTCAAATTGCGTTGAGAATCAATACATTGTCCTTCAGCCGACTTGTCTCCAAGAGTCTATTGCTGCCTCGGACACCTTATGGTCGTTCTCCTGTGAGTCTAGATTTTCGAATCAGACGCAAAACTTAATTGTAGCGTTCAGGCCCTACTAATGACAATGGAACACTCAAATTGCGTCGAGATTCAATACATCGGCCTCCTGTTGACTTGTCTCCAAATGTCTATTGATGCCTCGGGCACCTTGTGGTCGTTCTCTTGCGAGTCTAGATTTTCGAATCCGACGCATAACTGATAGTTAATTGTAACGCTCGGCGCCTCCTAATGACGATGGAAGACTCAAATTGCGTCGAGATTCATTACTTCATCCTTCAGCCGACTTGTCTCCAAGAGTCTACTGCTGGCTCGGGCACCTTATGGTCGTTCTCTTGTGAGTCTAGACTTTCGAATCCGACGCAATACAGGTAGTTAACTGTAACGTTGAGGGCCTCCTAATGACGATGGAACACTCAAATTGCGTCGAGATTCAATACATCCTCCTCCAGCCGACTCGTCTCCAAGGGGATATCGTTGCCTCGGGCACCACATGGTCCGTCTCCGGTGATTCTACATTTTCGAATCCGACGCAAAACTGATAGTTAAATGTAACGTTCAGGGCCTCCTAATGACGATGGAACACTCAAATTGCGTTGAGATCCAATTCCTCGTGCTCCAGCCGACTTGTCTCCAAGGGTCTATTGCTGCCTTGTTCACCTTATGATCGATCACCTGTGAGTCTAGAATCTCGAACCCGACGCAAAACTGATAGTTAATTGTAACGATCTGTGCCTCCTAATGACGATGGAACACTCAAATTGCGTCGAGGTTCAATACATCGTCCTCCAGCCAACTCGTCTCCAAGGGGTATTGCTGCCTCGGGCGCCATATGGTCCGTCTCCTGTGAGTCTTGATTTTCGAATCCGATGAAAAAATTATAGTTAATTGTAACGTTCAGCGCCTCGTAATGACGATGGAACACTCAAATTGCGTCGAGAGTCAATACATCGTCCTCCAACCGATATGTCTACAAGGGGATATTGCTGCCTCGGGCTCCTTATGGTCGTTCTCCTGTGAGACTAGATTTTCGAATCTGACGCGATACTGACTAATAATTGTAACGTTCAGGGCTTCCTAATGACGATGGAACACTCAAATTGCGCAGGCCGAAGTGGCCGCGCGGTTAAAGGCGCTGCAGTCTGGAACCGCGAGACCGCTACGGTCGCAGGTTCGAACCCTGCCTCGGGCATAGATGTTTGTGACGTCCTTAGGTTAGTTAGGTTTAACTAGTTCTAAGGTCTAGGGGACTAATGACCTCAGCAGTTCAGTCTCATAGTGCACAGAGCCATTTGAACCATTTGAACCACTGAAATTGCGTCGAGATTCAATTCATCGGCCTCCTGTTGACTAGTCTCCAAATGTCTATTGATGCCTCGGGCACCTTGTGGTCGTTCTCCTGTAAGTCTAGATTTTCGAATCCGACGCGAAACTGATAGTTAATTGTAACGTTCAGCGGCACCTAATAACGATGGAACACTCAAATTGCGCCGAGAGTCAATACATCGTCCTCCAGCCGACTTGTCTCCAAGGGGATATTGCTGCCTCGGGCACCTTATGGTCCGTCTCCAGTGAGTGTAGATTTTCGAATCCGACGAAAAACTGGTAGATAATTGTAACGTTCAGGGCCTGCTAATGACGATGTCACTCTCAAATTGCATCGCGATCCAATACATCGTCCTCCAGACGACTTGTCTCCAAGAGTCTATTGCTGCCTGGGGCACCTTATGATCGATCACCTGTGAGTCTAGATTCTCGAACCCGACGCAAAACTGATAGTTAATTGTAACGTTCAGTGCCTCCTAATGACGATGGAACACTCAAATTGCGTCGAGGTTCAATACATCGTCCTCCAGCCAACTCGTCTCCAAGGGGTATTGCTGCCTCGGGCGCCATATGGTCCGTCTCCTGTGAGTCTTGATTTTCGAATCCGATGAAAAAATTATAGTTAATTGTAACGTTCAGCGCCTCGTAATGACGATGGAACACTCAAATTGCGTCGAGAGTCAATACATCGTCCTCCAACCGACTTGTCTACAAGGGGATATTGCTGCCTCGGGCTCCTTATGGTCGTTCTCCTGTGAGACTAGATTTTCGAATCTGACGCGATACTGACTAATAATTGTAACGTTCAGGGCTTCCTAATGACGATGGAACACTCAAATTGCGTCGATATTCAATACATCGACATTCAGCCGATTTGACTCCAAGGGTCTATTGATGCCTCGGGCACCTAATGGTCGTTCCCCTATGAGTCTAGATTTTAGAATCCGACGCAAAGTAGATTGTTAATTGTAATGTTCAGGGACTCCTAATGACGATGGAACACTCAAATTGCATCGAGATTCAATACGTCGGCCACCAGCCGACTTGTCTCCAATGGGACATTGCTGCCACGGGCACCATTTGGTCCGTCTCCTACGAGTCTAGATTTTCGATTCCGACAAGAAACTGGTAGTTAATTGTAACGTTCAGGGCCCCCTAATGACGATGGAGCACTCAGATTACGTCGAGATTCAAAACATGGGCCTCCAGCCGACTTGTCTCCAAGGGTCAATTGCTGCCTCGTGCACGTTATGGTCGTTCACCTGTGAGTCTAGATTTTCGAATCCGACGCATAACTGATAGTTAATTGCAACGTTCAGTGCCTCCTAATGACGATGGAACACTCAAATTGCGTCGAAATTCAATACATCGCCCTCCAGCGGACTTGTCTCCAAGTGTCTATTGCTCCCTCGGGCACCTTGTGGTCGTTCTGCTGTGAGTCTAGATTTTCGAATCCGACGCATAACTGATAGTTAATTGTAACGTTCAGCGCATCCCAATGACGATGGAACACTCAAATTGCGTCGAGATTCAATACATCGTCCTCCAGACGACTTGTCTCCAAGGGGATATCGCTACCTCGGGCACCGTATGGTCAGTCTCCGGTGGTTCTACATTTTCGAATCCGACACAAAACTGAGAGTTAATTGTAACGTTCAGCGCCTCCTAATGACGATGTTACTCTCAAATTGCGTCGCGAATCAATACATCGTCCTCCGGACGACTTGTCTCCAGGGGTCTATTGCTGCCAAGGGCACCTTATGATCGATCTCCTGTGAGTCTAGATTTTCGAACCCGACGCATAACTGATCGTTAATTGTAACGTTCAGCGCCTCCTAATGACGATGTTACTCTCAAATTGCGCCGCGAATCAATACATCGTCCTCCAGACGACATGTCTCCAGGGGGATATCGCTACCTCGGGCACCGTATGGTCAGTCTCCGGTGGTTCTACATTTTCGAATCCGACACAAAACTGAGAGTTAATTGTAACGTTCAGCGCCTCCTAATGACGATGGAGCACTCAAATTGCGTCGCGATTGAATACATCGTCTTCCAGCGGTCTTGTAATTAAGGGGATATTGCTGCCTCGGGCATCTTATGGTCCGTCTCCAGTGAGTGTAGATTTTCGAATCCGACGAAAAACTGATAGTTAATTTAACGTTCAGCGCCTCCTAATGACGATGTTACTCTCAAATTGCGTCGCGAATCAATACATCGTCCTCCAGACGACTTGTCTCCAGGGGTCTATTGCTGCCAAGGGCACCTTATGATCGATCTCCTGTGAGTCTAGGTTCTCGAACCCGACGCAAAACTGATAGTTAACTGTTTCGTTCAGGGCCACCTAATGACGATGGAACACTCAAATTGCGTCGAGATTCAATACATCGGCCTCCAGCCGACTTGTCTCCGAGGGTCTATTGCTGCCTCGGGCAACTTATGGTCGTTCTCCTGTGAGTCTAGATTTTCGAACCCGACGCATATCTGATCGTTAATTGTATCGTTCAGCGCCTCCTAATGACGATGGAGCACTCAAATTGCGTCGAGATTCAATACATCGTCCTCCAGCCGACTTGTCTCCAAGGGTCAATTGCTGCCTCGGGCAACATATGTTCGTTCTCCTGTGAGTCTAGATTTTCGAATCCGACGCGAAACTGATAGTTAATTGTAACGTTCGGGGCCTCCTAATGACGATGGAACACTCAAATTGCGTCGAGATTCAATACATCGTCCTCCAGCCGACTTGTCTCCAAGGAGATATCGCTACCTCGAGCACCGTATGGTCCGTCTCCGGTGATTCTACATTTTAGAATCCGACGCAAAACAGATAGTTAATTGTAACGTTCAGTGCCTCCTAATGACGATGGAACACTCAGATTACGTCGAGATTCAATACATCGGCCTCCAGCCGACTTGTCTCCGAGGGTCTATTGCTGCCTCGGGCAACTTATGGTCGTTCTCCTGTGAGTCTAGATTTTCGAACCCGACGCATAACTGATAGTTAATTGTAACGCTCAGCGCATCCTAATGACGATGGAACACTCATATTGCGTCGAATTTCAATACATCGTCCTCCAGCTGACTTGCCTCCAAGGGTCTATTGCTGCCTCGGGCACCATATGGTCGTTCTCCTGTGAATCTAGATTTTCGAATCCGATGCTAAACTGATAGTTAATTGTAACTTTCAGGGCCTCCTAATGACGTTGGAGCACTCAAATTGCGTCGCGATTCAATACATCGTCCTCCAGCGGTTTTGTCCTTAAGGGGATATTGCTGCCTCGGGCACCTTATGGTCCGTCGTCAGTGAGGGTAGCATTTCGAATCCGACGAAAAACTGATAGTTAATTGTAACGTTCAGGGCCTCCTAATGACGATGTTACTCTCAAATTGCGACGCGATCCAATACATCGTCCTCCAGACGACTTGTCTCCAAGGGTCTATTGCTGCCTGGCGCACCTTATGATCGATCTCCTGTGAGTCTAGGTTCTCGAACCCGACGCAAAACTGATTGTTAATTGTAACGTTCAGGGCCACCTAATGACGATGGAACACTGAAATTGCGTCGAGATTCAATACATCGGCCTCCAGCCGACTTGTCTCTGAGGGTCTATTGCTGCCTCGGGCAACTTATGGTCGTTCTCCTGTGAGTCTAGATTTTCGAACCCGACGCATAACTGATAGTTAATTGTAACGCTCAGCGCATCCTAATGACGATGGAACACTCAAATTGCGTTGAAATTCAATGGTTCGGCCTCCAGCCGACTTGTCGCCAAGGGGATATTGCTGCTTCGCGCACCATAAGGTCCGTCTCCTGTGTCTAGATTTTCGAATCCGACGTGAAACTGATAGTTAATTGTAACGTTCAGGGCCTCCTACTGACAATGGAACACTCAAATTGCGTTGAGAATCAATACATTGTCCTTCAGCCGACTTGTCTCCAAGAGTCTATAGCTGCCTCGGACACCTTATGGTCGATCTCCTGTGAGTCTAGATTTTCGAATCAGACGCAAAACGTGTATTTAATTGTAACGTTCAGGGCCTACTAATGACGATGGAACACTCAAATTGCGTCGAGATTCAATACATCGGCCTCCTCTTGACTTGTCTCCAAATGTCTATTGATGCCTCGGGCACCTTGTGGTCATTCTCCTGTGAGTCTAGATTTTCGAATCCGACGCAAAATAGGTAGTTAACTGTAACGTTCAGGGCCTCCTAAAGACGATGGAACCCTCAAATTGCGTCGAGATTCAATATATCCTCCTCCAGCCGACTCGTCTCCAAGGGGATATCGCTGCCTCGGGCATCACATGGTCCGTCTCCGGTGATTCTACATTTTCGAATCCGACGCAAAACTGATAGTTAAATGTAACGTTTAGGGCCTCCTAATGACGATGGAACACTCAAATTGCGTAGAGATCCAATTCATCGTGCTCCAGCCGACTTGTCTCCAAGGGTCTATTGCTGCCGCGGCAACCTTATGATCGTTCTCCTGTGAGTCTAGATTTTCGTACTCGACGCAAAACTGATAGTTAATTGTATCGTTCAGGGCCTCTTAATGACGATGAAACACTCAAATCTCATCGTGATTCAATACATCGGCCTCCAGGCGACTTGTCCCCAAGTGTCTATTGCAGAATCAGGCACCATATGGTCGTTCTCCTGTGAGTCTAGATTTTCGAATCCGACGCATAACTGATAGTTAATTGTAACTTTCAGCGCCTCCTAATGACGATGGAGCACTCAAATTGCGTCGAGATTCAATACATCGTCCTCCAGCCGACTTGTCTCCAAGGGTCTATTGCTGCGTCTGGCACCATATGGTCTTTCTCCTGTGAGTCTAGATTTTCGAATCCGACGCGAAACTGATAGTTAATTGTAACGTTCAGGGCCTCCTAATGACGATGGAACACTCAAATTGCTTCGAGATTCAATACATCGTCCTCTGGCCGACTTGTCTCCAAGGGGATATCGCTACCTCGGGCACCGTATGGTCAGTCTCCGGTTATTCTACATTTTCGAATCCGACGCAAAACTGATAGTTAATTGTAACATTCAGGGCCTCCTAATGACGATGGAGCACTCAAATTGCGTCGCAATTCAATTCATCGTCCTCCAGCGGACTTGTCCTTAAGGGGATATTGCTGCTTCGGGCACCTTATGATCCGTCTCCAGTGAGTGTAGATTTTCGAATCCGACGAAAAACTGATAGTTAATTGTAACGTTCAGGGCCACCTAATGATGATGGAACACTCAAATTGCGTCGACATTCTATACATCGGCCTCCAGACGACTTGTCTCCGAGGGTCTATTGCTGCCTCGGGCAACTTAAGGTCGTTCTCCTGTGAGTCTAGCTTTTCGAACCCGACGCATAACTGATAGTTAATTGTAACGCTCAGCGCATCCTAATGAAGATGGAACACTCAAAATGCGTCGTGATTCAATACATCGTCCTCCAGCCGACTTGTCTCCAAGGGGATATTGCTGCCTCGGGCACCTTATGGTCCGTCTCCAGTGAGTGTAGATTTTCGAATCCGACGAAAAACTGATAGTTAATTGTAACGTTCAGGGCCTCCTAATGACGATGTTACTCTCAAATTGCGTTGCGATCCAATACATCGTTCTCCAGACGACTTGTCTCCAAGGGTCTATTGCTGCCAGGGGCACCTTATGATCGATCTCCTGTGAGTCTAGATTCTCGAACCCGACGCAAAACTGATAGTTAATTCTAACGTTCAGGGCCACCTAATGACGATGGAACACTCAAATTGCGTCGAGATTCAATACATCGGCCTCCAGCCGACTTGTCTCCGAGTGTCTATTGCTGCCTCGGGCAACTTATGGTCGTTCTCCTGTGAGTCTAGATTTTCGAACCCGACGCATAACTGATTTTAATTGTAACGCTCAGCGCGTCCTAATGACGATGGAACACTCAAATTGCGTCGAGATTCAATACATCGTCCTCCAGCCGACTTGACTTTAAGGGGATATTGCTGCCTCGGGCACCATAGGATCCGTCTCCTGTGTCTAGATTTTCGAATCCGACGTGAAACTGATAGTTAATTGTAACGTTCAGGGCCTCCTAAACGACGATGGACCTCTCAAATTGCGTTGAGAATCAATACATTGTCCTTCAGCCGACTTGTCTCCAAGAGTCTATTGCTGCCTCGGACAGCTTATGGTCGTTCTCCTGTGAGTCTAGATTTTCGAATCAGACGCAAAACTTAATTGTAGCGTTCAGGCCCTACTAATGACAATGGAACACTCAAATTGCGTCGAGATTCAATACATCGGCCTCCTGTTGACTTGTCTCCAAATGTCTATTGATGCCTCGGGCACCTTGTGGTCGTTCTCTTGCGAGTCTAGATTTTCGAATCCGACGCATAACTGATAGTTAATTGTAACGCTCGGCGCCTCCTAATGACGATGGAAGACTCAAATTGCGTCGAGATTCATTACTTCATCCTTCAGCCGACACGTCTGCAAGAGTCTACTGCTGGCTCGGGCACCTTATGGTCGTTCTCTTGTGAGTCTAGACTTTCGAATCCGACGCAATAAAGGTAGTTAACTGTAACGTTGAGGGCCTCCTAATGACGATGGAACACTCAAATTGCGTCGAGATTCAATACATCCTCCTCCAGCCGACTCGTCTCCAAGGGGATATCGTTGCCTCGGGCACCACATGGTCCGTCTCCGGTGATTCTACATTTTCGAATCCGACGCAAAACTGATAGTTAAATGTAACGTTCAGGGCCTCCTAATGACGATGGAACACTCAAATTGCGTAGAGATCCAATTCATCGTACTCCAGCCGACTTGTCTCCAAGGGTCTATTGCTGCCGCGTTCACCTTATGATCGTTCTCCTGTGAGTCTAGATTTTCGTACTCGACGCAAAACTGATAGATAATTGTAACGTTCAGGGCCTCTTAATGACGATGAAACACTCAAATTTCGTCGAGATTCAATACATAGGCCTCCAGCCGACTTGTCTCCAAGTGTCTATTGCAGCCTCGTGCACCTTATGGTCGTTCTCCTGTGATTCTAGATTTTCGAATCCGACGCATAACTGATAGTTAATTGTAACGTTCAGCGCCTCCTAATGACGATTTAACACTCAAATTGCGTCGAGATTCAATACATCGTCCTCCAGCCGATTTGTCTCCAAGGGTTTATTGCTGCGTCGGGCACCATATGGTCGTACTCCTGTGAGTCTAGATTTTCGATTCCGACGCGAAACTGATAGTTAATTGTAACGTTCAGGGCCTCCTAAAGACGATGGAACACTCAAATTGCGTCGAGATTCAATATATCCTCCTCCAGCCGACTCGTCTCCAAGGGGATATCGCTGCCTCGGGCATCACATGGTCCGTCTCCGGTGATTCTACATTTTCGAATCCGACGCAAAACTGATAGTTAAATGTAACGTTTAGGGCCTCCTAATGACGATGGAACACTCAAATTGCGTAGAGATCCAATTCATCGTGCTCCAGCCGACTTGTCTCCAAGGGTCTATTGCTGCCGCGGGAACCTTATGATCGTTCTCCTGTGAGTCTAGATTTTCGTACTCGACGCAAAACTGATAGTTAATTGTAACGTTCAGGGCCTCTTAATGTCGATGAAACACTCAAATCTCAGCGTGATTCAATACATCGGCCTCCAGCCGACTTGTCCCCAAGTGTCTATTGCAGAAACGGGCACCATATGGTCGTTCTCCTGTGAGTCTAGATTTTCGAATCCGACGCATAACTGATAGTTAATTGTAACTTTCAGCGCCTCCTAATGACGATGGAGCACTCAAATTGCGTCGAGATTCAATACATTGTCCTCCAGCCGACTTGTCTCCAAGGGTCTATTGCTGCGTCTGGCACCATATGGTCTTTCTCCTGTGAGTCTAGATTTTCGAATCCGACGCGAAACTGGTAGTTAATTGTAACGTTCAGGGCCTCCTAATGACGATGGAACACTCAAATTGCGTCGAGATTCAATACATCGTCCTCTGGCCGACTTGTCTCCAAGGGGATATCGCTACCTCGGGCACCGTATGGTCAGTCTCCGGTTATTCTACATTTTCGAATCCGACGCAAAACTGATAGTTAATTGTAACATTCAGGGCCTCCTAATGACGATGGAGCACTCAAATTGCGTCGCAATTCAATACATCGTCCTCCAGCGGACTTGTCCTTAAGGGGATATTGCTGCTTCGGGCACCTTATGATCCGTCTCCAGTGAGTGTAGATTTTCGAATCCGACGAAAAACTGATAGTTAATTGTAACGTTCAGGGCCACCTAATGATGATGGAACACTCAAATTGCGTCGACATTCAATACATCGGCCTCCAGCCGACTTGCCTCCGAGGGTCTATTGCTGCCTCGGGCAACTTAAGGTCGTTCTCCTGTGAGTCTAGCTTTTCGAACCCGACGCATAACTGATAGTTAATTGTAACGCTCAGCGCATCCTAATGAAGATGGAACACTCAAAATGCGTCGAGATTCAATACATCGTCCTCCAGCCGACTTGTCTCCAAGGGGATATTGCTGCCTCGCGCACCATAAGGTCCGTCACCTGTGTCTATATTTTCGAATCCGAAGTGAAACTGATAGTTAATTGTAACGTTCAGGGCTTCCTACTGACGATGGAACACTCAAGTTGCGTTGAGAATCAATGCATTGCCCTTCAGTCGACTTGTCTCCTAGAGTCTATTGCTGCCTTGGACAGCTTATGGTCGTTCTCCTGTGAGTCTAGATTTTCGAATCAGACGCAAATATTATAGTTAGTTGTAACGTTCAGGGCCTACTAATGACGATGGAACACTCAAATTGCGTCGATATTCAATACATCGGCCTCCTGTTGACTTGTCTCCAAATGTCTATTGATGCCTCGCCCACCTTGTGGTCGTTCTCCTGTGAGTCTAGATTTTCGAATCCGACGCATAACTGATAGTTAATTGTAACGCTCGGCGCCTCCTAATGACGATGGAACACACAACTTGCGTCGAGATTCAATACATCGGCCTCCAGCCGACTTGTCTCCAAATGTCTATTTCTGCCTCGGGCACCTTGTGGTCGTTGTCCTGTGAGTCTAGATTTTCGAATCCGATGCATAACTGATAGTTAATTGTAAAGTTCAGGGCCTGCTAATGACGATGGAACACTCAAATTGCGTCGAGATTCAATACATCGTCCTTCAGCCGACTTGTCTGCAAGGGGATATTGCTGCCTCGGGCACCATATGTACCGTCCCCTGTGAGTCTAGATTTTCGAATCCGACGCGAAACTGATAGTTAATTGTAACGTTCAGGGCCTCCTAATGACGTTGGAACACTCAAATTGCGTCGAGATTCAATACATCATCCTCCAGCCGACTTGTCTCCAAGGGGATATTGCTGCCTCGGGCACCTTATGGTCCGTCTCCAGTGAGTGTAGATTTTCGAATCCGACGAAAAACTGATAGTTAATTGTAACGTTCAGGGCCTCCTAATGACGATGTTACTCTCAAATTGCGTTGCGATCCAATACATCGTTCTCCAGACGACTTGTCTCCAAGGGTCTATTGCTGCCAGGGGCACCTTATGATCGATCTCCTGTGAGTCTAGATTCTCGAACCCGACGCAAAACTGATAGTTAATTGTAACGTTCAGGGACACCTAATGACCATGGAACACTCAAATTGCGTCGAGATTCAATACATCGGCCTCCAGCCGACTTGTCTCCGATTGTCTATTGCTGCCTCGGGCAACTTATGGTCGTTCTCCTGTGAGTCTAGATTTTCGAACCCGACGCATAACTGATTTTAATTGTAACGCTCAGCGCGTCCTAATGACGATGGAACACTTAAATTGCGTCGAGATTCAATACATCGTCCTCCAGCCGACTTGACTTTAAGGGGATATTGCTGCCTCGGGCACCAAAGGATCCGTCTCCTGTGTCTAGATTTTCGAATCCGACGAGAAACTGATAGTTAATTGTAACGTTCAGGGCCTCCTACTGACGAAGGAACTCTCAAATTGCGTTGAGAATTAATACATTGTCCTTCAGCCGACTTGTCTCCAAGAGTCTATTTCTGCCTCGGACACCTTATGGTCGTTCTCCTGTGAGACTAGATTTTCGAATAAGACGCAAAACTTAATTGTAGCGTTCAGGCCCTACTAATGACAATGGAACAGTCAAATTGCGTCGAGATTCAATACATCGGCCTCCTGTTGACTTGTTTCCAAATGTCTATTGATGCCTCGGGCACCTTGTGGTCGTTCTCTTGCGAGTCTAGATTTTCGAATCCGACGCATAACTGATAGTTAATTGTAACGCTCGGCGCCTCCTAATGACGATGGAAGACTCAAATTGCGTCGAGATTCATTACTTCATCCTTCAGCCGACTTGTCTCCAAGAGTCTACTGCTGGCTCGGGCACCTTATGATCGTTCTCTTGTGAGTCTAGACTTTCGAATCCGACGCAATACAGATAGTTAACTGTAACGTTGAGGGCCTCCTAATGACGATGGAACACTCAAATTGCGTCGAGATTCAATACACCCTCCTCCAGCCGACTCGTCTCCAAGGGGATATCGTTGCCTCGGGCACCACATGGTCCGTCTCCGGTGATTCTACATTTTCGAATCCGACGCAAAACTGATAGTAAAATGTAACGTTCAGGGCCTCCTAATGACGATGGAACACTCAAATTGCGTAGAGATCCAATTCATCGTGCTCCAGCCGACTTGTCTCCAAGGGTCTATTGCTGCCGCGTTCACCTTATGATCGTTCTCCTGTGAGTCTAGATTTTCGTACTCGACGCAAAACTGATAGATAATTGTAACGTTCAGGGCCTCTTAATGACGATGAAACACTCAAATTTCGTCGAGATTCAATGCATCGGCCTCCAGCCGACTTGTCTCCAAGTGTCTATTGCAGCCTCGTGCACCTTATGGTCGTTCTCCTGTGATTCTAGATTTTCGAATCCGACGCATAACTGATAGTTAATTGTAACGTTCAGCGCCTCCTAATGACGATTTAGCACTCAAATTGCGTCGTGATTCAATACATCGTCCTCCAGCCGACTTGTCTCCAAGGGTTTATTGCTGCGTCGGGCACCATATGGTCGTACTCCTGTGAGTCTAGATTTTCGATTCCGACGCGAAACTGATAGTTAATTGTAACGTTCAGGGCCTCCTAATGACGATGGAACACTCAAATTGCGCCGAGATTCAATACATCGTCCTCCAGCCGACTTGTCTCCAAGGGGACATCGCTACCTCGGGCACCGTATGGTCGGTCTCCGGTTATTCTACATTTTCTAATCCGACGCAAAACTGATAGTTAATTGTAACGTTCAGGGCCTCCTAATGACGATGGAGCACTCAAATTGCGTCGCGATTCAATACATCGTCCTCCAGCGGACTTGTCCTTAAGGGGATATTGCTGCTTCGGGCACCTTATGTTCCGTCTCCAGTGAGTATAGATTTTCGAATCCGACGAAAAACTGATAGTTAATTGTAACATTCAGGGCCTCCTAATGACGATGGAACATTCAAATTGCGTCGCGATCCAATACATCGTCCTCCAGCCGACTTGTCTCCAAGAGTCGATTGCTGCCTCGGGCACCTTATGGTCGTTCTCCTGTGAGTCTAGATTTTAGAATCCGACGCATAACTGATAGTTACCTGTAACGTTCAGCGCCTCCTAATGACGATGGATCACTCAAATTGCGTCGAGATTCAATACATCGTCCTCCAGCCGACTTGTCTAGAAGGGGATATTGTTGCATCGGAAACCTTATGGTCGTTCTCCTGTGAGTCTAGATTTTCGAATCCGACGCGTAACTGATAGTTAATTGTATTGTTCAGGGCCTCCTAATGACAATGGAACACTCAATTTGCGTCGAGATTCAATACATTGTCCTCCAGCCGAATTGTCTCCAAATATCAATTGCTGCCTCGGGCACCTTATGGTAATTATCCTGTGAGTCTAGAGTAGCGAATCTGACGCATAACTGATAGTTAATTACAACGATCAGAACCTCCTAATGACGATGGAATACTCAAATTGCGTCGAGATTCAATACATCGGCCTCCAGCCGACTTGTCTCCAAATGTCTATTGCTGTCTCGGGCACATTGTGGTCGTTCTCCCGTGAGTCTAGATTTTCGAATCCGACGCATACCTGATAGCTAATTATAAAGTTCAGGGCCTCCTAATGACGATGGAACACTCAAATTGCGTCGAGATTCAATACATCGTCCTCTAGCCGACTTGTCTCCAAGGGTCTATTGCTGCCTCGGGCCCCTTATGGTCGTTCTCCTGTGAGTCTAGATTTTCGAATATGATGCATAACTAATAGTTAATTGTAACGCTCAGCGCCTCCTAACGACGATGGAACACTCAAATTGCGACGAGATCCAATACATCGTCCTCCAGCCGACTTCCCTCCAAGGGTCTATTGCTGCCTCGGGAACTTTATGGTCGCTCTATTGTGAGTCTACATTTTCGAATCCAACGCAAAATGGATAGTTAATTGTAACGTTCAGGGCCTCCTAATGACGATGGAACACTCAAATTACGTCGAGATTCAATACATCTCCTCCAGCCGACTTGCCTCCAAGGGGATATTGCTACCTCGGGCACCGTATGGTCAGTTTCCGGTTATTTTACATTTTCGAATCCGACGCAAAACTGATAGTTAATTGTAACGTTCAGGGCCTCTTAATGACGATGGAGCACTCAAATTGCGTAGCGATTCAATACATCGTCCTCCAGCGGACTTGTCCTTAAGGGGAAATTGCTGCTTCGGGCACATTATGGTCCGTCTCCAGTGAGTATAGATTTTCGAATCCGACGAAAAACTGATAGTTAATTGTAACATTCAGGGCCCCCTAATTACGATGGAACATTCAAATTGCGTCGCGATCCAATACATCGTCCTCCAGCCGACTGGTCTCCAAGGGTCGATTGCTGCCTGGGGCACCTTATGATCGTTCTCCTGTGAGCCTAGATTTTCGAACCCGACGCAAAACTGATAGTTAATTGAAACGTTCAGGGCCTCCTAATGACGATGAAACACTCAAATTGCGTCGAGATTCAATACATCGTCCTCCAGCCGACTTGCGCCAAATGTCTATTGCTGCCTCGGGCACCTTATGATCGTTCTCCTGTGAGTCTAGATTTTCGAACCCGCCGCAAAACTGATAGTTCATTGTAACGTTCAGGGCCACCTAATGTCGACGGAACACTCAAATTGCGTCGAGATTCAATACATCGTCCTCCAGCGGACTTGTCCTTAAGGGGATATTGCTGCTTCGGGCACCTTATGGTCCGTCTCCAGTGAGTATAGATTTTTGAATCCGACGAAAATCTGATAGTTAATTGTAACATTCAGGGCCCCCTAATTACGATGGAACATTCAAATTGCGTCGCGATCCAATACATCGTCTTCCAGCCGACTTAACTCCAAGGGTCGATAGCTGCCTGGGGCACCTTATGATCGTTCTCCTGTCAGTCTAGATTTTCGAACCCGACGCAAAACTGATAGTTATTTGAAACGTTCAGGGCCTCCTAATGACGATGAAACACTCAAATTGCGTCGGGATTCAATACATCGTCCTCCAGCCGACTTGTCTCCAAGGGTCGATTGCTGCCTGGGGCACCTTATGTTCGTTCTCCTGTGAGTCTAGATTTTCGAAACCGACGCAAAACTTATAGTTAATTGTAACGTTCAGGGCCTCCTAATGACGATGGAACACTCAAATTGCGTCGAGATTCAATACATCGGCCTCCAGCCAACTTGCCTCGAAGGGGTATGGCTGCCTCGGGCACCATGTGGTCCGTCTCCTGTGAGTCTAGATTTTCGAACCTGACGCAAAACTGATAGTTCATTGGAACGTTCAGGGCCTCCTAATGACGATGAGTCACTCAAATTGCGTCG
Organism: Schistocerca serialis cubense; assembly: GCF_023864345.2. NCBI lineage: Eukaryota > Metazoa > Arthropoda > Insecta > Orthoptera > Acrididae > Schistocerca > Schistocerca serialis. Next base: position 8,553,691 of record NC_064647.1, read on the forward strand.
AGAGTCAATACATCGACCTCCAGCCGACTTGTCTACAAGCGGATATTGCTGCCTCGGGCTCCATGAGGTCCGTCTCCAGTGAGTCTAGATTTCCGAATCCGACGCGAAACTGATAGTTAATTGTAACGTTCAGGGCATCCTTATGACGATGGAACACTCAAATTGCGGAGAGATTCAATACATCGGTTTCCAGCCAACTTGTCTCCAAGGGTCTATTGCTGCCTCGGGCACCTTATGGTCATTCTCTTGTAAGTCTAGATTTTCGAATCCGACGCAAAACTGATAGTTCATTATAACGTTCAGGGCCTCCTAATGACGATGGAACACTCAAATTGCGTCAAGAATCAATACATCGGTTTCCAGCCAACTTGTCTCCAAGGGTCTATTGCTGCCTCCGGCACCTCATAGCCGTTCTCCTGTGAGTCTAGATTTTCGAATCCGACGCATAAATGATAGTTAATTGTAACGTTCAGGGACTCCTAATGACGATGGAACACTCAAATTGCGTCGAGAGTCAATACATCGACCTCCAGCCGACTTGTCTCCTATGGTCTGTTGCTGCCTCGGGCACCTTATGGTCGTTGTCCTGTGAGTCTAGATTTTCGAATCCGACGATAAAATGATAGTTAATTGTAACGATCAGGGCCTCCTAATGACGATGGAACACTCAAATTGCGACGAGATTCAATACATCGTCCTCCAGCCGTCTTGTCTCCAAGGGTCTATTGCAGCCTCGGGCACCTTATGTTCGTTCTCCTGTGAGTCTAGATTTTCGAATCCGACGCATTAATGATAGTTAATTGTAACGTTCAGGGACTCCTAATGACGATGGAACACTCAAATTGCGTCGAGAGTCAATACATCGACCTCCAGTCGACTTGTATCCAAGGGGATATTGCAGCCTCGTGCACCATATGATCCTTCTCCTGTTAGTAGATTTTCGAATCCGACGCTAAAATGATAGTTAACTGTAACGTTCAGGGCCTCCTAATGCCGATGGAACACTCAAATTGCGTCGAGATTCAATACATCGGCCTCCAGCCGACTTGTCTCCAAGGGTCTATTGCTGCCTCGGGCAACTTAAGGTCGTTCTCCTGTGAGTCTAGATTTTTGAATCCGACGCAAAAATGATAGTTAATTGTAACGTTTAGGGCCTCCTAATGACGATGGAACACTCAAATTGCGTCGAGATTCAATACATCGGCCTCCAGCGGACTTGTCTCCAAGGGGATATTGCTGTCTCGGTCACCATATGATCCTTCTCCTGTGAGTCTAGATTTTCGAATCCGACGCAAAAATGATAGTGAATAATAACGTTCAGCGCCTCCTGATGACGATAGAACTCTCAAATTGCGTCGAGATTCAATACATCGTCCTCCAGCTGATTTGTCTCCAAGGGGATATTGCTGCCTCGGGCACCAAATGGTCCGTCTCCTGTGAGTCTGGATTTTTGAATCCGACGCGAATCTGATAGTTAATTGTAACGTTCAGGGCCTCCAAATGACGATGGAGCACTCAAATTGCGTCGCGATTCAATACATCGTCCTCCAGCGGACTGGTCTCCAAGGGGATATTGCTGCATCGGGCACCTTATGGTACGTCTCCAGTGAGTCTAGATTTTCGAATACGACGAAAAAATGATAGTTAATTGTAACATTCAGGGCCTCCTAATGGCGATGGAACACTCATTTTGCGTCGCGATCCAATACATCGTCCTCCTACCGACTTGTCTCCAAGGGTCAATAGCTGCCACGCTCACCTCGTGATCGTTTTGCTGTGAGTCTAGATTTTCGAACCCGACGCAAAACTGATTGTTAATTGTAACGTTCAGGGCCACCTAATGACGATGGAACACTCAAATTGAGTCGAGATTCAATACATCGACCTCCAGCCGACTTGTCTCCAAGGGGATATTGCTGCCTCGGGCTCCATGTGGTCCGTCTCCCGTGAGTCTAGATTTTCGAATCCGACGCGAAACTGATAGTTAATTGTAACGTTCAGGGCCTCATAATGACGATGGAACACTCAAATTGCGTCGAGATTCAATACATCGTCCTCCAGCCGATTTGTATCCAAGGGGATATTGCTGTCTCGGGCACAATATAAACTTCTCCTGTTAGTAGATTTTCGAATCCGACGCTAAAATGATAGTTAATTGTAACGTTCACGGCCTCCTAATGCCGAAGGAACACTCAAATTGCGTCGACATTCAATACATCGGCCTCCAGCCGACTTGTTTCCAAGGGTCTATTGCTGCCTCGGGCACCTTATGGTCGTTCTCCTGTGAGTCTAGATTTTCGAATCCGACGCAAAAATGATAGTACTTTAAACATAGCTGCGCTACAGCAATGGTTCCACGTAAATCAGACTAAGAACAGCCGACCAGTTGCAAAGGATAAAGTAATCTTTACCTAGGTTTCAATAGATATAAATCTATCTTCTTCAGAAGACGGCAGTACTATAACAACATGAAGTGATATGTCCTTATCGTTTAGGCAAACATCTGCATAGTTACATTAATCATATAAAATATGATTAATGTAACTATGCAGATGTTTGCCTAAACGATAAGGACATATCACTTCATGTTGTTATAATACTGCCGTCTTCTGAAGAAGATAGATTTATATCTATTGAAACCTAGGTAAAGATTACTTTATGCTTTGACACTGGTCGGCTGTTCTTAGTCTGATTTGCAAAAATGATAGTTAATTGTAACGTTCAGGGCCTCCTATTGACGATGGAACACTCAAATTGCGTCGAGATTCAATACATCGTCCTCCAGCTGATTTGTCTCCAAGGGGATATTGCTGCCTCGGGCACCAAATGGTCCGTCTCCTGTGAGTCTAGATTTTTGAATCCGACGCGAAACTGATAGTCAATTGTAACGTTCAGGGCATCCAAATGACGATGGAGCACTCAAATTGAGTCGCGATTCAATACATCTTCCTACAGCGGATTGGTCTCCAAGGGGATATTGCTGCCTCGGGCACCTTATGATCGTTCTCCTGTGAGACTAGATTTTCGAATCCGACGCAAAAGTGATAGTTAATTGTAACGTTCAGGGCCTCCTAATGACGAAGGAACACTCAAATTGCGTCGAGATTCACTAAATCGTCCTCCAGCCGACTTGTCTCCAAGGGGATATCGCTGCCTCGGGCACCACGTTGTCCGTCTCCGGTGATTCTACGTTTTCGAATCCTACGCAAAACTTATAGTTAATTGTAACGTTCAGGGCCTCCTAATGACGATGGAGCACTCAAATTGAGTCACGATTCAATACAGCTTCCTCCAGCGGTTGGTTTCCAAGGGGATATTGCTGCCTCGTGCACCTTATGGTCCGTCTCCAGTTAGTCTAGATTTTCGAATCCGACGAAAAACTGATAGTTAATTGTAACATTCAGGGCCTCCTAATGACGATGGAACACTCAAATTGCATCGCGATCCAATACATCGTCCTCCAGCCGACTTGTCTCCAAGGGTGTATTGCTGCCTCGAGCACCTTATGATCGTTCTCCTGTGAGTCTAGATTTTCGAACCCGACGCAAAACTGATAGTTAATTGTAACCTAATGACGATGGAACACTCAAATTGCGTCGAGAGTCAATACATCGACCTCCAGCCGACTTGTCTACAAGGGCATATTGCTGCCGCGGGGTCCAAGTGTTCCGTTTCCTGTGAGTCTAGATTATCGAATCCGACTCGAAACTGATAGTTAATTGTAATGTTCAGGGCCTCCTAATGACGATGGAACACTCAAATTGCGTCGAGATTCAATACATCGGCCTCCAGCCGACTTGTCTCCTAGGGTCTGTTGCTGCCTCGTGCACCTTATGGTCGTTCTCCTGTGAGTCTAGATTTTCGAATCCGACGCAAAAATGATAGTTAATTGTGACGTTCAGGGCCTCCGAATGACGATGGAACACTCAAATTGCGTCGAGATTCAATACATCGTCCTCCAGCCGACTTGTCTCCATTGGGATATTACTGCCTCGGGCCTCTTATGTTCGCTCTCCTGTGAGTCTAGATTTTCGAATCCGACGCGAAGCTGATAGTTAATTGTAACGTTCAGGGCCCCTAATGATGATGGAACACTCAAATTGCGTCGAGATTCAATTCATCGTCCTCCAGCGGACTCGTCTCCAAGGGGATATTGCTGCCTCGGGTACCTTATGGTCCGTCTCCTGTGAGTCTAGATTTTCGAATCCGACGAAAAACCGATAGTTAATTAAAACGTTCAGGGCCTCCTAATGACGATGGAACACTCAAATTGCGTCGCGATCCAATACATCGTCCTCCAGCCGACTTGTCTCCTCGGGTCAATAGCTGCCTCGGGCAACTTATGATGGTTCTGCTGTGAGTCTAGTTTTTCGAATCCGACACAAAACTGATAGTTAATTGTAACGTTCAGGGCCACCTAATGACGATGGAACTCTCAAATTGTGTCGAGATTCAATACATCGGCCTCCAGCCGACTTGTCTCCATGGGGATATTGCTGTCTCGGGCACCATATGATCCTTCTCCTGTGAAACTTGATTTTCGAATCCGACGCAAAAATGATAGTGAATTGTAACGTTCAGCGCCTCCTGATGACGATAGAACACTCAAATTGCGTCGAGTTTCAATACATCGTCCTCCAGCTGATTTGTCTCCAAGGGGTATTGCTGCCTCGGGCACCAAATGGTCCGGCTCCTGTGAGTCTAGATTTTTGAATCCGACGCGAAACTGATAGTTAATTGTAACGTTCAGGGCCTCCAAATGTCGATGGAGCACTCAAATTGCGTCGCGATCAATACATCGTCCTCCAGCGGACTGGTCTCCAATGGGACATTGCTGCCTCGCGCACCTTATGGTCCGCCTCCAGTTAGTCTAGATTTTCGAATCCGACGAAAAACTGATTGTTAATTGTAACATTCAGGGCCTCCTAATGACGATGGAACACTCAAATTGCGTCGCGATTTTATACATCGTCCTCCAGGCTACTTGTCTCCAATGGGACATTGCTGCCTCGGGCACCTTATTGTCCGTCTCCAGTTAGTCTAGATTTTCGAATCCGACGAAAAACTGATAGTTAAATGTAACATTCAGGGCCTCCTACTGACGATGGAACACTCAAATTGCGTCGCGATTTAATACATCGTCCTCCAGCCAACTTAACTCCAAGGATCAATAGCTGCCTCGGGCAGCTTATGATCGTTCTGCTGTGAGTCTAGATTTTCGAACCCGACGCAAAACTGATAGTTAATTGTAACGTTCAGGGCCACCCAATGACGATGGAACACTCAAATTGAGTCGAGATTTAATACATCGGCCTCCAGGCGACTTGTCTCCAAGGGGATATTGCTGCCTCGGGCTCCATGTGGTCCGTCTCCTGTGAGTCTAGATTTTCGAATCCGACGCGAAACTGATAGTTAATTGTAACGTTCAGGGCCCCTAATGATGATGGAACACTCAAATTGCGTCGAGATTCAATTCATCGTCCTCCAGCGGACTCGTCTCCAAGGGGATATTGCTGCCTCGGGTACTTTATGGTCCGTCTCCTGTGAGTCTAGATTTTCGAATCCGACGAAAAACCGATAGTTAATTAAAACGTTCAGGGCCTCCTAATGACGATGGAACACTCAAATTGCGTCGCGATCCAATACATCGTCCTCCAGCCGGCTTGTCTCCACGGGTCAATAGCTGCCTCGGGCAACATATGATGGTTCTGCTGTGAGTCTAGTTTTTCGAACCCGACACAAAACTGATAGTTAATTGTAACGTTCAGGGCCACCTAATGACGATGGAACTCTCAAATTGTGTCGAGATTCAATACATCGGCCTCCAGCCGACTTGTCTCCGAGGGGCTATTGCTGACTCGGGCTCCATGTGGTCCGTCTACTGGGAGTGTAGATTTTCGAATCCGACGCGAAACTGATAGTTAATTGTAACGTTCAGGGCCTCGTAATGACGATGGAACACTCAAATTGCGTCGAGATTCAATACATCGTCCTCCAGCCGACTTGTATCCTACGGGATATCGCTGCCTCGGGCACCACATGGTCCGTCTCTGATGATTCTACGTTTTCGAATCCGACGCAAAACTTATAGTTAATTGTAACGTTCAGGGCCTCCTAATGACGATAGAGCACTCAAATTGCGTCACGATTCAATACATCTTCCTCCAGCGGCTGGTCTCCAAGGGGATATTGCTGCCCTGTGCACCTTATGGTCCGTCTCCAGTGAGTCTAGATTTTCGAATCCGACGAAAAACTGATAGTTAATTGTAACATTCAGGGCCTCCTAATGACGATGCAACACTCAAATTGCGTCGCGATCCAATACATCGTCCTCCAGCCGACTTGTCTCCAAGGGTCTATTGCTGCTTCGGGCACCTTATGATCGTTCTCCTGTGAGTCTAGATTTTCGAACCCGACTCAAAACTGATAGTTAATTGTGAGCTAATGACGATGGAACACTCAAATTGCGTCGAGATTCAATACATCGGCCTCCAGCCGATTTGTCTCCAAGGGGATATTACTGCCTCGGGCACCAAATGGTCCGTATCCTGTGAGTCTAGATTTTTGAATCCGACGCGAAACTGATAGTTAATTGTAACGATCAGGGCCTCCTAATGACGATAAAACACTCAAATTGCGACGCGATCCAATACATCGTCCTCCAGCCGACTTGTCTCCAACGGTCTGTTGCTGCCTCGGTCTCCAAGTGATCCGTCTCCTGTGAGTCTAGATTTTCGAATCCGACGCGAAACTGATTGTTAATTGTAACGTTCAGGGCTTCCTAATGACGATGGAACACTCAAATGCATCGAGATTCAATCCATCGGCATTCACCCGATTTGTCTCCAAGGGTCTATTGCTGCCTCGGGCACCTTATGGTCGTTCCCCTGTCAGTCTACATTTTAGAATCCGACGCAAAACTGATAGGTAATTGTAATGTTCAGGGCCTCCAAATGACGATGGATCACTCAAATTGCGTCGAGAGTCAATACATCGTCCTCCAGCCGACTTGTCTACAAGGGGATATTGCTGCCTCGGACTACATGTGGTCCGTCTCCTGTGAGTCTAGATTTTTGAATCCGACGCGAAACTGATATTTAATTGTGACGTTCAGGGCATCCTAATGACGATAGAACACTCAAATTGCGTCGAGCTTCAATACATCGTCCTCCAGCCGATTTGTCTCCAAGGGGTATTGCTGCCTCGGGCACCAAATGGTCCGTCTCCTGAGAGTCTAGATTTTCGAATCCGATGCAAAAATGATAGTGAATTGTAACGTTCAGGGCCTCCTAAAGACGATGGAGCACTCTAATTGCGTCGCGATCCAATACATCGTCCTCCAGCGGACTGTTCCCCAAGGGGATATTGCTGCTTCGGGCACCTTATGGTCGTTCCCCTGTGAGTAGATTTTCGAATCCGACGCTAAAATGATAGTGATTTGTAACGTTCCGGGCTTCCTAATGACGATGGAACACTCAAATTGCGTCGAGATTCAATACATCGGCCTACAGCCGACTTGTCTCCAAGGGTCTGTTGCTGCCTCTGGCACCTTATGGTCGTTCTGCGGTGAGTCTAAATTTTCGAACCCCCACGCAAAACTGATAGTTAATTGTAAAGTTCAGAGCCTCCTATTGACGATGGAACACTCAAATTGCGTCGAGAGTCAATACATCGACTTCCAGCCAACTTGTCTACAAGGGGATATTGCTGCCTCGGGCTCCATGTGGTCCGTCTCCCTTGAGTCTAGATTTTCGAATCCGACGCGAAACTCATTCTTAATTGTAACGTTCCGGGCCTCCTAATGACGATGGAACACTCAAATTGCGTCGAGATTCAATACATCGGCCTCCAGCCGACTTGCCTCCATGGGGATATTGCTGTCTCGGGCACCATATGATCCTTCTCCTGTGAAACTTGATTTTCGAATCCGACGCAAAAATGATAGTGAATTGTAACGTTCAGCGCCTCCTGATGACGATAGAACACTCAAATTGCGTCGAGTTTCAATACATCGTCCTCCAGCTGATTTGTCTCCAAGGGGTATTGCTGCCTCGGACACCAAATGGTCCGGCTCCTGTGAGTCTAGATTTTTGAATCCGACGCGAAACTGATAGTTAATTGTAACGTTCAGGGCCTCCAAATGTCGATGGAGCACTCAAATTGCGTCGCGATCAATACATCGTCCTCCAGCGGACTGGTCTCCAATGGGACATTGCTGCCTCGCGCACCTTATGGTCCGTCTCCAGTTAGTCTAGATTTTCGAATCCGACGAAAAACTGATAGTTAATTGTAACATTCAGGGCCTCCTAATGACGATGGAACACTCAAATTGCGTCGCGATTTAATATATCGTCCTCCAGGCGACTTGTCTCCAATGGGACATTGCTGCCTCGGGCACCTTATTGTCCGTCTCCAGTTAGTCTAGATTTTCGAATCCGACGAAAAACTGATAGTTAAATGTAACATTCAGGGCCTCCTACTGACGATGGAACACTCAAATTGCGTCGCGATTTAATACATCGTCCTCCAGCCAACTTAACTCCAAGGATCAATAGCTGCCTCGGGCAGCTTATGATCGTTCTGCTGTGAGTCTAGATTTTCGAACCCGACGCAAAACTGATAGTTAATTGTAACGTTCAGGGCCACCTAATGACGATGGAACACTCAAATTGAGTCGAGATTTAATACATCGGCCTCCAGGCGACTTGTCTCCAAGGGGATATTGCTGCCTCGGGCTCCATGTGGTCCGTCTCCTGTGAGTCTAGATTTTCGAATCCAACGCGAAACTGATAGTTAATTGTAACGTTCAGGGACTCCTAATGACGATGGAACACTCAAATTGCGTCGAGATTCAATACATCGTCCTCCAGCCGACTTGTCTCAATGGGGACATTACTGCCTCGGGCCTCTTATGTTCGCTCTCCTGTGAGTCTAGATTTTCGAATCCGACGCGAAACTGTTTATTGTAACGTTCAGGGCTTCCTAATGACGACGGAACACTCAAATTGCATCGAGATTCAATACATCGCCATTCAGCTGATTTGTCTCCATGGGTCTATTGCTGCCTCGGGCACCTTATGGTCGTTCCCCTGTGAGTCTACATTTTAGAATCCGACGCAAAAGTGATATTTAATTGTAATGACGATGGAACCCTCAAATTGCGTCGAGAGTCAATACATCGACGTCCAGCCGACTTGTCTACAAGGGGATATTGCTGCCTCGGGCTCCATGTGGTCCGTCACCTGTGAGTCTAGATTTTCGAATCGGACGCGAAACTGATAGTTAATTGTAACGTTCAGGGCCTCCTAATGCCGATGGAACACTCAAATTCCGTCGAGATTCAATACATCGGCCTCCAGCCGACTTGTCTCCAAGGGTCTATTGCTGCCTCGGGCACCTTATGGTCGTTCTTCTGTGGGTCTAGATTTTCGACGCAAAAATGATAGTTAATTGTAACGTTGAGGGCCTCCTAATGACGATGGAACACTCAAATTGCATCGAGATTCAATACATCGGCTTCCAGCCGACTTGTCTCCACGGGTCTGTTGCTACCTCGGGCACCTTATGGTCATTCTCCTGTGAGTCTAGATTTTCGAATCCGACGCAAAAATGATAGTTAATTGTAACGTTCAGGGCCTCCTAAGGACGATGGAACACTCAAATTGCGTCGAGATTAAATACATCGTCCTTCAGCCGACTTGCCTCCATGGGGATATTACTGCCTCGGGCCTCTTATGTTCGCTCTCCAGTGAGTCTAGGTTTTCGAATCCGACACGAAACTGAATGTTAATTGTAACGTTCAGGGCTTCCTAAAGACGATGGAACACTCAAATTGCGTCGAGATTCAATACATCGGCATTCAGCCGATTTGTCTCCAAGGGTCTATTGCTGCCTCGGGCACCGTATGGTCATTCCCCTCTGAGTCTACATTTTAGAATCCGACGCAAAACTGATAGTTAATTGTAGTGCTTAGGGCCTCCTAATGACGATGGAACACTCAAATTGCGTCGAGAGTCAATACATCGTCCTCCAGCGGACTGGTCACCAAGGGGATATTGCTGCCTCGGGCACCTTATGGTCCGTCTCCAGTGAGTCTAGATTTTTGAATCCGACGCAAAACTGATAGTTAATTGTAACGTTCAGGGCCACCTAATGACGATGGAACACACAAATTGCGTGGAGATTCAACACATCGGCCTCCAGCCGACTTGTCTCCAAGGGGATATTGCTGTCTCGGGCACCATATGATCCTTCTCCTGTGAGTAGATTTTCGAATCCGACGCTAAAATGATAGTTAATTGTAACGTTCAACGCCTCCTAATGACGATGGAACACTGAAATTGCGTCGAGATTCAATACATAGGAATCCAGCCGACCTGTCTCCAAGGGTCTGTTGCTGCCTCTGGCACCTCATGGTCGTTCTCCGGTGAGTCTAGATTTTCGAATCCACCGCATAGGTGAAAATTAATTGTAACGTTCAGCTTCTACTAATGACGATGGAACACTCACATTGCGTCGAGATTCAATACATCGTCCTCCAGCCGACTTGTCTATAAGGGGATATTGCTGCCTCGGGCACCAAATGTTCCGTCTCCAGTGAGTTTAGATTTTTGAATCCGACGCAAAACTGATAGTTAATTGTAACGTTCAGGGCCTCCAAATGACGAAGGAACACTCAAATTGCGTCGATATTCACTAAATCGTCCTCCAGCCGACTTGTTTCCAAGGGTATATCGCTGCCTCGGGCACCACATGGTCCGTCTCCGGTGATTCTACGTTTTCGAATCCGACGCAAAACTTATAGTTAATTTTAACGTTCAGGGCCTCCTAATGACGATGGAGCACTCAAATTGCGTCGCGATTCAATACAGCTTCCTCCAGCGGCTGGTCTCCAAGGGGATATTGCTGCCTCGTGCTCCTTATGATCGTTCTGCTGTGAGTCTAGATTTTCGAACCCGACGCAAAACTGATAGTTAATTGAAACCTAATGACGATGGAACACTCAAATTGCGTCGAGATTCAATACATCGTCCTCCAGCCGATTTGTCTCCAAGGGGATATTGCTGCCTCGATCACCAAATGGTCCGTCTCCTGTGAGTCTAGATTTTTGAATCCGACGCGAAACTGTTAGTTAAATGTAACGTTCAGGGCCACCTAATGACGATGGAACACTCAAATTGTGTCGAGATTCAATACATCGGCCTCCAGCCGACTTGTCTCCAAGGGGATATTTCTGCCTCGGGCTCCATGCGGTCCGTCTACCGTAGGTCTAGATTTTCGAATCCGACGCGAAACTGATAGTTATTTGTAACGTTCAGGGCCTCCTAATGACGATGGAACACTCAAATTGCGTCGAGATTTAATACATCGGCCTCCAGCCGACTTGTCTCCAAGGGTCTATTGCTGCCACGGGCACCTTATGGTCGTTCTCCTGTGAGTCAAGATTTTCGAATCCGACGCAAAAATGATAGTGAATTGTAACGTTCAGGGCCTCCTAATGACGATGGAACACTCAAATTGCGTCGAAATTCAATACATCGTCCGCCAGCCGACTTGTCTCCATGGGGTATTACTGCCTCGGGCCTCTTATGTTCGCTCTCCTGTAAGTCTAGATTTTCGATTCCGACGCGAAACTGATTGTTAATTGTAACGTACAGGGCTTCCTAATGACGATGGAACACTCAAATTGCGTCGAGAGTCAATACATCGACCTCCAGCCGACTTGTCTACAAGAGGATATTGCTGCCTCGGGCTCCATGTGGTCCGTCTCCTGTGAGTCTATATTTTCGAATCCGACGCGAAACTGATACTTAATTGTAACGTTCAGGGCCTCCTAATGACGAGGGAACACTCAAATTGCGTCGAGATTCAATACATCGTCCTCCAGCCGACTTGTCTCCAACGGGATATTGCTGTCTCGGGCACCATATGATCCTTCTCCTGTGAGTCTAGATTTTCGAATCCAACTCAAAAGTGATAGTGAATTATAACGTTCAGCGCCTCCTGATGACGATAGAACACTGAAATTGCGTCGGGATTCAATACATTGTCCTCCAGCTGATTTGTCTCCAAGGGGATATTCCTGCCTCGGGCACCAAATGGTCCGTATCCTGTGAGTCTAGATTTTTGAATCCGACGCGAAACTGATAGTTAATTGTAACGATCAGGGCCTCCTAATGACGATAAAACACTCAAATTGCGACGCGATCCAATACATCGTCCTCCAGCCGACTTGTCTCCAACGGTCTGTTGCTGCCTCGGTCTCCAAGTGATCCGTCTCCTGTGAGTCTAGATTTTCGAATCCGACGCGAAACTGATTGTTAATTGTAACGTTCAGGGCTTCCTAATGACGATGGAACACTCAAATGCATCGAGATTCAATCCATCGGCATTCACCCGATTTGTCTCCAAGGGTCTATTGCTGCCTCGGGCACCTTATGGTCGTTCCCCTGTCAGTCTACATTTTAGAATCCGACGCAAAACTGATAGGTAATTGTAATGTTCAGGGCCTCCAAATGACGATGGATCACTCAAATTGCGTCGAGAGTCAATACATCGTCCTCCAGCCGACTTGTCTACAAGGGGATATTGCTGCCTCGGACTACATGTGGTCCGTCTCCTGTGAGTCTAGATTTTTGAATCCGACGCGAAACTGATATTTAATTGTGACGTTCAGGGCATCCTAATGACGATAGAACACTCAAATTGCGTCGAGCTTCAATACATCGTCCTCCAGCCGATTTGTCTCCAAGGGGTATTGCTGCCTCGGGCACCAAATGGTCCGTCTCCTGAGAGTCTAGATTTTCGAATCCGATGCAAAAATGATAGTGAATTGTAACGTTCAGGGCCTCCTAAAGACGATGGAGCACTCTAATTGCGTCGCGATCCAATACATCGTCCTCCAGCGGACTGTTCCCCAAGGGGATATTGCTGCTTCGGGCACCTTATGGTCGTTCCCCTGTGAGTAGATTTTCGAATCCGACGCTAAAATGATAGTGATTTGTAACGTTCCGGGCTTCCTAATGACGATGGAACACTCAAATTGCGTCGAGATTCAATACATCGGCCTACAGCCGACTTGTCTCCAAGGGTCTGTTGCTGCCTCTGGCACCTTATGGTCGTTCTGCGGTGAGTCTAAATTTTCGAACCCCCACGCAAAACTGATAGTTAATTGTAAAGTTCAGAGCCTCCTATTGACGATGGAACACTCAAATTGCGTCGAGAGTCAATACATCGACTTCCAGCCAACTTGTCTACAAGGGGATATTGCTGCCTCGGGCTCCATGTGGTCCGTCTCCCTTGAGTCTAGATTTTCGAATCCGACGCGAAACTCATTCTTAATTGTAACGTTCCGGGCCTCCTAATGACGATGGAACACTCAAATTGCGTCGAGATTCAATACATCGGCCTCCAGCCGACTTGCCTCCATGGGGATATTGCTGTCTCGGGCACCATATGATCCTTCTCCTGTGAAACTTGATTTTCGAATCCGACGCAAAAATGATAGTGAATTGTAACGTTCAGCGCCTCCTGATGACGATAGAACACTCAAATTGCGTCGAGTTTCAATACATCGTCCTCCAGCTGATTTGTCTCCAAGGGGTATTGCTGCCTCGGACACCAAATGGTCCGGCTCCTGTGAGTCTAGATTTTTGAATCCGACGCGAAACTGATAGTTAATTGTAACGTTCAGGGCCTCCAAATGTCGATGGAGCACTCAAATTGCGTCGCGATCAATACATCGTCCTCCAGCGGACTGGTCTCCAATGGGACATTGCTGCCTCGCGCACCTTATGGTCCGTCTCCAGTTAGTCTAGATTTTCGAATCCGACGAAAAACTGATAGTTAATTGTAACATTCAGGGCCTCCTAATGACGATGGAACACTCAAATTGCGTCGCGATTTAATATATCGTCCTCCAGGCGACTTGTCTCCAATGGGACATTGCTGCCTCGGGCACCTTATTGTCCGTCTCCAGTTAGTCTAGATTTTCGAATCCGACGAAAAACTGATAGTTAAATGTAACATTCAGGGCCTCCTACTGACGATGGAACACTCAAATTGCGTCGCGATTTAATACATCGTCCTCCAGCCAACTTAACTCCAAGGATCAATAGCTGCCTCGGGCAGCTTATGATCGTTCTGCTGTGAGTCTAGATTTTCGAACCCGACGCAAAACTGATAGTTAATTGTAACGTTCAGGGCCACCTAATGACGATGGAACACTCAAATTGAGTCGAGATTTAATACATCGGCCTCCAGGCGACTTGTCTCCAAGGGGATATTGCTGCCTCGGGCTCCATGTGGTCCGTCTCCTGTGAGTCTAGATTTTCGAATCCAACGCGAAACTGATAGTTAATTGTAACGTTCAGGGACTCCTAATGACGATGGAACACTCAAATTGCGTCGAGATTCAATACATCGTCCTCCAGCCGACTTGTCTCAATGGGGACATTACTGCCTCGGGCCTCTTATGTTCGCTCTCCTGTGAGTCTAGATTTTCGAATCCGACGCGAAACTGTTTATTGTAACGTTCAGGGCTTCCTAATGACGACGGAACACTCAAATTGCATCGAGATTCAATACATCGCCATTCAGCTGATTTGTCTCCATGGGTCTATTGCTGCCTCGGGCACCTTATGGTCGTTCCCCTGTGAGTCTACATTTTAGAATCCGACGCAAAAGTGATATTTAATTGTAATGACGATGGAACCCTCAAATTGCGTCGAGAGTCAATACATCGACGTCCAGCCGACTTGTCTACAAGGGGATATTGCTGCCTCGGGCTCCATGTGGTCCGTCACCTGTGAGTCTAGATTTTCGAATCGGACGCGAAACTGATAGTTAATTGTAACGTTCAGGGCCTCCTAATGCCGATGGAACACTCAAATTCCGTCGAGATTCAATACATCGGCCTCCAGCCGACTTGTCTCCAAGGGTCTATTGCTGCCTCGGGCACCTTATGGTCGTTCTTCTGTGGGTCTAGATTTTCGACGCAAAAATGATAGTTAATTGTAACGTTGAGGGCCTCCTAATGACGATGGAACACTCAAATTGCATCGAGATTCAATACATCGGCTTCCAGCCGACTTGTCTCCACGGGTCTGTTGCTACCTCGGGCACCTTATGGTCATTCTCCTGTGAGTCTAGATTTTCGAATCCGACGCAAAAATGATAGTTAATTGTAACGTTCAGGGCCTCCTAAGGACGATGGAACACTCAAATTGCGTCGAGATTAAATACATCGTCCTTCAGCCGACTTGCCTCCATGGGGATATTACTGCCTCGGGCCTCTTATGTTCGCTCTCCAGTGAGTCTAGGTTTTCGAATCCGACACGAAACTGAATGTTAATTGTAACGTTCAGGGCTTCCTAAAGACGATGGAACACTCAAATTGCGTCGAGATTCAATACATCGGCATTCAGCCGATTTGTCTCCAAGGGTCTATTGCTGCCTCGGGCACCGTATGGTCATTCCCCTCTGAGTCTACATTTTAGAATCCGACGCAAAACTGATAGTTAATTGTAGTGCTTAGGGCCTCCTAATGACGATGGAACACTCAAATTGCGTCGAGAGTCAATACATCGTCCTCCAGCGGACTGGTCACCAAGGGGATATTGCTGCCTCGGGCACCTTATGGTCCGTCTCCAGTGAGTCTAGATTTTTGAATCCGACGCAAAACTGATAGTTAATTGTAACGTTCAGGGCCACCTAATGACGATGGAACACACAAATTGCGTGGAGATTCAACACATCGGCCTCCAGCCGACTTGTCTCCAAGGGGATATTGCTGTCTCGGGCACCATATGATCCTTCTCCTGTGAGTAGATTTTCGAATCCGACGCTAAAATGATAGTTAATTGTAACGTTCAACGCCTCCTAATGACGATGGAACACTGAAATTGCGTCGAGATTCAATACATAGGAATCCAGCCGACCTGTCTCCAAGGGTCTGTTGCTGCCTCTGGCACCTCATGGTCGTTCTCCGGTGAGTCTAGATTTTCGAATCCACCGCATAGGTGAAAATTAATTGTAACGTTCAGCTTCTACTAATGACGATGGAACACTCACATTGCGTCGAGATTCAATACATCGTCCTCCAGCCGACTTGTCTATAAGGGGATATTGCTGCCTCGGGCACCAAATGTTCCGTCTCCAGTGAGTTTAGATTTTTGAATCCGACGCAAAACTGATAGTTAATTGTAACGTTCAGGGCCTCCAAATGACGAAGGAACACTCAAATTGCGTCGATATTCACTAAATCGTCCTCCAGCCGACTTGTTTCCAAGGGTATATCGCTGCCTCGGGCACCACATGGTCCGTCTCCGGTGATTCTACGTTTTCGAATCCGACGCAAAACTTATAGTTAATTTTAACGTTCAGGGCCTCCTAATGACGATGGAGCACTCAAATTGCGTCGCGATTCAATACAGCTTCCTCCAGCGGCTGGTCTCCAAGGGGATATTGCTGCCTCGTGCTCCTTATGATCGTTCTGCTGTGAGTCTAGATTTTCGAACCCGACGCAAAACTGATAGTTAATTGAAACCTAATGACGATGGAACACTCAAATTGCGTCGAGATTCAATACATCGTCCTCCAGCCGATTTGTCTCCAAGGGGATATTGCTGCCTCGATCACCAAATGGTCCGTCTCCTGTGAGTCTAGATTTTTGAATCCGACGCGAAACTGTTAGTTAAATGTAACGTTCAGGGCCACCTAATGACGATGGAACACTCAAATTGTGTCGAGATTCAATACATCGGCCTCCAGCCGACTTGTCTCCAAGGGGATATTTCTGCCTCGGGCTCCATGCGGTCCGTCTACCGTAGGTCTAGATTTTCGAATCCGACGCGAAACTGATAGTTATTTGTAACGTTCAGGGCCTCCTAATGACGATGGAACACTCAAATTGCGTCGAGATTTAATACATCGGCCTCCAGCCGACTTGTCTCCAAGGGTCTATTGCTGCCACGGGCACCTTATGGTCGTTCTCCTGTGAGTCAAGATTTTCGAATCCGACGCAAAAATGATAGTGAATTGTAACGTTCAGGGCCTCCTAATGACGATGGAACACTCAAATTGCGTCGAAATTCAATACATCGTCCGCCAGCCGACTTGTCTCCATGGGGTATTACTGCCTCGGGCCTCTTATGTTCGCTCTCCTGTAAGTCTAGATTTTCGATTCCGACGCGAAACTGATTGTTAATTGTAACGTACAGGGCTTCCTAATGACGATGGAACACTCAAATTGCGTCGAGAGTCAATACATCGACCTCCAGCCGACTTGTCTACAAGAGGATATTGCTGCCTCGGGCTCCATGTGGTCCGTCTCCTGTGAGTCTATATTTTCGAATCCGACGCGAAACTGATACTTAATTGTAACGTTCAGGGCCTCCTAATGACGAGGGAACACTCAAATTGCGTCGAGATTCAATACATCGTCCTCCAGCCGACTTGTCTCCAACGGGATATTGCTGTCTCGGGCACCATATGATCCTTCTCCTGTGAGTCTAGATTTTCGAATCCAACTCAAAAGTGATAGTGAATTATAACGTTCAGCGCCTCCTGATGACGATAGAACACTGAAATTGCGTCGGGATTCAATACATTGTCCTCCAGCTGATTTGTCTCCAAGGGGATATTCCTGCCTCGGGCACCATATGGTCCGTCTCTTGTGAGTCTAGATTTTTGAATCCGACGCGAAACTGATAGTTAATTGTAACGGTCAGGGCCTCCAAATGACGATGGAGCACTCAAATAGCGTCGCGATTCAATACATCTTCCTCCAGCGGACTGGTCACCAAGGGGATATTGCTGCCTCGGGCACCTTATGGTCCGTCTCCAGTGAGTCTAGATTTTTGAATCCGACGCAAAACTGATAGTTAATTGTAACGTTCAGGGCCACCTAATGACGATGGAACACACAAATTGCGTCGAGATTCAACACATCGGCCTCCAGCCGACTTGTCTCCAAGGGGATATTGCTGTCTCGGGCACCATATGATCTTTCTCCTGTGAGTAGATTTTCGAATCCGACGCTAAAATGATAGTTAATTGTAACGTTCAGCGCCTCCTAATGACGATGGAACACTGAAATTGCGTCGAGATTCAATACATAGGAATCCAGCCGACCTGTCTCCAAGGGTCTGTTGCTGCCTCTGGCACCTCATGGTCGTTCTCCGGTGAGTCTAGATTTTCGAATCCACCGCATAGGTGAAAATTAATTGTAACGTTCAGCTTCTCCTAATGACGATGGAACACTCACATTGCGTCGAGATTCAATACATCGTCCTCCAGCCGACTTGTCTATAAGGGGATATTGCTGCCTCGGGCACCAAATGTTCCGTCTCCAGTGAGTTTAGATTTTTGAATCCGACGCAAAACTGATAGTTAATTGTAACGTTCAGGGCCTCCAAATGACGAAAGAACACTCAAATTGCGTCGATATTCACTAAATCGTCCTCCAGCCGACTTGTTTCCAAGGGTATATCGCTGCCTCGGGCACCACATGGTCCGTCTCCGGTGATTCTACGTTTTCGAATCCGACGCAAAACTTATAGTTAATTTTAACGTTCAGGGCCTCCTAATGACGATGGAGCACTCAAATTGCGTCGCGATTCAATACAGCTTCCTCCAGCGGCTGGTCTCCAAGGGGATATTGCTGCCTCGTGCTCCTTATGATCGTTCTGCTGTGAGTCTAGATTTTCGAACCCGACGCAAAACTGATAGTTAATTGTAACCTAATGACGATGGAACACTCAAATTGCGTCGAGATTCAATACATCGTCCTCCAGCCGATTTGTCTCCAAGGGGATATTGCTGCCTCGATCACCAAATGGTCCGTCTCCTGTGAGTCTAGATTTTTGAATCCGACGCGAAACTGTTAGTTAAATGTAACGTTCAGGGCCACCTAATGACGATGGAACACTCAAATTGTGTCGAGATTCAATACATCGGCCTCCAGCCGACTTGTCTCCAAGGGGATATTTCTGCCTCGGGCTCCGTGCGGTCCGTCTACCGTAGGTCTAGATTTTCGAATCCGACGCGAAACTGATAGTTATTTGTAACGTTCAGGGCCTCCTAATGACGATGGAACACTCAAATTGCGTCGAGATTTAATACATCGGCCTCCAGCCGACTTGTCTCCAAGGGTCTATTGCTGCCACGGGCACCTTATGGTCGTTCTCCTGTGAGTCAAGATTTTCGAATCCGACGCAAAAATGATAGTGAATTGTAACGTTCAGGGCCTCCTAATGACGATGGAACACTCAAATTGCGTCGAAATTCAATACATCGTCCGCCAGCCGACTTGTCTCCATGGGGTATTACTGCCTCGGGCCTCTTATGTTCGCTCTCCTGTAAGTCTAGATTTTCGATTCCGACGCGAAACTGATTGTTAATTGTAACGTACAGGGCTTCCTAATGACGATGGAACACTCAAATTGCATCGAGATTCAATACATCGGCATTCAGCCGATTTGTCTCCATGTTTCTATTTCTGCCTCGGGCACCTTATGGTCGTTCCCCTGTGAGTCTACATTTTAGAATCCGACGCAAAACTGATAGTTAATTGTAGTGCTCAGGGCCTCCTAATGACGATGGAACACTCAAATTGCGTCGAGAGTCAATACATCGACCTCCAGCCGACTTGTCTACAAGAGGATATTGCTGCCTCGGGCTCCATGTGTTCCGTCTCCTGTGAGTCTAGATTTTTGAATCCGACGCGAAACTGATAGTTAGTTGTAACGTTCAGGGCATCCTAATGACGATAGAACACTCAAATTGCGTCGCGATTCAATACATCGGGATTCTGCCGAATTGTCTCCAAGGGTCTATTGCTGCCTCGGGCACCGTATGGTCGTTCCCCTGTGAGTCTACATTTTAGAATCCGACGGAAAACTGATAGTTAATTCTAATGCGCAGGGCGTTCTAATGACGATAGAACACTCAAATAGCGTCGAGATTCAATACATCGTCCTGGAGCTGATTTGTCTCCAAGGGGATATTGCTGCCTCGGGCACCAAATGGTCCGTCTCCTGTGAGTCTAGATTTTTGAATCCGACGCGAAACTGATGGTTAATTGTAATGACGATGGAACACTCAAATTGCGTCGAGAGTCAATTCATCGACCTCCAGCCGACTTGTCTACAAGGGGATATTGCTGCCTCGTTCTCCATGTGGTCCGTCACCTGTGAGTCTAGATTTTCGAATCCGACGCGAAACTGATAGTTAAATGTAACGTTCAGGGCCTCCTAATGCCGATGGAACACTCAAATTGGTCGAGATTCAATACATCGGCCTCCAGCCGACTTGTCTCCAAGGGTCTATTGCTGCCTCGGGCACCTTATGGTCGTTCTTCTGTGAGTCTAGACTTTCTTCGCAAAAATGAAAGATAATTGTAACGTTCGGGGCCTCCTAAGGACGATGGAACACTCAAATTGCGTCGAGATTAAATACATCGTGCTTCAGCCGACTTGTCTCCATGGAGATATTACTGCCTCGGGCCTCTTATGTTCGCTCTCCAGTGAGTCTAGATTTTCGAATCCGACGCGAAACTGATTGTTAATTGTAACGTTCAGGGCCTCCTAAAGACGATGAAATACACTCAAATTGCGTCGAGATTCAATACAATGGCATTCAGCCGATTTGTCTCCAAGGGTCTATTGCTGCCTCGGGAACCGTATGGTCGTTCCCCTGAGAGTCTACATTTTAGAATCCGACGCAAAACTGACAGTTAATTGTAGTGCTCAGGGCCTCCTGATGACGATAGAATACTGAAATTGCGTCGAGATTCAATACATTGTCCTCCTGCTGATTTGTCTCCAAGGGGATATTGCTGCCTCGGGCACCAAATGGTCCGTCTTCTATGAGTCTAGATTTTTGAATCCGACGCGAAACGGATAGTTAATTGTAACGGTCAGGGCCTCCAAATGACGATGGAGCACTCAAATTGCGTCGCGATTCAATACTTCTTCCTCCAGCGGACTGGTCTCCAAGGGGATATTGCTGCCTCGGGCACCTTATGGTCCATCTCCAGTGAGTCTAGATTTTCGAATCCGACTCAAAACTGATAATTAATTGTAAAGTTCAGGGCCACCTAATGACGATGGACCACTCAAATTGGTCGAGATTCAATACATCGGCCTCCAGCCGACTTGTCTCCAAGGGTCAATAGCTGCCTCGGGCACCTTATGATCGTTCCACTGTGAGTCTAGATTTTCGAACACGACGCAAAACTGATAGTTAATTGCAACTTTCAGGGCAACCTAATGACGATGGAACACTCAAATTGCGTCGAGATTCAACACATCGGCCTCCAGCCGACTTGTCTCCAAGGGGATATTGCTGTCACGGGCACCATATGATCCTTCTCCTGTGAGAAGATTCTCGAATCCGACGCTAAAATTATAGTTAATTGTAACGTTCAGGGCCTCCTAATGACGATGGAACACTCAAATTGCTTCGCGATCCAATACATCGTACTCCAACCGACTTGTCTCCATGGGTCAATTGCTGCCTCGGGCACCTTGTTATCGTTCTACTGTGAGTCTAGATTTTCGAACCCGACTCAAAACTGATAGTTAATTGTAAAGTTCAGGGTCACCTAATGACGATGGAACACTCAAATTGCGTCGAGCTTCAATACATGGGAATCCATCCGACCTGTCTCCAAGGGTCTATTGCTGCCTCGGGCACCTTATGGTCGTTCTCCTGTGAGTCTAGATTTTCGAATCCGACGAAAACCGATAGCTAATTGTAACATTCAGGGCCCCCTAATGACGATGGAACACTCAAATTGCTTCGCGATCCAATACATCGTACTCCAACCGACTTGTCTCCATGGGTCAATTGCTGCCTCGGGCACCTTGTGATCGTTCTACTGTGAGTCTAGATTTTCGAACCCGACTCAAAACTGATAGTTAATTGTAAAGTTCAGGGCCACCTAATGACGATGGAACACTCAAATTGCGTCGAGCTTCAATACATGGGCCTCCAGCCGACTTGTCTCCAAGGGGATATTGCTGTCTCGCGCACCATATGATCCATCTCCCGTGAGCCTTGATTTTCGAATCCGACGCAAAAATGATAGTGAATTGTAACGTTCAGCAACTTCTAATGACGATAGAACACTCAAATTGCGTCGAGATTCAATACATCGTCCTCCAGCCGACTTGTCTCCAAGGGGATATCGCTGCCTCGGGCACCAACTGGTCTGTGTCCTTTGAGTCTAGATTTATGAATCCGACGCGAAACTGATAGTTAATTGTAACGTTCAGGGCCTCCTAATGACGATGTAACACTCAAATTGCGTCGAGATTCAATACATCGTCCTTCACCCGACTTGTCTATAAGGGTCTATTGCTGCCTTGGGCACCTTATGGTCGTTCTCCTGTGAGTCTAGATTTTCGAATCCGACGCAAAACTGATAGTTAATTGTAACGTTCAGGGCCACCTAATGACGATATAACACTCAAATTACGTCGAGATTCAATACATCGTCCTTCAGCCGACTTGTCTCCAAGAGTCTATTGCTGCGTCGGGCACCTTATGCTCGTTCTAATGTGAGTCTAGATTTTCGAATCCGACGCGAAACTGATAGTTAATTGTAACGTTCAGGGCCTCCTAATGACGATGGAACACTCAAATTGCGTCGTGATCCTATACATCGGCCTCCAGCCGACTTGCCTCCAAGGGGATTTTGCTGTCTCGGACACCATATGATCCTTCTCCTGTGAGTCTATTTTTGAATCCGACGCGAAACTGATAGTTAACTGTAACGTTCAGGGCCTCCCAATGACGATGGAACACTCAAATTGCGTCGAGATTCAATACATCGTCCTCCAGCCGACTTGTCTCCAAGGGGATATTGCTGTATCGAGCACCATGTGATCCTTCTCCTGTGAGTAAATTTTCGAATCTAAAATGATAGTTAATTGTAACGTTCAGCGCCTCCTAATGAAGATGGAGCACTCAAATTGCGTCGAGAGTCAATACATCGTCCTCCAGCGGACTGGTCTCCAAGGGGATATAGTCTCGGATACCTTATGGTCCTTCTCCAGTGAGTCAAGATTTTCGAATCCGATGAAAAAATGATAGTTCACTGTAACATTCAGGGCCTCCTAATGACGATGGAACACTCAAATTGCGTCGCGATCCCATACATCGGCCTCCAAATGACTTGTCTCCAAGGGGATATTGCTGCCTCGATCACTAAATGGTCCGTCTCCTGTGAGTCAAAATTTTTGAATTCGGCGCGAAAATGATAGTTAATTGTAACGTTCAGGGCCTCCTAATGACGATGGAACACTCAAATTGCGTCGAGAGTCAATACATCGTCCGTCAGCCGACTTGTCTCCAAGGGGATATTGCTGTCTCGGGCACCATATGATCCTTCTCCTGTGAGTAGATTTTCGAATCTGACGCTAGAATGATATTTAATTGTAACGTTCAGGGCCTCCTAATGACGATGGAACACTCAAATTGCGTCGAGATTCAATACATCGTCCTCCAGCCGACTTGTCTCCAAGGCTCTATTGCTGCCTCGGGCACCTTATGGTCGTTCTCCTGTGGGTCTAGATTTTCGAATCCGACGCAAAACTGATAGTTAATTGTAACTTTCAGGGCCTCCGAATGACGATGGAACACTCAAATTGCGTCGACATTCAATACATCGGCCTCCAGCCGACTTGTCTCCAAGGGGATATTGCTGCCTCGGGCACGATATGGTCCTTCTCCTGTGAGTCTAGATTTTCGAATCCGACGCGAAACTGATAGTTAATTGTAACGTTCAGGGCCTCCTAATGACGATGGAGCACTCTAATTGCGTCGCGATTCAATACATCGTCCTCCAGCGGACTGGTCCCCAAGGGGATATTGCTGCTTCGGGCACCTTATGGTCCGTCTCCAGTGAGTCTAGATTTTCGAATCCGACGAAAAACTGATAGTTAATTGTAACATTCAGGGCCTCCTAGTTACGATGGAACACTCAAATTTCGTCGTGATCCAATACATCGTCCTCCAGCCGACTTGTCTCCAAGGGTCAATTGCTGCCTGGGGCACCTTATGATCGTTCTCCTGTGAGTCTAGATTTTCGAATCTGACCCAAAACTGATAGTTAATTGTAACGTTCAGGGCCCCCTAATGACGATGGAACACTCAAATTGCGTCGAGATTCAATACATCGGCCTCCAGCCGACTTGTCTCCAAGGGGATATTGCTGTCTCGGGCACCATATGATCCATCTCCTGTGAGCCTTGATTTTCGAATCCGACGCAAAAATGATAGTGAATTGTAACGTTCAGCGCCTTCTAATGACGATAGAACACTCAAATTGCGTCGAGATTCAATACATCGTCCTCCAGCCGACTTGTCTCCAAGGGGATATCGCTGCCTCGGGCACCAACTGGTCCGTCTCCTTTGAGTCTAGATTTTTGAATCCGACTGAAACTAATAGTTAATTGTAAGGTTCAGGGCCTCCTAATGACGTTGTAACACTCAAATTGCGTCGAGATTCAATACATCGTCCTTCAACCGACTTGTCTCCAAGGGTGTATTGCTGCCTTGGGCACCTTATGGTCGTTCTCCTGTGAGTCTAGATTTTCGAATACGATGCAAAACTGATAGTTAATTGTAACGCTCAGGGCCACCTAATGACGATGAAACACTCAAATTGCGTCGAGATTCAATACATCGTCCTTCAGCCGACTTGTCTCCATGGGTCTATTGCTGCCTCGGGCAGCTTATTGTCGTTCTCCTGTGAGTCTAAATTTTCGAATCCGACGCAAAACTGATAGTTAATTGTAACGTTCAGGGCGTCCTAATGACGATGGAACACTCAAATCGCGTTGAGATTCAATTCAACGTCCTTCAGCCGACTTGTCTCCAAGGGTCTATTGCTGCCAGGGGCACCTTATGATCGTTCTCCTGTTAGTCTAGATTATCGAATCCGACGCAAAACTGATAGTTAATTGTAACGTTCAGGGCCCCCTAATGACGATGGAACACTCAAATTGCGTCGAGATTCAATACATCGGCCTCCAGCCGACTTGTCTCCAAGGGGATATTGCTGTATCGAGCACCATGTGATCCTTCTCCTGTGAGTAAATTTTCGAATCCGACGCTAAAATGATAGTTAATTGTAACGTTCAGCGCCTCCTAATGAAGATGGAGCACTCAAATTGCGTCGAGAGTCAATACATCGTCCTCCAGCGGACTGGTCTCCAAGGGGATATAGTCTCGGATACCTTATGGTCCTTCTCCAGTGAGTCAAGATTTTCGAATCCGATGAAAAAATGATAGTTCACTGTTACATTCAGGGCCTCCTAATGACGATGGAACACTCAAATTGCGTCGCGATCCCATACATCGGCCTCCAAATGACTTGTCTCCAAGGGGATATTGCTGCCTCGATCACTAAATGGTCCGTCTCCTGTGAGTCAAAATTTTTGAATTCGGCGCGAAAATGATAGTTAATTGTAACGTTCAGGGCCTCCTAATGACGATGGAACACTCAAATTGCGTCGAGAGTCTATACATCGTCCGTCAGCCGACTTGTCTCCAAGGGGATATTGCTGTCTCGGGCACCATATGATCCTTCTCCTGTGAGTAGATTTTCGAATCTGACGCTAGAATGATATTTAATTGTAACGTTCAGGGCCTCCTAATGACGATGGAACACTCAAATTGCGTCGAGATTCAATACATCGTCCTCCAGCCGACTTGTCTCCAAGGCTCTATTGCTGCCTCGGGCACCTTATGGTCGTTCTCCTGTGGGTCTAGATTTTCGAATCCGACGCAAAACTGATAGTTAATTGTAACTTTCAGGGCCTCCGAATGACGATGGAACACTCAAATTGCGTCGACATTCAATACATCGGCCTCCAGCCGACTTGTCTCCAAGGGGATATTGCTGCCTCGGGCACGATATGGTCCTTCTCCTGTGAGTCTAGATTTTCGAATCCGACGCGAAACTGATAGTTAATTGTAACGTTCAGGGCCTCCTAATGACGATGGAGCACTCTAATTGCGTCGCGATTCAATACATCGTCCTCCAGCGGACTGGTCCCCAAGGGGATATTGCTGCTTCGGGCACCTTATGGTCCGTCTCCAGTGAGTCTAGATTTTCGAATCCGACGAAAAACTGATAGTTAATTGTAACATTCAGGGCCTCCTAGCTACGATGGAACACTCAAATTTCGTCGTGATCCAATACATCGTCCTCCAGCCGACTTGTCTCCAAGGGTCAATTGCTGCCTGGGGCACCTTATGATCGTTCTCCTGTGAGTCTAGATTTTCGAATCTGACCCAAAACTGATAGTTAATTGTAACGTTCAGGGCCCCCTAATGACGATGGAACACTCAAATTGCGTCGAGATTCAATACATCGGCCTCCAGCCGACTTGTCTCCAAGGGGATATTGCTGTCTCGGGCACCATATGATCCATCTCCTGTGAGCCTTGATTTTCGAATCCGACGCAAAAATGATAGTGAATTGTAACGTTCAGCGCCTTCTAATGACGATAGAACACTCAAATTGCGTCGAGATTCAATACATCGTCCTCCAGCCGACTTGTCTCCAAGGGGATATCGCTGCCTCGGGCACCAACTGGTCCGTCTCCTTTGAGTCTAGATTTTTGAATCCGACTGAAACTAATAGTTAATTGTAAGGTTCAGGGCCTCCTAATGACGTTGTAACACTCAAATTGCGTCGAGATTCAATACATCGTCCTTCAACCGACTTGTCTCCAAGGGTGTATTGCTGCCTTGGGCACCTTATGGTCGTTCTCCTGTGAGTCTAGATTTTCGAATACGATGCAAAACTGATAGTTAATTGTAACGCTCAGGGCCACCTAATGACGATGGAACACTCAAATTGCGTCGAGATTCAATACATCGTCCTTCAGCCGACTTGTCTCCATGGGTCTATTGCTGCCTCGGGCAGCTTATGGTCGTTCTCCTGTGAGTCTAAATTTTCGAATCCGACGCAAAACTGATAGTTAATTGTAACGTTCAGGGCGTCCTAATGACGATGGAACACTCAAATCGCGTTGAGATTCAATTCAACGTCCTTCAGCCGACTTGTCTCCAAGGGTCTATTGCTGCCAGGGGCACCTTATGATCGTTCTCCTGTGAGTCTAGATTATCGAATCCGACGCAAAACTGATAGTTAATTGTAACGTTCAGGGCCCCCTAATGACGATGGAACACTCAAATTGCGTCGAGATTCAATACATCGGCCTCCAGCCGACTTGTCTCCAAGGGGATATTGCTGCCTCGGGCACCAAATGTTCCGTCTCCTGTGAGTCTAGATTTTTGAATCCGACGCGAATCTGATAGTTAATTGTAACTTTCAGGGACACCTAATGATGATGGAAACCCCAAATTGCGTCGAGATTCAATACATCGTCCTTCAGCCGACTTGTCTCCAAGGGCCTATTGCTGCCACGTGCACCTTATGATCGTTCCCCTGTGAGTCTAGATTTTCGAACCCGACGCAAAACTGATAGTTAATTGTAGCTTTCAGGGCCACCTAATGACGATGGAACACTCAAATTGCGTCGAGATTCAATACATCGGCCTCCAGCCGACTTGTTTCAAAGGTGATATTGCTGTCTCGGGCACCATATGATCCTTCCCCTGTGAGTCTAGATTTTCAAATCCGACGCAAATATGATAGTTAATTGTAACGTTCAGGGCCACCTAATGACGATGGAACACTCAAATTGCGTCGAGATTCAATACATCGGCCTCCAGCCGACTTGTTTCCAAGGGGATATTGCTGTCTCGGGCACCATATGATCCTTCCCCTGTGAGTCTAGATTTTCGAATCCGACGCTAGAATGATATTTAATTGTAACGTTCAGGGCCTCCTAATGACGATGGAACACTCAAATTGCGTCGAGATTCAATACATCGTCCTCCAGCGGACTGGTCCCCAAGGGGATATTGCTGCTTCGGCCACCTTATGGTCCGTCTCCAGTGAGTCTAGATTTTCGAATCCGACGAAAAACTGATAGTTAATTGTAACATTCAGGGCCTCCTAGTTACGATGGAACACTCAAATTTCGTCGCGATCCAATACATCGTCCTCCAGCCGTCTTATCTCCAAGGGTCAATTGCTGCCGGGGGCACCTTATGATTGTTCTCCTGTGAGTCTAGATTTTCGAATCCGACGCAAAACTGATAGTTAATTGTAACGTTCAGGGCCCCCTAATGACGATGGAACACTCAAATAGCGTCGAGATTCAATACATCGGCCTCCAGCCGACTTGTCTCCAAGGGGATATTGCTGCCTCAAGCACCATATGGTCGTTCTCCTGTGAGTTTAGATTTTCGAATCCGACGCAATACAGATAGTTAATTGTAACGTTCAGGGCCACCTAATGACGATGGAACACTCAAATTGCGTCGAGATTCAATACATCGGCCTCGAGCCGACTCGTCTCCAAGGGTCTATTGCTGCCTCGGGCACCTTATGGTCGTTCTCCTGTGAGTCTAGATTTTCGAATCCGACGAAAAACTGATAGTTAATTGTAACATTCAGGGCCCCCTAATGACGATGGAACACTCAAATTGCTTCGCGATCCAATACATCGCACTCCAACCGACTTGACTCCATGGGTTAATTGCTGCCTCGGGCATCTTATGATCGTTCTACTGTGAGTCTAGATTTTCGAACCCGACGCAAAACTGATAGTTAATTGTAAAGTTCAGGGCCACCTAATGACGATGGAACACTCAAATTGCGTCGAGCTTCAATACATGGGCCTCCAGCCGACTTGTCTCCAAGGGGATATTGCTGTCTCGGGCACCATATGATCCATCTCCTGTGAGCCTTGATTTTCGAATCCGACGCAAAAATGATAGTGAATTGTAACGTTCAGCGCCTTCTAATGACGATAGAACTCTCAAATTGCGTCGAGATTCAATACATCGTCCTCCAGCCTACTTGTCTCCAAGGGGATATCGCTGCCTCGGGCACCAACTGGAACGTCTCCTTTGAGTATAGATTTTTGAATCCGACGCGAAACTGATAGTTAATTGTAACGTTCAGGGCCTCCTAATGACGATGTAACACTCAAATTGCGTCGAGATTCAATACATCGTCCTTCAACCGACTTGTCTCCAAGGGTCTATTGCTGCCTTGGGCACCTTATGGTCGTTCTCCTGTGAGTCTAGATATTCGAATCCGACGCAAAACTGATAGTTAATTGTAACTTTCAGGGCCACCTAATGACGATGGAACACTCAAATTGCGGCGAGATTCAATACATCGTCCTTCAGCCGACTTGTCTCCACGGGTCTATTGCTGCCTCGGGCAGCTTATGGTCGTTCTCCTGTGAGTCTAGTTTTTCTAATTCGACGCAAAACTGATTGTTAATTGTAACGTTCAGGGCCTCCTAATGACGATGGAACACTCAAATTGCGTCGAGAATCAATACATCGGCCTCCAGCCGACTTGTCTCCGAGGGGATATTCCTGCCTCGGGCACCAAATGGTCCGTCTCCTGTGAATCTAGATTTTTGAATCCGACGCGAAACTTATAGTAAATTGTAACATTCATGGCCTCCTAATGACGATGGAATACCCAAATTGCGTCGAAATTCGATACATCGTCCTTCAGCTGATTTGTCTCCAAGGGTCTATTGCTGCCTCGGGCACCTTATGGACGTTCTCCTGTGAGTCTAGATTTTCGAATCCGACGCAAAACTGATAGTTAATTGTAACGTTCAGGGCGTCCTAATGACGATGGAACACTCAAATCGCGTTGAGATTCAATTCAACGTCCTTCAGACGACTTGTCTCCAAGGGTCTATTGCTGCCAGGGGCACCTTATGATCGTTCTCCTGTGAGTCTAGATTTTCGAATCCGACGCAAAACTGATAGTTAATTGTAACGTTGAGGGCCCCTTAATGACGATGGAACACTCAAATTGCGTCGAGATTCAATACA
The DNA here is from genome assembly GCF_023864345.2 of Schistocerca serialis cubense. Classification (NCBI taxonomy): domain Eukaryota; kingdom Metazoa; phylum Arthropoda; class Insecta; order Orthoptera; family Acrididae; genus Schistocerca; species Schistocerca serialis. Next base: position 8,583,643 of record NC_064647.1, read on the forward strand.
TCGGTCTCCAGCCGACTTGCCTCCAAGGGGATATTGCTGCCTCGGGCACCAAATGTTCCGTCTCCTGTGAGTCTAGATTTTTGAATCTGACGCGAATCTGATAGTTAATTGTAACATTCAGGGCCTCCTAATGACGACGGAAACCCCAAATTGCGTCGGGATTTAATACATCGTCCTTCAGCCGACTTGTCTCCAAGGGTCTATTGCTGCCTCGTGCACTTTATGGTCGCTCTCCTGTAAGTCTTGATTTTCGAATCCGACGCAAAAATGATAGTTAATTGTAACTCTTAGGGCATCCTATTGACGATGTAACACTCAAATTGCGTTGAGATTCAATTCATCGTCCTTAGGCCGACTTGTCTCCAAGAGTCTATTGCTGCCTCGGGCACCTTATGCTCGTTCTAATGTGAGACTAGATTTTCGAATCCGACGAAAAACTGATAGTTAATTGTAACATTCAGGGCCTCCTAATGACGATGGAACACTCAAATTGCGTCGCGATCCAATACATCGTCCTCCAGCTGACTTGTCTCCAAACGGTATTGCTGCCTCGGGCACCTTATGGCCCTTCTCCAGTGAGTCTAGATTTTCGAATGCGACGAAAAGCTGATAGTTAATTGTAACATTCAGGGCCTCCTAATGACGATGGAACACTCAAATTGCGTCGCGATCCAATACATCGTCCTCCAACCGACTTGTCTCCATGGGTCTATTGCTGCCTTGTGCACCTTATGATCGTTCCCCTGTGAGTCTAGATTTTCGAACCCGACGCAAAACTGATAGTTAATTGTAACGTTCAGGGCCACCTACTGACGATGGAACACTCAAATGGCGTCGAGATTCAATACATCGGCATCCAGCCGACTTGTCTCCGAGGGGATATTGCAGCCTCGGGCACCAAATTGTCCGTCTCCTGTGAGTCTAGATTTTGTATCCGATGCGAAACTGATAGTTAATTGCAACATTCAGGGCCTCCTAATGACGATGGTTCACCAAAATTGCGTCGAGATTCGATACATCGTCCTTCAGCTGACTTGTCTCCAAGGGCCTATTGCTGCCTCGGGCACCATATGATCCTCCTCCTGTAAGTCTTGATTTTCGAATCCGACGCAAAAATGATAGTGAATTGTAACGTTCAGCGCCTCCTGAGGACGATAGAACACTCAAATTGCTTTGAGATTCAATACATCGTCCTCCAGCCGACTTGTCTCCTAGGGGATATCGCTGCCTCGAGCACCAAATGTTCCGTCTCCTGTGAGTCTACATTTTTGAATCCGACGCGAAACTGATAGTTAATTGTAACGTTCAGGCCTCCTAATGACGATGGAACACTCAAATTGCGTCGGGATTCAATACATCGTCCTTCAGCCGACTTGTCTCCAAGGGTCTATTGCTGCCTCTCGCACCTTATGGTCCTTCTCCTGTGAGTCTACATTTTCGAATCCGACGCAAAACTGATACTTAATTGTAACGTTCAGGGCCACCTAATGACGATGTAACACTCAAATTGCGTCGAGATTCAATACATCGTCCTTCAGCCGACTTGTCTCCACGGGTCTATTGCTGCCTCGGGCACCTTATGGTCGTTCTCCTGTGAGCCTAGAATTTCTAATCCGACGCAAAACTAATTGTTAACTGTAACGTTCAGGGCATCCTAATGACGATGGAACACTCAAATTGCGTCGAGATTCAATACGTCGTCCTCCAGCCGACTTGTATCCAAGGGGATATTGCTGTATCGAGCACCATATGATCCTTCTCCTGTGAGTAAATTTTCGAATCCGATGCTAAAATGATAGTTAATTGTAACGTTCAGCGCCTCCTAATGAAGATGGAGCACTCAAATTGCGTCGAGAGTCAATACATCGTCCTCCAGCGGACTGGCCTCCAAGGGGATATAGTCTCGGATACCTTATGGTCCTTCTCCAGTGAGTCAAGATTTTCGAATCCGACGAAAAACTGATAGTTAATTGTAACATTCAGGGCCTCCTAATGACGATGGAACACTCAAATTGCATCTTGATCCTATACATCGGCCTCCAGCCGACAGGTCTCCAAGGGGATTTCGCTGTCTCGGACACCATATGATCCTTCTCCTGTGAGTCTAGATTTTTGAATCCGACGCTAAAATGACAGTTAATTGTAACGTTCAGCGCCTCCTAATGACGATGGAACACTCAAATTGCGTCGATAGTCAATACATCGTCCTCCAGCCGACTTGTCTCCAAGGGTCTATTGCTGCCTCGGGCACCTTATAGTCGTTCTCCCGTGAGTCTAGATTTTCGAATCCGACGCATTACTGATAGTTAATTGTAACGTTCTGCGCCTCCTAATGATGATGGAACACTCAAATTGCGTCGAGATTCAATACATTGTCCTCCAGCCGACTTGTCTCCAAGTGGATATTGCTGCCTCGGGCACCATATCGTCCTTCTCCAGTGAGTCTACATTTTCGAATCCGACGCGAAACTGATAGTTAACTGTAACGTTCAGGGCCTCCCAATGACGATGGAACACTCAAATTGCGTCGAGATTCAATACATCGTCCTCCAGCCGACTTGTCTCCAAGGGGATATTGCTGCCTCGGGCACCATATGGTCCTTCTCCAGTGAGTCTACATTTTCGAATCCGACGCGAAACTGATAGTTAACTGTAACGTTCAGGGCCTCCCAATGACGATGGAACACTCAAATTGCGTCGAGATTCAATACATCGTCCTCCAGCCGACTTGTCTCCAAGGGGATATTGCTGTCTCGGGCACCATATGATCCTTCCCCTGTGAGTCTAGATTTTCAAATCCGACGCAAATATGATAGTTAATTGTAACGTTCAGGGCCACCTAATGACGATGGAACACTCAAATTGCGTCGAGATTCAATACATCGGCCTCCAGCCGACTTGTTTCCAAGGGGATATTGCTGTCTCGGGCACCATATGATCCTTCCCCTGTGAGTCTAGATTTTCGAATCCGACGCTAGAATGATATTTAATTGTAACGTTCAGGGCCTCCTAATGACGATGGAACACTCAAATTGCGTCGAGATTCAATACATCGTCCTCCAGCGGACTGGTCCCCAAGGGGATATTACTGCTTCGGGCACCTTATGGTCCGTCTCCAGTGAGTCTAGATTTTCGAATCCGACGAAAAACTGATAGTTAATTGTAACATTCAGGGCCTCATAGTTACAATGGAACACTCAAATTTCGTCGCGATCCAATATATCGTCCTCCAGCCGTCTTATCTCCAAGGGTCAATTGCTGCCTGGGGCACCTTATGATTGTTCTCCTGTGAGTCTAGATTTTCGAATCCGACGCAAAACTGATAGTTAATTGTAACGTTCAGGGCCCCCTAATGACGATGGAACACTCAAATTGCGTCGAGATTCAATACATCGGCCTCCAGCCGACTTGTCTCCAAGGGGATATTGCTGCCTCAAGCACCATATGGTCGTTCTCCTGTGAGTTTAGATTTTCGAATCCGACGCAAAACAGATAGTTAATTGTAACGTTCAGGGCCACCTAATGACGATGGAACACTCAAATTGCGTCGAGATTCAATACATCGGCTTCGAGCCGACTCGTCTCCAAGGGTCTATTGCTGCCTCGGGCACCTTATGGTCGTTCTCCTGTGAGTCTAGATTTTCGAATCCGACGCTAAAATAATAGTTACTTGTAACGTTTAGGGCCTCCTATTGACGATGTAACACTCAAATTGCGTTGAGATTCAAATCATCGTCCTTCAGCCGACTTGTCTCCAAGGGTCTATTGCTGCCTCGGGCACCTTATGGTCGTTCTCCTGTGAGTCTAGATTTTCGAATCCGGCGAAAAACTGATAGTTAATTGTAACATTCAGGGCCCCCTAATGACGATGGAACACTCAAATTGCTTCGCGATCCAATACATCGCACTCCAACCGACTTGACTCCATGGGTTAATTGCTGCCTCGGGCACCTTATGATCGTTCTACTGTGAGTCTAGATTTTCGAACCCGACGCAAAACTGATAGTTAATTGTAAAGTTCAGGGCCACCTAATGACGATGGAACACTCAAATTGCGTCGAGCTTCAATACATGGGCCTCCAGCCGACTTGTCTCCAAGGGGATATTGCTGTCTCAGGCACCATACGATCCATCTCCTGTGAGCCTTGATTTTCGAATCCGACGCAAAAATGATAGTGAATTGTAACGCTCAGCGCCTTCTAATGACGATAGAACACTCAAATTGCGTCGAGATTCAATACATCGTCCTCCAGCCTACTTGTCTCCAAGGGGATATCGCTGCCTCGGGCACCAACTGGAACGTCTCCTTTGAGTCTAGATTTTTGAATCCGACGCGAAACTGATAGTTAATTGTAACGTTCAGGGCCTCCTAATGACGATGTAACACTCAAATTGCGTCGAGATTCAATACATCGTCCTTCAACCGACTTGTCTCCAAGGATCTATTGCTGCCTTGGGCACCTTATGGTCGTTCTCCTGTGAGTCTAGATTTTCGAATCCGACGCAAAACTGATAGTTAATTGTAACTTTCAGGGCCACCTAATGACGATGAAACACTCAAATTGCGTCGAGATTCAATACATCGTCCTTCAGCCGACTTGTCTCCACGGGTCTATTGCTGCCTCAGGCAGCTTATGGTCGTTCTCCTGTGAGTCTAGTTTTTCTAATCCGACGCAAAACTGATTGTTAATTGTAACGTTCAGGGCCTCCTAATGACGATGGAACACTCAAATTGCGTCGAGAATCAATACATCGGCCTCCAGCCGACTTGTCTCCGAGGGGATATTGCTGCCTCGGGCACCAAATGGTCCGTCTCCTGTGAATCTAGATTTTTGAATCCGACGCGAAACTTATAGTTAATTGTAACATTCAGGGCCTCCGAATGACGATGGAATACCCAAATTGCGTCGAAATTCGATACATCGTCCTTCAGCTGACTTGTCTCCAAGGGTCTATTGCTGCCTCGGGCACCTTATGGACGTTCTCCTGTGAGTCTAGATTTTCGAATCCGACGCAAAACTGATAGTTAATTGTAACGTTCAGGGCGTCCTAGTGACGATGGAACACTCAAATCGCGTTGAGATTCAATTCAACGTCCTTCAGACGACTTGTCTCCAAGGGTCTATTGCTGCCAGGGGCACCTTATGATCGTTCTCCTGTGCGTCTAGATTTTCGAATCCGACGCAAAACTGATAGTTAATTGTAACGTTGAGGGCCCCTTAATGACGATGGAACACTCAAATTGCGTCGAGATTCAATACATCGGTCTCCAGCCGACTTGACTTTAAGGGGATATTGCTGCCTCAGGCACCAAATGTTCCGTCTCCTGTGAGTCTAGATTTTAGAATCCGACGCGAATCTGATAGTTAATTGTAACATTCAGGGCCTCCTAATGACGATGGAAACCCCAAATTGCGTCGAGATTCAATAAATCGTCCTTCAGCCGACTTGTCTCCAAGGGTCTATTGCTGCCTCGGGCACCTTATGGTCGTTCTCCTGTGAGTCTAGATTTTCGGATCCGACGGTAAAATAATAGTTACTTGTAACGTTTAGGGCCTCCTATTGACGATGTAACACTCAAATTGCGTTGAGATTCAATTCATCGTTCTTCAGCCGACTTGTCTCCAAGGGTCTATTGCTGCCTCGGGCACCTTATGGTCGTTCTCCTGTGAGTCTAGATTTTCGATTCCGACGATTAAATGATAGTTACTTGTAACGTTTAGGGCCTCCTATTGACGATGTAACACTCAAATTTCGATGTGATCCAATACATCGTCCTCCAGCCGACTTGTCTCCAAGGGTCAATTGCTGCCAGGGGCACCTTATGATCGTTCTCCTGTGAGTCTAGATTATCGAATTCGACGCAAAACTGATAGTTAATTGTTTCGTTCAGGGCCCGTAATGACGATGGAACACTCAAATTGCGTCGCGATCCAATACATCGTCCTCCAGCTGACTTGTCTCCAAACGGTATTGCTGCCTCGGGCACCTTATGGCCCTTCTCCAGTGAGTCTAGATTTTCGAATGCGACGAAAAGCTGATAGTTAATTGTAACATTCAGGGCCTCCTAATGACGATGGAACACTTAAATTGCGTCGCGATCCAATACATCGTCCTCCAACCGACTTGTCTCCATGGGTCTATTGCTGCCTTGTGCACCTTATGATCGTTCCCCTGTGAATCTAGATTTTCGAACCCGACGCAAAACTGATAGTTAATTGTAACGTTCAGGGCCACCTACTGACGATGGAACACTCAAATTGCGTCGAGATTCAATACATCGGCCTCCAGCCGACTTGTTTCCAAGTTGATATTGCTGTCTCGGGCACCATATGATCCTTCCCTGTGAGTCTAGATTTTCAAATCCGACGCAAAAATGATAGTTAATTGTAACGTTCAGGGCCACCTAATGACGATGGAACACTCAAATGGCGTCGAGATTCAATACATCGGCATCCAGCCGACTTGTCTCCGAGGGGATATTGCAGCCTCGGGCACCAAATTGTCCGTCTCCTGTGAGTCTAGATTTTGTATCCGACGCGAAACTGATAGTTAATTGTAACGTTCAGGCCTCCTAATGACGATGGAACACTCAAATTGCGTCGGGATTCAATACATCGTCCTTCAGCCGACTTGTCTCCAAGGGTCTATTGCTGCCTCTCGCACCTTATGGTCCTACTCCTGTGAGTCTACATTTCCGAATCCGACGCAAAACTGATAGTTAATTGTAACGTTCAGGGCCACCTAATGACGATGGAATACCCAAATTGCGTCGAAATTCGATACATCGTCCTTCAGCTGACTTGTCTCCAAGGGTCTATTGCTGCCTCGGGCACCTTATGGACGTTCTCCTGTGAGTCTAGATTTTCGAATCCGACGCAAAACTGATAGTTAATTGTAACGTTCTGGGCGTCCTAATGACGATGGAACACTCAAATCGCGTTGAGATTCAATTCAACTACCTTCAGACGACTTGTCTCCAAGGGTCTATTGCTGCCAGGGGCACCTTATGATCGTTCTCCTGTGAGTCTAGATTTTCGAATCCGACGCAAAACTGATAGTTAATTGTAACGTTGAGGGCCCCTTAATGACGATGGAACACTCAAATTGCGTCGAGATTCAATACATCGGTCTCCAGCCGACTTGACTTTAAGGGGATATTGCTGCTTCAGGCACCAAATGTTCCGTCTCCTGTGAGTCTAGATTTTTGAATCCGACGCGAATCTGATAGTTAATTGTAACATTCAGGGCCTCCTAATGACGATGGAAACCCCAAATTGCGTCGAGATTCAATAAATCGTCCTTCAGCCGACTTGTCTCCAAGGGTCTATTGCTGCCTCGGGCACCTTATGGTCGTTCTCCTGTGAGTCTAGATTTTCGGATCCGACGGTAAAATAATAGTTACTTGTAACGTTTAGGGCCTCCTATTGACGATGTAACACTCAAATTGCGTTGAGATTCAATTCATCGTCCTTCAGCCGACTTGTCTCCAAGGGTCTATTGCTGCCTCGGGCACCTTATGGTCGTTCTCCTGTGAGTCTAGATTTTCGAATCCGACGCTAAAATGATAGTTACTTGTAACGTTTAGGGCCTCCTATTGACGATGTAACACTCAAATTTCGTTGTGATCCAATACATCGTCCTCCAGCCGACTTGTCTCCAAGGGTCAATTGCTGCCATGGGCACCTTATGATCGTTCTCCTGTGAGTCTAGAATATCGAATTCGACGCAAAACTGATAGTTAATTGTAACGTTCAGGGCCCGTAATGACGATGGAACACTCAAATTGCGTCGAGATTCAATACATCGGCCTCAAGCCGACTTGCCTCCAAGGGGATATTGCTGCCTCGGGCACCAAATGTTCCGTCTCCTGTGAGTCTAGATTTTTGAATCTGACGCGAATCTGATAGTTAATTGTAACATTCAGGGCCTCCTAATGACGATGGAAACCCCAAATTGCGTCGAGATTCAATACATCGTCCTTCAGCCGACTTGTCTCCAAGGGTCTATTGCTGCCTCGTGCACTTTATGGTCGCTCTCCTGTGAGTCTAGATTTTCGAATCCGACGCAAAAATGATAGTTAATTGTAACGTTTAGGGCATCCTATTGACGATGTAACACTCAAATTGCGTTGAGATTCAATTCATCGTCCTTAGGCCGACTTGTCTCCAAGAGTCTAATGCTGCCTCGGGCACCTTATGCTCGTTCTAATGTGAGACTAGATTTTCGAATCCGACGAAAAACTGATAGTTAATTGTAACATTCAGGGCCTCCTAATGACGATGGAACACTCAAATTGCGTCGCGATCCAATACATCGTCCTCCAGCTGACTTGTCTCCAAACGGTATTGCTGCCTCGGGCACCTTATGGCCCTTCTCCAGTGAGTCTAGATTTTCGAATGCGACGAAAAGCTGATAGTTAATTGTAACATTCAGGGCCTCCTAATGACGATGGAACACTTAAATTGCGTCGCGATCCAATACATCGTCCTCCAACCGACTTGTCTCCATGGGTCTATTGCTGCCTTGTGCACCTTATGATCGTTCCCCTGTGAATCTAGATTTTCGAACCCGACGCAAAACTGATAGTTAATTGTAACGTTCAGGGCCACCTACTGACGATGGAACACTCAAATTGCGTCAAGATTCAATACATCGGCCTCCAGCCGACTTGTTTCCAAGGGGATATTGCTGTCTCGGGCACCATATGATCCTTCCCCTGTGAGTCTAGATTTTCAAATCCGACGGAAAAATGATAGTTAATTGTAACGTTCAGGGCCACCTAATGACGATGGAACACTCAAATGGCGTCGAGATTCAATACATCGGCATCCAGCCGACTTGTCTCCGAGGGGATATTGCAGCCTCGGGCACCAAATTGTCCGTCTCCTGTGAGTCTAGATTTTGTATCCGACGCGAAACTAATAGTTAATTGCAACATTCAGGGCCTCCTAATGACGATGGTTCACCAAAATTGCGTCGAGATTCGATACATCGTCCTTCAGCTGACTTGTCTCCAAGGGCCTATTGCTGCCTCGGGCACCATATGATCCTCCTCCTGTAAGTCTTGATTTTCGAATCCGACGCAAAAATGATAGTGAATTGTAACGTTCAGCGCCTCCTGAGGACGATAGAACACTCAAATTTCTTTGAGATTCAATACATCGTCCTCCAGCCGACTTGTCTCCTAGGGGATATCGCTGCCTCGAGCACCAAATGTTCCGTCTCCTGTGAGTCTACATTTTTGAATCCGACGCGAAACTGATAGTTAATTGTAACGTTCAGGCCTCCTAATGACGATGGAACACTCAAATTGCGTCGGGATTCAATACATCGTCCTTCAGCCGACTTGTCTCCAAGGGTCTATTGCTGCCTCTCGCACCTTATGGTCCTTCTCCTGTGAGTCTACATTTTCGAATCCGACGCAAAACTGATAGTTAATTGTAACGTTCAGGGCCACCTAATGACGATGTAACACTCAAATTTCGTCGAGATTCAATACATCGTCCTTCAGCCGACTTGTCTCCACGGGTCTATTGCTGCCTCGGGCACCTTATGGTCGTTCTCCTGTGAGCCTAGAATTTCTAATCCGACGCAAAACTAATTGTTAACTGTAACGTTCAGGGCATCCTAATGACGATGGAACACTCAAATTGCGTCGAGATTCAATACGTCGTCCTTCAGCCGACTTGTCTCCACGGGTCTATTGCTGCCTCGGGCACCTTATGGTCGTTCTCCTGTGAGTCTAGAATTTCTAATCCGACGCAAAACTAATTGTTAACTGTAACGTTCAGCGCCTCCTAATGAAGATGGAGCATTGAAATTGCGTCGAGAGTCAATACATCGTCCTCCAGCGGACTGGCCTCCAAGGGGATATAGTCTCGGATACCGTATGGTCCTTCTCCAGTGAGTCAAGATTTTCGAATCCGACGAAAAACTGATAGTTAATTGTAACATTCAGGGCCTCCTAATGACGATGGAACACTCAAATTGCGTCGTGATCCTATACATCGGCCTCCAGCCGACTTGTCTCCAAAGGGATTTCGCTGTCTCGGACACCATATGATCCTTCTCCTGTAAGTCTAGATTTTTGAATCCGACGCTAAAATGACAGTTAATTGTAACGTTCAGCGCCTCCTAATGACGATGGAACACTCAAATTGCGTCGATAGTCAATACATCGTCCTCCAGCCGACTTGTCTCCAAGGGTCTATTGCTGCCTCGGGCACCTTATAGTCGTTCTCCCGTGAGTCTAGATTTTCGAATCTGACGCATTACTGATAGTTAATTGTAACGTTCTGCGCCTCCTAATGATGATGGAACACTCAAATTGCGTCGAGATTCAATACATTGTCCTCCAGCCGACTTGTCTCCAAGAGGATATTGCTGCCTCGGGCACCATATGGTCCTTCTCCAGTGAATCTAGATTTTCGAATCCGACGCGAAACTGATAGTTAACTGTAACGTTCAGGGCCTCCCAATGACGATGGAACACTCAAATTGCGTCGAGATTCAATACATCGTCCTCCAGCCGACTTGTCTCCAAGGGGATATTGCTGCCTCGGGCACCATATGGTCCTTCTCCTGTGAGTCTAGATTTTCGAATCCGACGCGAAACTGATTGTTAATTGTAACGTTTAGCGCCTCCTAATGACGACGGAACCCTTAAATTGCTTCGAGAGTCAATACAGCGACCTCCAGCCGACTTGTCTACAAGGGGATATAGCCTCAGGCACCTTATGGTCCGTCTCCAGTGAGTGTAGATTTTCGAATCCGACGAAAAACTGATGGTTAATTGTAACATTCGGGGCCTCCTAGTTACGAAGGAACACTCAAATTGCGTCGAGATTCAATACATCGTCCTTCAGCCGCCTTGTCTCCAAGGGTCTATCGCTGCCTTGGGCTCCTTATGGTCGTTCTCCTGTGAGTCTAGATTTTCTAATACAACGCAAAACTGATTGTTAATTGTAACCTTCAGGGCATCCTAATGACAATGGAACACTCAAATTGCGTCGAGATTCAATACGTCGTCCTCCAGCCGACTTGTATCCAAGGGGATATTGCTGTATCGAGCACCATATGAATCTTCTCCTGTGAGTAAATTTTCGATTTCCGACGCTGAAATGATAGTTAATTGTAACGTTCAGCGCCTCCTAATGACGATTGAGCACTCAAATTGCGTCGAGAGTCAATACATCGTCCTCCAGCGGACTGGCCTCCAAGGGGATATAGCCTCGGATACCTTATGGTCTTTCTCCAGTGAGTCAAGATTTTCGAATCCGACGAAGAAAAGATAGTTAATTGTAACATTCAGGGCCTCCTACTGACGATGGAACACTCAAATTGCGTCGCGATCCAATACATCGGCCTCCAGCCGAAATGTCTCCAAGGGGATATTGCTGCCTCGATCAGCAAATGGTCCGTCTCCTGTGAGTCTAGATTTTTGAATCCGACGCAAAAATGATAGTTAATTCTAACACTCAGGGCCTCCTAATGACGACGGAACACCCAAATTGCGTCGAGATTCAATTCATCGTCCATCTGCCGACTTGTCTCCAATGGTGTATTGCTGCCTCGGGCAGCTTATGGTCGTTCTCCTGTGAGTCTAGATTTTCAAATCCGACGCAAAACTGATTGTTAATTGAAACGTTCAGGGCTTCCTAATGACGATGGAACACTCAAATTGCGTCGAAAGTCAATACATCGTCCTCCAGCCGACTTGTCTTTAAGGGTCTATTGCTGCCTCGGGCACCTTATGGTCGTTCTCCTGTGAGTCAAGATTTTCGAATACGACGCAAAAATGATAGTTAATTGTAACGTTCAGAGCCTCCTAAAGACGATGGAACACTCAAATTGCGTCGAGATTCAATACATCGTCCTCCGGCCGACTTGGATCCAAGGGGTTATTGCTGTCTCGGGCACCATATGATCCTTCTCCTGGGAGCCTAGATTTTCGAATCCGATGCTAAAATGATAGTTAATTGTAACGTTCAGGGCCTCCTAATGACGATGGAACACTCTAATTGCGTCGAGAGTCAAACCTACGTCCTCCAGCCGACTTGTCTCCAAGGGTCTACTGATGCCTCGGCCACCTTATGGTCGTTCTCCTGTGGGTGTTGATTTTCGAATCCGACGCAAAAATGATAGTTAATTGTAACGTCCAGAGCCTCCTAATGACGATGGAACACTCAAATTGCGTCGAGATTCAATACATCGGATTACAGCCGACTTGTCTCCAAGGGTCTGTTGCTGCCTCGGGCACCTTATGGTCGTTCTCCTGTGAGTCTAGATTTGCGAATCCGACGCATATCTGATAGTTAATTGTAACGTTCTGCCCTCCTAATGATGATGGAACACACAAATTGCGTCGAGATTCAATACATCGTCCTCCAGCCGACTTGTCTCCAAGGGTCTATTGCTGCCTCGGGCACCTTATGGTCGTTCTCCTGTGAGTCTATATTTTCGAATCCGACGCAAAACTGATAGTTATTTGTAACGTTCAGGGCTTCCTAATGACGATGGAACACTCAAATTGCGCCGAGATTCAATACATCGTCCTCCAGCCGACTTGTATCCAAGGGGATTTTGCTGTCTCGGACACCATATGATCCTCCTCCTGTGAGTCTAGATTTTCGAATCCGACGCTAAAATGACAGTTAATTGTAACGTTCAGCGCCTCCTAATGACGATGGAACACTCAAATTGCGTCGAGAGTCAATACATCGTCCTCCAGCCGACTTGTCTCCAAGGGGATATTGCTGCCTCGGGCACCATATGGTCCTACTCCTGTGAGTCTAGGTTTTCGAATCCAACGCGAAACTGATTGTTAATTGTAACGTTCAGGGCCTCCTAATGACGATGGAGCACTCAAATTGCGTCGCGATTCAATACATCGGCCTCCAGCCGACCATCTCCAAGGGGATATTTTTGCCTCGGGCACCATATGGTCCGTCTCCTGAGAGCTTAGGTTTTCGAATCCGACGCAATATTGATAGTTAATTGTAACGTTCAGCGCCTCCTAGTGACGATGGAACCCTTAAATTGCTTCGAGAGTCAATACAGCGACCTCCAGCCGACTTGTCTACAAGGGGATATAGCCTCGGGCACCTTATGGTCCGTCTCCAGTGAGTGTAGATATTCGAATCCGAAGAAAAACTGATGGTTAATTGTAACATTCAGGGCCTCCTAGTTACGAGGGAACACTCAAATTGCGTCGAGATTCAATACATCGTCCTTCAGCCGACTTGTCTCAAAGGGTCTATTGCTGCCTCGGGCACCTTATGGTCGTTCTCCTGTGAGTCTAGATTTTCTAATACGACGCAAAACTGATTGTTAATTGTAACCTTCAGGGCATCCTAATGACAATGGAACACTCAAATTACGTCGAGATTCAATACGTCGTCCTCCAGCCGACTTGTATCCAAGGGGATATTGATGTATCGAGCACCATATGATCCTTCTCCTGTGAGTAAATTTTCGATTTCCGACGCTGAAATGATAGTTAATTGTAACGTTCAGCGCCTCCTAATGACGATTGAGCACTCAAATTGCGTCCAGAGTCAATACATCGTCCTCCAGCGGACTGGCCTCCAAGGGGATATAGCCTCGGATACCTTATGGTCTTTCTCCAGTGAGTCAAGATTTTCGAATCCGACGAAGAAAAGATAGTTAATTGTAACATTCAGGGCCTCCTACTGACGATGGAACACTCAAATTGCGTTGCGATCCAATACATCGGCCTCCAGCCGAAATGTCTCCAAGGGGATATTGCTGCCTCGATCAGCAAATGATCCGTCTCCTGTGAGTCTAGATTTTTGAATCCGACGCGAAAATGATAGTTAATTGTAACACTCAGGGCCTCCTAATGACGACGGAACACCCAAATTGCGTCGAGAATCAATTCATCGTCCATCAGCCGATTTGTCTCAAATGGTGTATTGCTGCCTCGGGCACCTTATGGTCGTTCTCCTGTGAGTCTAGAATTTCAAATCCGACGCAAAACTGATTGTTAATTGAAAAGTTCAGGGCTTCCTAATGACGATGGAACACTCAAATTGCGTCGAGATTCAATACATCGTCCTCCAGCCGACTTGTATCCAAGGGGATTTTGCTGTCTCGGACACCATATGATCCTTATCCTGTGAGTCTAGATTTTCGAATCCGACGCTAAAATGACAGTTAATTGTAACGTTCAGCGCCTCCTAATGACGATGGAACACTCAAATTGCGTCGAGAGTCAATACATCGTCCTCCAGCCGACTTGTCTTTAAGGGTCTATTGCTGCCTCGGGCACCTTATGGTCGTTCTCCTGTGAGTCTAGATTTTCGAATCCGACGCAAAAATGATAGTTAATTGTAACGTTCAGAGGCTCCTAATGACGATGGAACACTCAAATTGCGTCGAGATTCAATACATCGTCCTCCAGCCGACTTGTATCCAAGGGGATATTGCTGTCTCGGGCACCATATGATCATTCTCCTGGGAGCCAGATTTTCGAATCCGACGCTAAAATGATAGTTAATTGTAACGTTCAGCGCCTCCTAATGACGATAGAACACTCAAATTGCGTCGAGAGTCACACCTACGTCCTCCAGCCGACTTGTCTCCAAGGGTCTACTGCTGCCTCGTGCACCTTATGGTCGTTCTCCTGTGGGTCTAGATTTTCGAATCCGACGCAAAAATTATAGTTAATTGTAACGACCGGAGCCTCCTAATGACGATGGAACACTCAAATTGCGTCGAGATTCAATACATCGGATTCCAGCCGACTTGTCTCCAAGGGTCTGTTGCTGCCTCGGGCACCTTATGGTCGTTCTCCTGTGAGTCTAGATTTGCGAATCCGACGCATATCTGATAGTTAATTGTAACGTTCTGCGCCTCCTAATGATGATGGAACACACAAATTGCGTCGAGATTCAATACATCGTCCTCCAGCCGACTTGTCTCCAAGGGTCTATTGCTGCCTCGGGCACCTTATGGTCGTTCTCCTGTGAGTCTATATTTTCGAATCCGACGCAAAACTGATAGCTAATTGTAACGTTCAGGGCTTCCTAATGACGATGGAACACTCAAATTGCGTCGAGATTCAATACATCGTCCTCCAGCCGACTTGTATCCAAGGGGATTTTGCTGTCTCGGACACCATATGATCCTTCTCCTGTGAGTCTAGATTTTCGAATCCGACGCTAAAATGACAGTTAATTGTAACGTTCAGCGCCTCCTAATGACGATGGAACACTCAAATTGCGTCGAGATTCAATACATCGTCCTCCAGCCGATTTGTATCCAAGGGGATATTGCTGTATCGAGCACCATATGATCCTTCTCCTGTGAGTAGATTTTCGAATCCGACGCTGAAATTATAGTTAATTGTAACGTTCAGCGCCTCCTAATGACGATGGAGCACTCAAATTGCGTCGAGAGTCAATACATCGTCCTCCAGCGGACTGGTCTCCAAGGGGATATAGCCTCGGATACCTTATGGTCCTTCTCCAGTGAGTCAAGATTTTCGAATCCGACAAAAAAAAGATACTTACTTGTAACATTCAGGGCCTCCTATTGACGATGGAGCACACAAATTGCGTCGCGATCCAATACATAGGCCTCCAGCCGAATTGTCTCCAAGGGGATATTGCTGCCTCGATCACCAAATGGTCCGTCTCCTGTGAGTCTAGATTTTTGCATCCGACGCGAAACTGACAGTTAATTGTAACATTCAGGGCCTCCTAATGACGACGGAACACCCAAATTGCGTCGAGAATCAATTCATCGTTCATCAGCCGACTTGTCTCCAATGGTGTATTGCTGCCTCGGGCACCTTATGGTCGTTCTCCTGTGAGTCTAGATTTTCAAATCCGACGCAAAACTGATTGTTAATTGAAACGTTCAGGGCTTCCTAATGACGATGGAACACTCAAATTGAGTCGAGATTCAATACATCGTCCTCCAGCCGACTTGTATCCAAGGGGATTTTGCTGTCTCGGACACCATATGATCCTTTTCCTGTGAGTCTAGATTTTCGAATCCGACGCTAAAACGACAGTTAATTGTAACGTTCAGCGCCTCCTAAGGACGATGGAACACTCAAATTGCGTCGAGAGTCAATACATCGTCCTCCAGCCGACTTGTCTTCAAGAGTCTATTGCTGCCTCGGGCACCTTATGGTCGTTCTCCTGTGAGTGTAGATTTTCGAATCCGACGCAAAAATGACAGTTAATTGTAACGTTCAGAGCCTCCTAATGACGATGGATCACTCAAATTGCGTCGAGAATCAATACATCGTCCTCCAGCCGACTTGTCTCCAAGGGGATATTGCTGCCTCGGGCACCATATGGTCCTTCTCCTGTGAGTCTAGATTTTCGAATCCGACGCGAAACTGATAGTTAACTGTAACGTTCAGGGCCTCCTAATGACGATGGAACACTCAAATTGCGTCGAGATTCAATACATCGTCCTCCAGCCGACTTGTCTCCAAGGGGATATTGCTGCCTCGGGCACCATATGGTCCTTCTCCTTTGAGTCTAGATTTTCGAATCCAACGCGAAACTGATTGTTATTTGTAACGTTCAGGGCCTCCTAATGACGATGTAGCACTCAAATTGCGTCGCGATGCAATACATCGGCCTCCAGCCGACCTTCTCCAAGGGGATATTTTTGCCTCGGGCACCACATGGTCCGTCTCCTGAGAGCTTAGATTTTTGAATCCGACGCAATAATGATAGTTAATTGTAACGTTCAGCGCCTCCTAGTGACGATGGAACCCTTAAATTGCTTCGAGAGTCAATACAGCGACCTCCAGCAGACTTGTCTACAAGGGGATATAGCCTCGGGCACCTTATGGTCCGTCTCCAGTGAGTGTAGATTTTCGAATCCGACGAAAAACTGATAGTTAATTGTAACATTCAGGGCCTCCTAGTTACGATGGAACACTCAATTTGCGTCGCGATCCAATACATCGTCCTTCAGCCGACTTGTCTCCAAGGGTCTATTGCTGCCTCGGCCACCTTATGGTCGTTCTCCTGTGAGTCTAGATTTTCGAATCCGACGCAAAACTGATAGTTAATTGTAACGTTCAGGGCCACCTAATGACGGTGTAACACTCAAATTGCGTCGAGATTCAATACATCGTCCTTCAGCCGACTTGTCTCCACGGGTCTATGGCTGCCTCGGGCACCTTATGGTCGTTCTCCTGTGAGTCTAGATTTTCTAATCCGACGCAAAACTGATTGTTAATTTTAACGTTCAGCGCCTCCTATTGACGATGGAACACTCAAATTGCGTCGAGATTCAGTACATCGGCCTCCAGCCGACTTGTCTCCAAGGGGATATTGCTGCCTCAGGCACCATATGGTCCTTCTCCTGTGAGTCTAGATTTTCGAATCCGACGCGAAACTGATAGTTAACAGTAACGTTCAGGGCCTCCTAATGACGATGGAACACTCAAATTGCGTCGAGATTCAATACATCGTCCTTCAGCCGAATTGTCTCCAAGGGGATATTGCTGCCTCGGCCACCTTAAGGTCGTTCTCCTGTGAGTCTAGATTTTCGAATCCGACGAAAAACTGATAGTTAATAGAAGCTTCCTGGCAGATTAAAACTGTGTGCCCGACCGAGACTCGAACTCGGCAGCTTTGCCTTTCGCGGGCATGTGCTCTACCATCTGAGCTACCGAAGCACGACTCACGCCCGGTACTCACAGCTTTACTTCTGCCAGTACCTCGTCTCCTACCGTCCAAACTTTACCAAAGCTCTCCTGCGAACCTTGCAGAACTAGCACTCCTGAAATAAAGGATATTGTGGAGACATGAATTAGCCACAGCCTGGGGGATGTTTCCAGAATGAGATTTTCACTCTGCAGCGGAGTGTGCGCTGATATGAAACTTCCTGGCAGATTAAAACTGTGTGCCCGACCGAGACTCGAACTCGGCACCTTTGCCTTTCGCGGGCAGCTGCTCTACCATCTGAGCTACCGAAGCACGACTCACGCCCGGTACTCACAGCTTTACTTCTGCCAGTACCTCGTCTCCTACCTTCCAAACTTTACAGAAGCTCTCCTGCGAACCTTGCAGAACTAGCACTCCTGAAAGAAAGGATATTGTGGAGACATGGCTTAGCCACAGCCTGGGGGATGTTTCCAGAATGACATTTTCACTCTGCAGCGGAGTGTGCGCTGATATGAAACTTCCTGGCAGATTAAAACTGTGTGCCCGACCGAGACTCGAACTCGGCACCTTTGCCTTTCGCGGGCATGTGCTCTACCATCTGAGCTACCGAAGCACGACTCACGCCCGGTACTCACAGCTTTACTTCTGCCAGTACCTCGTCTCCTACCTTCCAAACTTTACAGAAGCTCTCCTGCGAACCTTGCAGAACTAGCACTCCTGAAAGAATGGATATTGTGGAGACATGGCTTAGCCACAGCCTGGGGGATGTTTCCAGAATGAGATTTTCACTCTGCAGCGGAGTGTGCGCTGATATGAAACTTCCTGGCAGATTAAAACTGTGTGCCCGACCGAGACTCGAACTCGGCACCTTTGCCTTTCGCGGGCAAGTGCTCTACCATCTGAGCTACCGAAGCACGACTCACGCCCGGTACTCACAGCTTTACTTCTGCCAGTACCTCGTCTCCTACCTTCCAAACTTTACAGAAGCTCTCCTGCGAACCTTGCAGAACTAGCACTCCTGAAAGAAAGGATATTGTGGAGACATGGCTTAACCACAGCCTGGGGGATGTTTCCAGAATGAGATTTTCACTCTACAGCGGAGTTTGCGCTGATATGAAACTTCCTGGCAGATTAAAACTGTGTGCCCGACCGAGACTCGAACTAGGCACCTTTGCCTTTCGCGGGCAAGTGCTCTACAATCTGAGCTACCGAAGCACGACTCACGCCCGGTACTCACAGCTTTACTTCTGCCAGTACCTCGTCTCCTAACTTCCAAACTTTACAGAAGCTCTCCTGCGAACCTTGCAGAACTAGCACTCCTGAAAGAGAGGATATTGTGGAGACATGGCTTAGCCACAGCCTGGGGGATGTTTCCAGAATGAGATTTTCACTCTGCAGCGGAGTGTGCGCTGATATGAAACTTCCTGGCAGATTAAAATTGTGTGCCCGACCGAGACTCGAACTCGGCACCTTTGCCTTTCGCGGGCAAGTGCTCTACCATCTGAGCTACCGAAGCACGACTCACGCCCGGTACTCACAGCTTTACTTCTGCCAGCACCTCGTCTCCTACCTTCCAAACTTTACAGAAGCTCTCCTGCGAACCTTGCAGAACTAGCACTCCTGAAAGAAACGATATTGTGGAGACATGGCTTAGCCACAGCCTGGGGGATGTTTCCAGAATGAGATTTTCACTCTGCAGCGGAGTGTGCGCTGATATGAAACTTCCTGGCAGATTAAAACTGTGTGCCCGACCGAGACTCGAACTCGGCACCTTTGCCTTTCGCGGGCAAGTGCTCTACCATCTGAGCTACCGAAGCACGACTCACGCCCGGTACTCACAGCTTTACTTCTGCCAGTACCTCGTCTCCTACCTTCCAAACGTTACAGAAGCTCTCCTGCGAAGCTTGCAGAACTAGCACTCCTGAAAGAAAGGATATTGTGGAGACATGGCTTAACCACAGCCTGGGGGATGTTTCCAGAATGAGATTTTCACTCTGCAGCGGAGTGTGCGCTGATATGAAACTTCCTGGCAGATTAAAACTGTGTGCCCGACCAAGACTCGAACTCGGCACCTTTGCCTTTCGCGGGCAGGTGCTCTACCATCTGAGCTACCGAAGCACGACTCACGCCCGGTACTCACAGCTTTACTTCTGCCAGTACCTCGTCTCCTACCTTCCAAACTTTACAGAAGCTCTCCTGCGAACCTTGCAGAAATAGCACTCCTGAAAGAAAGGATATTGTGGAGACATGGCTTAGCCACAGCCTGGGGGATGTTTCCAGAATGAGATTTTCACTCTGCAGCGGAGTGTGCGCTGATATGAAACTTCCTGGCAGATTAAAACTGTGTGCCCGACCGAGACTCGAACTCGGCACCTTTGCCTTTCGCGGGCAAGTGCTCTACCATCTGAGCTACCGAAGCACGACTCACGCCCGGTACTCACAGCTTTACTTCTGCCAGTACCTCGTCTCCTACCTTCCAAACTTTACAGAAGCTCTCCTGCGAACCTTGCAGAACTAGCACTCCTGAAAGAAACGATATTGTGGAGACATGGCTTAGCCACAGCCTGGGGGATGTTTCCAGAATGAGATTTTCACTCTGCAGCGGAGTGTGCGCTGATATGAAACTTCCTGGCAGATTAAAACTGTGTGCCCGACCGGGACTCGAACTCGGCCCATTTGCCTTTAGCGGGCAAGTGCTCTACCATCTGAACTACCGAAGCACGACTTTCGCCCGGTACTCACAGCTTTACTTCTGCCAGTACCTCGTCTCCTACCTTCCAAACTTTACAGAAGCTCTCCTGCGAACCTTGCAGAACTAGCACTCCTGAAAGAAAGGATATTGTGGAGACATGGCTTAGCCACAGCCTGGGGGATGTTTCCAGAATGAGATTTTCACTCTGCAGCGGAGTGTGCGCTGATATGGAACTTCCTGGCAGATTAAAACTGTGTGCCCGACCGAGACTCGAACTCGGCACCTTTGCCTTTCGCGGGCAAGTGCTCTACCATCTGAGCTACCGAAGCACGACCCACGCCCGGTACTCACAGCTTTACTTCTGCCAGTACCTCGTCTCCTACCTTCCAAACTTTACAGAAGCTCTCCTGCGAACCTTGCAGAACTAGCACTCCTGAAAGAAAGGATATTGTGGAGACATGGCTTAGCCACAGCCTGGGGGATGTTTCCAGAATGAGATTTTCACTCTGCAGCAGAGTGTGCGCTGATATGAAACTTCCTGGCAGATTAAAACTGTGTGCCCGACCGAGACTCGCACTCGGCACCTTTACCTTTCGCGGGCAAGTGCTCTACCATCTGAGCTACCGAAGCACGACTCGCGCCAGGTGCTCACAGCTTTACTTCTGCCAGTACCTCGTCTCCTACCTTCCAAACTTTACAGAAGCTCTCCTGCGAAACTTGCAGAACTAGCACTCCTGAAAGAAAGGATATTGTGGAGACATGGCTTAGCCACAGCCTGGGGGATGTTTCCAGAATGAGATTTTCACTCTGCAGCGGAGTGTGCGCTGATATGAAACTTCCTGGCAGATTAAAACTGTGTGCCCGACCGAGACTCGAACTCGGCACATTTGCCTTTCGCGGGCAAGTGCTCTACCATCTGAGCTACCGAAGAACGACTCACGCCCGGTACTCACAGCTTTACTTCTGCCAGTACCTCGTCTCCTACCTTCCAAACTTTACAGAAGCTCTCCTGCGAAACTTCCAGAACTAGCACTCCTGAAAGAAAGGATATTGTGGAGACATGGCTTAGCCACAGCCTGGGGGATGTTTCCAGAATGAGATTTTCACTCTGCAGCGGAGTGTGCGCTGATATTAAACTTCCTGGCAGATTAAAACTGTGTGCCCGACCGAGACTCGAACTCGGCACCTTTGCCTTTCGCGGGCAAGTGCTCTACCATCTGAGCTACCGAAGCACGACTCACGCCCGGTACTCACATCTTTACTTCTGCCAGTACCTCGTCTCCTACCTTCCAAATTTTACAGAAGCTCTCCTGCGAACCTTGCAGAACTAGCACTCCTGAAAAAAGGATATTGTGGAGACATGGCTTAGCCACAGCCTGGGGGATGTTTCCAGAATGAGATTTTCACTCTGCAGCGGAGTGTGCGCTGATATGAAACTTCCTGGCAGATTAAAACTTTGTGCCCGACCGAGACTCGAACTCGGCACCTTTGCCTTTCGCGGGCAAGTGCTCTACCATCTGAGCTACCGAAGCACGACTCACGCCCGGTACTCACAGCTTTACTTCTGCCAGTACCTCGTCTCCTACCTTCCAAACTTTACAGAAGCTCTCCTGCGAACCTTGCAGAACTAACACTCCTGAAAGAAAGGATATTGTGGAGACATGGCTTAGCCACAGCCTGGGGGATGTTTCCAGAATGAGATTTTCACTCTGCAGCGGAGTGTGCGCTGATATGAAACTTCCTGGCAGATTAAAACTGTGTGCCCGACCGAGACTCGATTCGGCAATTTTGCCTTTCGCGGGCAAGTGCTCTACCATCTGAGCTACCGAAGCACGACTCACGCCCGGTACTCACAGATTTACTTCTGCCAGTACCTCGTCTCCTACCTTCCAAACTTTACAGAAGCTCTCCTGCGAACCTTGCAGAACTAGCACTCCTGAAAGAAAGGATATTGTGGAGACATGGCTTAGCCACAGACTGGGGGATGCTTCCAGAATGAGATTTTCACTCTGCAGCAGAGTGTGCGCTGATATGAAACTTCCTGGCAGATTAAAACTCTGTGCCCGACCGAGACTCGAACTCGGCACCTTTGCCTTTCGCGGGCAAGTGCTCTACCATCTGAGCTACCGAAGCACGACTCACGCCCGGTACTCACAGCTTTACTTCTGCCAGAACCTCGTCTCCTACCTTCCAAACTTTACAGAAGCTCTCCTGCGAACCTTGCAGAACTAGCACTCCTGAAAGAAAGGATATTGTGGAGACATGGCTTAGCCACAGCCTGGGGGATGTTTCCAGAATGAGATTTTCACTCTGCAGCGGAGTGTGCGCTGATATGAAACTTCCTGGCAGATTAAAACTGTGTGCCCGACCGAGACTCGAACTCGGCACTTTTGCCTTTCGCGGGCAAGTGCTCTACCATCTGAGCTACCGAAGCACGACTCACGCCCGGTACTCACAGCTTTACTTCTGCCAGTACCTCGTCTCCTACCTTCCAAACTTTACAGAAGCTCTCCTGCGAACCTTGCAGAACTAGCACTCCTGAAAGAAACGATATTGTGGAGACATGGATTAGCCACAGCCTGGGGGATGTTTCCAGCATGAGATTTTCACTCTGCAGCGGAGTGTGCGCTGATATGAAACTTCCTGGCAGATTAAAACTGTGTGCCCGACCGAGACTCGAACTCGGCACCTTTGCCTTTCGCGGGCAAGTGCTCTACCATCTGAGCTACCGAAGCACGACTAACGCCCGGTACTCACAGCTTTACTTCTGCCAGTACCTCGTCTCCTACCTTCCAAACTTTACAGAAGCTCTCCTGCGAACCTTGCAGAACTAGCACTCCTGAAAGATACGATATTGTGGAGACATGGCTTAGCCACAGCCTGGGGGATGTTTCCAGAATGAGATTTTCACTCTGCAGCGGAGTGTGCGCTGATATGAAACTTCCTGGCAGATTAAAACTGTGTGCCCGACCGAGACTCGAACTCGGCACCTTTGCCTTTCGCGGGCAAGTGCTCTACCATCTGAGCTACCGAAGCACGACTCACGCCCGGTACTCACAGCTTTCCTTCTGCCAGTACCTCGTCTCCTACCTTCCAAACTTTACAGAAGCTCTCCTGCGAAACTTGCAGAACTAGCACTCCTGAAAGAAAGGATATTGTGGAGACATGGCTTAGGCACAGCCTGGGGGATGTTTCCAGAATGAGATTTTCACTCTGCAGCGGAGTGTGCGCTGATATGAAACTTCCTGGCAGATTAAAACTCTGTGCCCGACCGAGACTCGAACTCGGCACCTTTGCCTTTCGCGGGCAAGTGCTCTCCCATCTGAGCTACCGAAGCGCGACTCACGCCCGGTACTCACAGCTTTACTTCTGCCAGTACCTCGTCTCCTACCTTCCAAACTTTACAGAAGCTCTCCTGCGAACCTTGCAGAACTAGCACTCCTGAAAGAAAGGATATTGTGGAGACATGGCTTAGCCACAGCCTGGGGGATGTTTCCAGAATGAGGTTTTCACTCTGCAGCGGAGTGTGCGCTGATATGAAACTTCCTGGCAGATTAAAACTGTGTGCCCGACCGAGACTCGAACTCGGCACCTTTGCCTTTCGCGGGCAAGTGCTCTACCATCTGAGCTACCGAAGCACGACTCACGCCCGGTACTCACAGCTTTACTTCTGCCAGTACCTCGTCTCCTACCTTCCAAACTTTACAGAAGCTCTCCTGCGAACCTTGCAGAACTAGCACTCATGAAAGAAAGGATATTGTGGAGACATGGCTTAGCCACAGCCTGGGGGATGTTTCCAGAATGAGATTTTCACTCTGCAGCGGAGTGTGCGCTGATATGAAACTTCCTGGCAGATTAAAACTGTGTGCCCGACCGAGACTCGAACTCGGCACCTTTGCCTTTCGCGGGCAAGTGCTCTACCATCTAAGCTACCGAAGCACGACTCACGCCCGGTACTCACAGCTTTACTTCTGCCAGTACCTCGTCTCCTACCTTCCAAACTTTACAGAAGCTCTCCTGCGAACCTTGCAGAACTAGCACTCCTGAAAGAAAGGATATTGTGGAGACATGGCTTAGCCACAGCCTGGGGGATGTTTCCAGAATGAGATTTTCACTCTGCAGCGGAGTGTGCGCTGATATGAAACTTCCTGGCAGATTAAAACTGTGTGCCCGACCGAGACTCGAACTCGGCACCTTTGCCTTTCGCGGGCAAGTGCTCTACCATCTGAGCTACCGAAGCACGACTCACGCCCGGTACTCACAGCTTTACTTCTGCCAGTACCTCGTCTCCTACCTTCCAAACTTTACAGAAGCTCTCCTGCGAACCTTGCTGAACTAGCACTCCTGAAAGAAACGATATTGTGGAGACATGGCTTAGCCACAGCCTGGGGGATGTTTCCAGAATGAGATTTTCACTCTGCAGCGGAGTGTGCGCTGATATGAAACTTCCTGGCAGATTAAAACTGTGTGCCCGACCGAGACTCGAACTCGGCACCTTTGCCTTTCGCGGGCAAGTGCTCTACCATCTGAGCTACCGAAGCACGACTCACGCCCGGTACTCACAGCTTTACTTCAGCCAGTACCTCGTCTCCTACCTTCCAAACTTTTCAGAAGCTCTCCTGCGAACCTTGCAGAACTAGCACTCCTGAAAGAAAGGATATTGTGGAGACATGGCTTAGCCACAGCCTGGGGGATGCTTCCAGAATGAGATTTTCACTCTGCAGCGGAGTGTGCGCTGATATGAAATTTCCTGGCAGATTGAAACTGTGTGCCCGAACGAGACTCGAACTCGGCACCTTTGCCTTTCGCGGGCAAGTGCTCTACAATCTGAGCTACCGAAGCACGACTCACGCCCGATACTCACAGCTTTACTTCTGCCAGTACCTCGTCTCCTACCTTCCAAACTTTACAGAAGCTCTCCTGCGAACCTTGCAGAACTAGCACTCCTGAAAGAAAGGATATTGTGGAGACATGGATTAGCCACAGCCTGGGGGATGTTTCCAGAATGAGATTTTCACTCTGCAGCGGAGTGTGTGCTGATATGAAACTTCGTGGCAGGTTAAAACTGTGTGCCCGACCGAGACTCGAACTCGGCACCTTTGCCTTTCGCGGGCAAGTGCTCTACCATCTGAGCTACCGAAGCACGACTCACGCCCGGTACTCACAGCTTTACTTCTGCCAGTACCTCGTCTCCTACCTTCCAAACTTTACAGAAGCTCTCCTGCAAACCTTGCAGAACTAGCACTCCTGAAAGAAAGGATATTGTGGAGACATGGCTTAGCCACAGCCTGGGGGATGTTTCCAGAATGAGATTTTCACTCTGCTGCGGAGTGTGCGCTGATATGAAACTTCCTGGCAGATTAAAACTGTGTGCCCGACCGAGACTCGAACTCGGCACCTTTGCCTTTCGCGGGCAAGTGCTCTACCATCTGAGCTACCGAAGCACGACTCACGCCCGGTACTCACAGCTTTACTTCTGCCAGTACCTCGTCTCCTACCTTCCAAACTTTACAGAAGCTCTCCTGCGAACCTTGCAGAACTAGCACTCCTGAAAGAAACGATATTGTGGAGACATGGCTTAGCCACAGCCTGGGGGATGTTTCCAGAATGAGATTTTCACTCTGCAGCGGAGTGTGCGCTGATATGAAACTTCCTGGCAGATTAAAACTGTGTGCCCGACCAAGACTCGAAATCGGCACCTTTGCCTTTCGCGGGCAAGTGCTCTACCATCTGAGCTACCGAAGCACGACTCACGCCCGGTACTCACAGCTTTACTTCTGCCAGTACCTCGTCTCCTACCTTCCAAACTTTACAGAAGCTCTCCTGCGAACCTTGCAGAACTAGCACTCCTGAAAGAAAGGATATTGTGGAGACACGGCTTAGCCACAGCCTGGGGGATGTTTCCAGAATGAGATTTTCACTCTGCAGCGGAGTGTGCGCTGATATGAAACTTCCTGGCAGATTAATACTCTGTGCCTGACCGAGACTCGAACTCGGCACCTTTGCCTTTCGCGGGCAAGTGCTCTACCATCTGAGCTACCGAAGCACGACTCACGCCTGGTACTCACAGCTTTACTTCTGCCAGTACCTCGTCTCCTAATTTCCAAACTTTACAGAAGCTCTCCTGCGAACCTTGCAGAACTGGCACTCCTGAAAGAAAGGATATTGTGGAGACATGGCTTAGCCACAGCCTGGGGGATGTTTCCAGAATGAGATTTTCACTCTGCAGCGGAGTGTGCGCTGATATGAAACTTCCTGGCAGATTAAAACTCTATGCCCGACCGAGACTCGAACTCGGCACCTTTGCCTTTCGCGGGCAAGTGCTCTACCATCTGAGCTACCGAAGCACGACTCACGCCAGGTACTCACAGCTTTACTTCTGCCAGTACCTCGTCTCCTACCTTCCAAACTTTACAGAAGCTCTCCTGCGAACCTTGCAGAACTAGCACTCCTGAAAGATAGGATATTGTGGAGACATGGCTTAGCCACAGCCTGGGGGATGTTTCCAGAATGAGATTTTCACTCTGCAGCGGAGTGTGCGCTGATATGAAACTTCCTGGCAGATTAAAACTGTGTGCCCGACCGAGACTCGAACTCGGCACCTTTGCCTTTCGCGGGCAAGTGCTCTACCATCTGAGCTACCGAAGCACGACTCACGCCCGGTACTCACAGCTTTACTTCTGCCAGTACCTCGTCTCCTACCTTCCAAACTTTACAGAAGCTCTCCCGCGAACCTTCCAGAATTAGCACTCCTGAAAGAAACGATATTGTGGAGACATGGCTTAGGCACAGCCTGGGGGATGTTTCCAGAATGAGATTTTCACTCTGCAGCGGAGTGTGCGCTGATATGAAACTTCCTGACAGATTAAAACTGTGTGCCCGACCGAGACTCGAACTCGGCACCTTTGCCTTTCGCGGGCAAGTGCTCTACCATCTGAGCTACCGAAGCACGACTAACGCCCGGTACTCACAGCTTTACTTCTGCCAGTACCTCGTCTCCTACCTTCCAAACTTTACAGAAGCTCTCCTGCGAACCTTGCAGAACTAGCACTCCTGAAAGAAACGATATTGTGGAGACATGGCTTAGCCACAGCCTGGGGGATGATTCCAGAATGAGATTTTCACTCTGCAGCGGAATGTGCGCTGATATGAAACTTCCTGGCAGATTAAAACTGTGTGCCCGACCGAGACTCGAACTCGGCACCTTTGCCTTTCGCGGGCAAGTGCTCTACCATCTGAGCTACCGAAGCACGACTCACGCCCGGTACTCACAGCTTTACTTCTGCCAGTACCTCGTCTCCTACCTTCCAAACTTTACAGAAGCTCTCCTGCGAAACTTGCAGAACTAGCACTCCTGAAAGAAAGGATATTGTGGAGACATGGCTTAGCCACAGCCTGGGGGATGTTTCCAGAATGAGATTTTCACTCTGCAGCGGAGTGTGCGCTGATATGAAACTTCCTGGCAGATTAAAACTCTGTGCCCGACCGAGACTCGAACTCGGCAACTTTGCCTTTCGCGGGCAAGTGCTCTACCATCTGAGCTACCGAAGCGCGACTCACGCGCGGTACTCACAGCTTTACTTCTGCCAGAACCTCGTCTCCTACCTTCCAAACTTTACAGAAGCTCTCCTGCGAA
The DNA here is from genome assembly GCF_023864345.2 of Schistocerca serialis cubense. Taxonomy (NCBI): domain Eukaryota; kingdom Metazoa; phylum Arthropoda; class Insecta; order Orthoptera; family Acrididae; genus Schistocerca; species Schistocerca serialis. The sequence continues at coordinate 8,611,634 of NC_064647.1, forward strand.
CCTTGCAGAACTAGCACTCCTGAAAGAAAGGATATTGTGGAGACATGGCTTAGCCACAGCCTGGGGGATGTTTCCAGAATGAGATTTTCACTCTGAAGCGGAGTGTGCGCTGATATGAAACTTCCTGGCAGATTAAAACTGTGTGCCCGACCGAGACTCGAACTCGGCACCTTTGCCTTTCGCGGGCAAGTGCTCTACCATCTGAGCTACCGAAGCACGACTCACGCCCGGTACTCACAGCTTTACTTCTGCCAGTACCTCGCCTCCTACCTTCCAAACTTTACAGAAGCTCTCCTGCGAACCTTGCAGAACTAGCACTCCTGAAAGAAAGGATATTGTGGAGACATGGCTTAGCCACAGCCTGGGGGATGTTTCCAGAATGAGATTTTCACTCTGCAGCGGAGTGTGCGCTGATAGGAAACTTCCTGGCAGATTAAAGCTGTGTGCCCGACCGAGACTCGAACTCGGCACCTTTGCCTTTCGCGGGCAAGTGCTCTACCATCTGAGCCACCGAAGCACGACTCACGAACGGTACTAACAGCTTTACTTCTGCCAGTACCTCGTCTCCTACCTTCCAAACTTTACAGAAGCTCTCCCGCGAACCTTGCAGAACTAGCACTCCTGAAAGAAAGGATATTGTGGAGACATGGCTTAGCCACAGCCTGGGGGATGTTTCCAGAATGAGATTTTCACTCTGCAGCGGAGTGTGCGCTGATATGAAACTTCCTGGCAGATTAAAACTGTGTGCCGGACCGAGACTCGAACTCGGCACCTTTGCCTTTCGCGGGCAAGTGCTCTACCATCTGAGCAACCGAAGCACGACTCACGCCCGGTACTCACAGCTTTACTTCTGCCAGTACCTCGTCTCCTACCTTCCAAACTTTACAGAACCTCTCCTGCGAACCTTGCAGAACTAGCACTCCTGAAAGAAACGATATTGTGGAGACATGGCTTAGCCACAGCCTGGGGGATGTTTCCAGAATGAGATTTTCACTCTGCAGCGGAGTGTGCGCTGATATGAAACTTCCTGGCAGATTAAAACTGTGTGCCCGACCGAGACTCGAACTCGGCACCCTTGCCTTTCGCGGGCAAGTGCTCTACCATCTGAGCTACCGAAGCACGACTCACGCCCGGTACTCACAGCTTTACTTCTGCCAGTACCTCGTCTCCTACCTTCCAAACTTTACAGAAGCTCTCCTGCGAACCTTGCAGAACTAGCACTCCTGAAAGGAACGATATTGTGGAGACATGGCTTAGCCACAGCCTGGGGGAAGTTTCCAGAATGAGATTTTCACTCTGCAGCGGAGTGTGCGCTGATATGAAACTTCCTGGCAGATTAAAACTGTGTGCCCGACCGAGACTCGAACTCGGCACCTTTGCCTTTCGCGGGCAAGTGCTCTACCATCTGAGCTACCGAAGCACGACTCACGCCCGGTACTCACAGCTTTACTTCTGCCAGTTCCTCGTCTCCTACCTTCCTAACTTTACAGAAGCTCTCCTGCGAAACTTGCAGAACTAGCACTCCTGAAAGAAAGGATATTGTGGAGACATGGATTAGCCACAGCCTGGGGGATGTTTCCAGAATGAGATTTTCACTCTGCAGCGGAGTGTGCGCTGATATGAAACTTCGTGGCAGGTTAAAACTGTGTGCCCGACCGAGACTCGAACTCGGCACCTTTGCCTTTCGCGGGCAAGTGCTCTACCATCTGAGCTACCGAAGCACGACTCACGCCCGGTACTCACAGCTTTACTTCTGCCAGTACCTCGTCTCCTACCTTCCAAACTTTACAGAAGCTCTCCTGCAAACCTTGCAGAACTAGCACTCCTGAAAGAAAGGATATTGTGGAGACATGGCTTAGCCACAGCCTGGGGGATGTTTCCAGAATGAGATTTTCACTCTGCTGCGGAGTGTGCGCTGATATGAAACTTCCTGGCAGATTAAAACTGTGTGCCCGACCGAGACTCGAACTCGGCACCTTTGCCTTTCGCGGGCAAGTGCTCTACCATCTGAGCTACCGAAGCACGGCTCACGCCCGGTAATCACAGATTTACTTCTGCCAGTACCTCGTCTCCCACCTTCCAAACTTTACAGAAGCTCTCCTGCGAACCTTGCAGAACTAGCACTCCTGAAAGAAAGGATACTGTGGAGACATGGCTTAGCCACAGCCTGGGGGATGTTTCCAGGATGAGATTTTCACTCTGCAGCGGAGTGTGCGCTGATATGAAACCTCCTGGCAGATTAAAACTGTGTGCTCGACCGAGACTCGAACTCGGCACCTTTGCCTTTCGCGGGCAAGTGCTCTACCATCTGAGCTACCGAAGCACGACTCACGCCCGGTACTCACAGCTTTACTTCTGCCAGTACCTCGTCTCCTACCTTCCAAACTTTACAGAAGCTCTCCTGCGAACCTTGCAGAACTAGCACTCCTGAAAGAAAGGATATTGTGGAGACATGGCTTAGCCACAGCCTGGGGGATGTTTCCAGAATGAGATTTTCACTCTGCAGCGGAGTGTGCGCTGATATGAAACTTCCTGGCAGATTAAAACTGTGTGCCCGACCGAACCTCGAACTCGGCACCTTTGCCTTTCGCGGGCTAGTGCTCTACCATCTGAGCTACCGAAGCACGACTCACGCCCGGTACTCACAGCTTTACTTCTGCCAGTACCTCGTCTCCTACCTTCCAAACTTTACAGAAGCTCTCCTGCGAAACTTGCAGAACTAGCACTCCTGAAAGAAAGGATATTGTGGAGACATGGCTTAGCCACAGCCTGGGGGATGTTTCCAGAATGAGATTTTCACTCTGCAGCGGAGTGTGCGCTGATATGAAACTTCCTGGCAGATTAAAACTCTGTGCCCGACCGAGACTCGAACTCGGCACCTTTGCCTTTCGCGGGCAAGTGCTCTACCATCTGAGCTACCGAAGCACGACTCACGCCCGGTACTCACAGCTTTACTTCTGCCAGTACCTCGTCTCCTACCTTCCAAACTTTACAGAAGCTCTCCTGCGAACCTTGCAGAACTAGCACTCCTGAAAGAAAGGATATTGTGGAGACATGGATTAGCCACAGCCTGGGGGATGTTTCCAGAATGAGATTTTCACTCTGCAGCGGAGTGTGCGCTGATATGAAACTTCCTGGCAGATTAAAACTGTGTGCCCGACCGAGACACGAACTCAGCACTTTGCCTTTCGCGGGCAAGTGCTCTACCATCTGAGCTACCGAAGCACGACTCACGCCCGGTACTCACAGCTTTACTTCTGCCAGTACCTCGTCTCCTACCTTCCAAACTTTACAGAAGCTCTCCTGCGAACCTTGCAGAACTAGCACTCCTGAAAGAAACGATATTGTGGAGACATGGTTTAGGCACAGCCTGGGGGATGTTTCCAGAATGAGATTTTCACTCTGCAGCGGAGTGTGCGCTGATATGAAACTTCCTGGCAGATTAAAACTGTGTGCCCGACCGAGACTCGAACTCGGCACCTTTGCCTTTCGCGGGCAAGTGCTCTACCATCTGAGCTACCGAAGCACGACTCACGCCCATTACTCACAGCTTTACTTCTGCCAGTACCTCGTCTCCTACCTTCCAAACTTTACAGAAGCTCTCCTGCGAACCTTGCAGAGCTAGCACTCCTGAAAGAAAGGATATTGTGGAGACATGGCTTAGCCACAGCCTGGGGGATGTTTCCAGAATGAGATTTTCACTCTGCAGCGGAGTGTGCGCTGATATGAAACTTCCTGGCAGATTAAAACTGTGTGCCAGACCGAGACTCGAACTCGGCACCTTTGCCTTTCGCGGGCAAGTGCTCTACCATCTGAGCTACCGAAGCGCGACTCACGCCCGGTACTCACAGCTTTACTTCTGCCAGTACCTCGGCTCCTACCTTCCAAACTTTACAGAAGCTCTCCTGCGAACCTTGCAGAACTAGCACTCCTGAAAGAAACGATATTGTGGAGACATGGCTTAGCCACAGCCTGGGGGATGTTTCCAGAATGAGATTTTCATTCTGCAGCGGAGTGTGCGCTGATATGAAACTTCCTGGCAGATTAAAACTGTGTGCCCGACCGAGACTCGAACTCGGCACCTTTGCCTTTCGCGGGCAAGTGCTCTACCATCTGAGCTACCGAAGCACAACTCACGCCCGGTACTCACAGCTTTACTTCTGCCAGTACCTCGTCTCCTACCTTCCAAACTTTACAGAAGCTCTCCTGCGAACCTTGCAGAACTAGCACTCCTGAATGAAAGGATATTGTGGAGACATGGCTTAGCCACAGCCTGGGGGATGTTTCCAGAATGAGATTTTCACTCTGCAGCGGAGTGTGCGCTGATATGAAACTTCCTGGCAGATTAAAACTGTGTGCCCGACCGAGACTCGAACTCGGCACCTTTGCCTTTTCGCGGGCAAGTGCTCTACCATCTGAGCTACCGAAGCACGACTCACGCCCGGTACTCACAGCTTTACTTCTGCCAGTACCTCGTCTCCTACCTTCCAAACTTTACAGAAGCCCTCCTGCGAACCTTGCTGAACTAGCACTCCTGAAAGAAACGATATTGTGAAGACATGGCTTAGCCACAGCCTGGGGGATGTTTCCAGAATGAGATTTTCACTCTGCAGCGGAGTGTGCGCTGATATGAAACTTCCTGGCAGATTAAAACTGTGTGCCCGACCGAGACTCGAACTCGGCACCTTTGCCTTTCGCGGGCAAGTGCTCTACCATCTGAGCTACCGAAGCACGACTCACGCCCGGTACTCACAGCTTTACTTCTGCCAGTACCTCGTCTCCTACCTTCCAAACTTTACAGAAGCTCTCCTGCGAACCTTGCAGAACTAGCACTCCTGAAAGAAAGGATAATGTGGAGACATGGCTTAGCCACAGCCTGGGGGATGTTTCCAGAATGAGATTTTCACTCTGCAGCGGAGTGTGCGCTGATATGAAACTTCCTGGCAGATTAAAACTGTGTGCCCGACCGAGACTCGAACTCGGCACCTTTGCCTTTCGCGGGCAAGTGCTCTACCATCTGAGCTACCGAAGCACGACTCACGCCCGGTACTCACAGCTTTACTTCTGCCAGTACCTCGTCTCCTACCTTCCAAACTTTACAGAAGCTCTCCTGCGAACCTTGCAGAACTAGCACTCCTGAAAGAAAGGATATTGTGGAGACATGGCTTAGCCACAGCCTGGGGGATGTTTCCAGAATGAGATTTTCACTCTGCAGCGGAGTGTGCGCTGATATGAAACTTCCTGGCAGATTAAAACTGTGTGCCCGACCGAGACTCGAACTCGGCACCTTTGCCTTTCGCGGGCAAGTGCTCTACCATCTGAGCTACCGAAGCACGACTCACGCCCGGTACTCACAGCTTTACTTCTGCCAGTACCTCGTCTCCTACCTTCCAAACTTTACAGAAGCCCTCCTGCGAACCTTGCTGAACTAGCACTCCTGAAAGAAACGATATTGTGGAGACATGGCTTAGCCACAGCCTGGGGGATGTTTCCAGAATGAGATTTTCACTCTGCAGCGGAGTGTGCGCTGATATGAAACTTCCTGGCAGATTAAAACTGTGTGCCCGACCGAGACTCGAACTCGGCACCTTTGCCTTTCGCGGGCAAGTGCTCTACCATCTGAGCTACCGAAGCACGACTCACGCCCGGTACTCACAGCTTTACTTCTGCCAGTACCTCGTCTCCTACCTTCCAAACTTTACAGAAGCTCTCCTGCGAACCTTGCAGAACTAGCACTCCTGAAAGAAAGGATAATGTGGAGACATGGCTTAGCCACAGCCTGGGGGATGTTTCCAGAATGAGATTTTCACTCTGCAGCGGAGTGTGCGCTGATATGAAACTTCCTGGCAGATTAAAACTGTGTGCCCGACCGAGACTCGAACTCGGCACCTTTGCCTTTCGCGGGCAAGTGCTCTACCATCTGAGCTACCGAAGCACGACTCACGCCCGGTACTCACAGCTTTACTTCTGCCAGTACCTCGTCTCCTACCTTCCAAACTTTACAGAAGCTCTCCTGCGAACCTTGCAGAACTAGCTCTCCTGAAAGAAAGGATATTGTGGAGACATGGCTTAGCCACAGCCTGGGGGATGTTTCCAGAATGAGATTTTCACTCTGCAGCGGAGTGTGCGCTGATATGAAACTTCCTGGCAGATTAAAACTGTGTGCCCGACCGAGACTCGAACTCGGCACCTTTGCCTTTCGCGGGCAAGTGCTCTACCATCTGAGCTACCGAAGCACGACTCACGCCCGGTACTCACAGCTTTACTTCTGCCAGTACCTCGTCTCCTACCTTCCAAACTTTACAGAAGCTCTCCTGCGAACCTTGCAGAACTAGCACTCCTGAAAGAAAGGATATTGTGGAGACATGGCTTAGCCACAGCCTGGGGGATGTTTCCAGAATGAGATTTTCACTCTGCAGCGGAGTGTGCGCTGATATGAAACTTCCTGGCAGATTAAAACTGTGTGCCCGACCGAGACTCGAACTCGGCACCTTTGCCTTTTGCGGGCAATTGCTCTACCATCTGAGCTACCGAAGCACGACTCACGCCCGGTACTCACAGCTTTACTTCTGCCAGTACCTCGTCTCCTACCTTCCAAACTTTACAGAAGCTCTCCTACGAACCTTGCAGAACTAGCACTCCTGAAAGAAACGATTTTGTGGAGACATGGCTTAGCCACAGCCTGGGGGATGTTTCCAGAATGAGATTTTCACTCTGCAGCGGAGTGTGCGCTGATATGAAACTTCCTGGCAGATTAAAACTCTGTGCCCGACCGAGACTCGAACTCGGTACCTTTGCCTGTCGCGGGCAAGTGCTCTACCATCTGAGCTACCGAAGCACGACTCACGCCCGGTACTCACAGCTTTACTTCTGCCAGTACCTCGTCTCCTACCTTCCAAACTTTACAGAAGCTCTCCTGCGAACCTTGCAGGACTAGCACTCCTGAAAGAAAGGATACTGTGGAGACATGGATTAGCCACAGCCTGGGGGATGTTTCCAGAATGAGATTTTCACTCTGCAGCGGAGTGTGCGCTGATATGAAACTTCGTGGCAGGTTAAAACTGTGTGCCCGACCGAGACTCGAACTCGGCACCTTTGCCTTTCGCGGGCAAGTGCTCTACCATCTGAGCTACCGAAGCACGACTCACGCCCGGTACTCACAGCTTTACTTCTGCCAGTACCTCGTCTCCTACCTTCCAAACTTTACAGAAGCTCTCCTGCAAACCTTGCAGAACTAGCACTCCTGAAAGAAAGGATATTGTGGAGACATGGGTTAGCCACAGCCTGGGGGATGTTTCCAGAATGAGATTTTCACTCTGCAGCGGAGTGTGCGCTGATATGAAACTTCCTGGCAGATTAAAACAGTGTGCCCGACCGAGACTCGAACTCGGCACCTTTGCCTTTCGCGGGCAAGTGCTCTACCATCTGAGCTACCGAAGCACGATTCACGCCCGGTACTCACAGCTTTACTTCTGCCAGTACCTCGTCTCCTACCTTCCAAACTTTACAGAAGCTCTCCTGCGTACCTTGCAGAACTAGCACTCCTGAAAGAAACGATATTGTGGAGACATGGCTTAGCCACAGCCTGGGGGATGTTTCCAGAATGAGATTTTCACTCTGCAGCGGAGTGTGCGCTGATATGAAACTTCCTGGCAGATTAAAACTGTGTGCCCGACCGAGACTCGAACTCGGCACCTTTGCCTTTCGCGGGCAAGTGCTCTACCATCTGAGCTACCGAAGCACGACTCACGCCCGGTACTCACAGCTTCACTTCTGCCAGTACCTCGTCTCCTACCTTCCAAACTTTACAGAAGCCCTCCTGCGAACCTTGCTGAACTAGCACTCCTGAAAGAAACGATATTGTGGAGACATGGCTTAGCCACAGCCTGGGGGATGTTTCCAGAATGAGATTTTCACTCTGCAGCGGAGTGTGCGCTGATATGAAACTTCCTGGCAGATTAAAACTGTGTGCCCGACCGAGACTCGAACTCGGCACCTTTGCCTTTCGCGGGCAAGTGCTCTACCATCTGAGCTACCGAAGCACGACTCACGCCCGGTACTCACAGCTTTACTTCTGCCAGTACCTCGTCTCCTACCTTCCAAACTTTACAGAAGCTCTCCTGCGAACCTTGCAGAACTAGCACTCCTGAAAGAAAGGATATTGTGGAGACATGGCTTAGCCACAGCCTGGGGGATGTTTCCAGAATGAGATTTTCACTCTGCAGCGGAGTGTGCGCTGATATGAAACTTCCTGGCAGATTAAAACTGTGTGCCCGACCGAGACTCGAACTCGGCACCTTTGCTTTTCGCGGGCAAGTGCTCTACCATCTGAGCTACCGAAGCACGACTCACGCCCGGTACTCACAGCTTTACTTCTGCCAGTACCTCGTCTCCTACCTTCCAAACTTTACAGAAGCTCTCCTACGAACCTTGCAGAACTAGCACTCCTGAAAGAAACGATATTGTGGAGACATGGCTTAGCCACAGCCTGGGGGATGTTTCCAGAATGAGATTTTCACTCTGCAGCGGAGTGTGCGCTGATATGAAACTTCCTGGCAGATTAAAACTCTGTGCCCGACCGAGACTCGAACTCGGCACCTTTGCCTGTCGCGGGCAAGTGCTCTACCATCTGAGCTACCGAAGCACGACTCACGCCCGGTACTCACAGCTTTACTTCTGCCAGTACCTCGTCTCCTACCTTCCAAACTTTACAGAAGCTCTCCTGCGAACCTTGCAGAACTAGCACTCCTGAAAGAAAGGATACTGTGGAGACATGGATTAGCCACAGCCTGGGGGATGTTTCCAGAATGAGATTTTCACTCTGCAGCGGAGTGTGCGCTGATATGAAACTTCGTGGCAGGTTAAAACTGTGTGCCCGACCGAGACTCGAACTCGGCACCTTTGCCTTTCGCGGGCAAGTGCTCTACCATCTGAGCTACCGAAGCACGACTCACGCCCGGTACTCACAGCTTTACTTCTGCCAGTACCTCGTCTCCTACCTTCCAAACTTTACAGAAGCTCTCCTGCAAACCTTGCAGAACTAGCACTCCTGAAAGAAAGGATATTGTGGAGACATGGGTTAGCCACAGCCTGGGGGATGTTTCCAGAATGAGATTTTCACTCTGCAGCGGAGTGTGCGCTGATATGAAACTTCCTGGCAGATTAAAACAGTGTTCCCGACCGAGACTCGAACTCGGCACCTTTGCCTTTCGCGGGCAAGTGCTCTACCATCTGAGCTACCGAAGCACGATTCACGCCCGGTACTCACAGCTTTACTTCTGCCAGTACCTCGTCTCCTACCTACCAAACTTTACAGAAGCTCTCCTGCGTACCTTGCAGAACTAGCACTCCTGAAAGAAACGATATTGTGGAGACATGGCTTAGCCACAGCCTGGGGGATGTTTCCAGAATGAGATTTTCACTCTGCAGCGGAGTGTGCGCTGATATGAAACTTCCTGGCAGATTAAAACTGTGTGCCCGACCGAGACTCGAACTCGGCACCTTTGCCTTTCGCGGGCAAGTGCTCTACCATCTGAGCTACCGAAGCACGACTCACGCCCGGTACTCACAGCTTTACTTCTGCCAGTACCTCGTCTCCTACCTTCCAAACTTTACAGAAGCTCTCCTGCGAACCTTGCAGAACTAGCACTCCTGAAAGAAAGGATATTGTGGAGACATGGCTTAGCCACAGCCTGGGGGATGTTTCCAGAATGAGATTTTCACTCTGCAGCGGAGTGTGCGCTGATATGAAACTTCCTGGCAGATTAAAACTGTGTGCCCGACCGAGACTCGAACTCGGCACCTTTGCCTTTCGCGGGCAAGTGCTCTACCATCTGAGCTACCGAAGCACGACTCACGCCCGGTACTCACAGCTTTACTTCTGCCAGTACCTCGTCTCCTACCTTCCAAACTTTACAGAAGCTCTCCTGCGAACCTTGCAGAACTAGCACTCCTGAAAGAAAGGATATTGTGGAGACATGGCTTAGCCACAGCCTGGGGGATGTTTCCAGAATGAGATTTTCACTCTGCATCGGAGAGTGCGCTGATATGAAACTTCCTGGCAGATTAAAACTGTGTGCCCGACCGAGACTCGAACTCGGCACCTTTGCTTTTCGCGGGCAAGTGCTCTACCATCTGAGCTACCGAAGCACGACTCACGCCCGGTACTCACAGCTTTACTTCTGCCAGTACCTCGTCTCCTACCTTCCAAACTTTACAGAAGCTCTCCTGCGAACCTTGCAGAACTAGCACTCCTGAAAGAAAGGATATTGTGGAGACATGGCTTAGCCACAGCCTGGGGGATGATTCCAGAGTGAGATTTTCACTCTGCAGCGGAGTGTGCGCTGATATGAAACTTCCTGGCAGATTAAAACTGTGTGCCCGACCGAGACTCGAACTCGGCACCTTTGCCTTTCGCGGGCAAGTGCTCTACCACCTGAGCTACCGAAGCACGACTCACGCCCGGTACTCACAGCTTTACTTCTGCCAGTACCTCGTCTCCTACCTTCCAAACTTTGCAGAAGCTCTCCTGCGAACCTTGCAGAACTAGCACTCCTGAAATAAATGATATTGTGGAGACATGGCTTAGCCACAGTCTGGGGGATGTTTCCAGAATGAGATTTTCACTCTGCAGCGGAGTGTGCGCTGATATGAAACTTCCTGGCAGATTAAAACTGTGTGCCCGACCGAGACTCGAACTCGGCACCTTTGCCTTTCGCGGGCAAGTGCTCTACCATCTGAGCTACCGAAGCTCGACTCACGCCCGGTACTCACAGCTTTACTTCTGCCAGTACCTCGTCTCCTACCTTCCAAACTTTACAGAAGCTCTCCTGCGAACCTTGCAGAACTAGCACTCCTGAAAGAAACGATATTGTGGAGACATGGCTTAGCCACAGCCTGGGGGATGTTTCCAGAATGAGATTTTCACTCTGCAGCGGAGTGTGCGCTGATATGAAACTTCCTGGCAGATTAAAACTGTGTGCCCGACCGAGACTCGAACTCGGCACCTTTGCCTTTCGCGGGCAAGTGCTCTACCATCTGAGCTACCGAAGCACGACTCACGCCCGGTACTCACAGCTTTACTTCTGCCAGTACCTCGTCTCCTACCTTCCAAACTTTGCAGAAGCTCTCCTGCGAACCTTGCAGAACTAGCACTCCTGAAATAAATGATATTGTGGAGACATGGCTTAGCCACAGTCTGGGGGATGTTTCCAGAATGAGATTTTCACTCTGCAGCGGAGTGTGCGCTGATATGAAATTTCCTGGCAGATTAAAACAGTGTGCCCGACCGAGACTCGAACTCGGCACCCTTGCCTTTCGCGGGCAAGTGCTCTACCATCTGAGCTACCGAAGCACGACTCACGCCCGGTACTCACAGCTTTACTTCTGCCAGTACCTCGTCTCCTACCTTCCAAACTTTACAGAAGCTCTCCTGCGAACCTTGCAGAACTAGCACTCCTGAAAGAAACGATATTGTGGAGACATGGCTTAGCCACAGCCTGGGGGATGTTTCCAGAATGAGATTTTCACTCTGCAGCGGAGTGTGCGCTGATATGAAACTTCCTGGCAGATTAATACTGTGTGCCCGACCGAGACTCGATCTCGGCACCTTTGCCTTTCGCGGGCAAGTGCTCTACCATCTGAGCTACCGAAGCACACCTCACGCCCGGTACTCACAGCTTTACTTCTGCCAGTACCTCGTCTCCTACCTTCCAAACTTTACAGAAGCTCTCCTGCGAACCTTGCAGAACTAGCACTCCTGAAAGAAAGGATATTGTGGAGACATGGCTTAGCCACAGCCTGGGGGATGTTTCCAGAATGAGATTTTCACTCTGCAGCGGAGTGTGCGCTGATATGAAACTTCCTGGCAGATTAAAACTGTGTGCCCGACCGAGACTCGATCTCGGCACCTTTGCCTTTCGCGGGCAAGTGCTCTACCATCTGAGCTACCGAAGCACACCTCACGCCCGGTACTCACAGCTTTACTTCTGCCAGTACCTCGTCTCCTACCTTCCAAACTTTACAGAAGCTCTCCTGCGAACCTTGCAGAACTAGCACTCCTGAAAGAAAGGATATTGTGGAGACATGGCTCAGCCACAGCCTGGGGGATGTTTCCAGAATGAGATTTTCACTCTGCAGCGGAGTGTGCGCTGATATGAAACTTCCTGGCAGATTAAAACTCTGTGCCCGACCGAGACTCGAACTCGGCACCTTTGCCTTTCGCGGGCAAGTGCTCTACCATCTGAGCTACCGAAGCACGACTCACGCCCGGTACTCACAGCTTTACTTCTGCCAGTACCTCGTCTCCTACCTTCCAAACTTTACAGAAGCTCTCCTGCGAACCTTGCAGAACTAGCACTCCTGAAAGAAAGGATATTGTGGAGACATGGCTTAGCCACAGCCTGGGGGATGTTTCCAGAATGAGATTTTCACTCTGCAGCGGAGTGTGCGCTGATATGAAACTTCCTGGCAGATTAAAACTGTGTGCCCGACCGAGACTCGAACTCGGCACCTTTGCCTTTCGCGGGCAAGTGCTCTACCATCTGAGCTACCGAAGCACGACTCACGCCCGGTACTCACAGCTTTACTTCTGCCAGTACCTCGTCTCCTACCTTCCAAACTTTACAGAAGCTCTCCTGCGAACCTTGCAGAACTAGCACTCCTGAAAGAAAGGATATTGTGGAGACATGGCTTAGCCACAACCTGGGGGATGTTTCCAGAATGAGATTTTCACTCTGCAGCGGAGTGTGCGCTGATATGAAACTTCCTGGCAGATTAAAACTGTGTGCCCGACCGAGACTCGAACTCGGCACCTTTGCCTTTCGCGGGCAAGTGCTCTACCATCTGAGCTACCGAAGCACGAATCACGCCCGGTACTCACAGCTTTACTTCTGCCAGTACCTCGTCTCCTACCTTCCAAACTTTGCAGAAGCTCTCCTGCGAACCTTGCAGAACTAGCACTCCTGAATGAAAGGATATTGTGGAGACATGGCTTAGCCACAGCCTGGGGGATGTTTCCAGAATGAGATTTTCACTCTGCAGCGGAGTGTGCGCTGATATGAAACTTCCTGGCAGATTAAAACTGTGTGCCCGACCGAGACTCGAACTCGGCACCTTTGCCTTTCGCGGCAAGTGCTCTACCATCTGAGCTACCGAAGCACGACTCACGCCCGGTACTCACAGCTTTACTTCTGCCAGTACCTCGTCTCCTACCTTCCAAACTTTACAGAAGCTCTCCTGCGAACCTTGCAGAACTAGCACTCCTGAAAGAAACGATATTGTGGAGACATGGCTTAGCCACAGCCTGGGGGATGTTTCCAGAATGAGATTTTTACTCTGCAGCGGAGTGTGCGCTGATATGAAACTTCCTGGCAGATTAAAACTCTGTGCTCGACCGAGACTCGAACTCGGCACCTTTGCCTTTCGCGGGCAAGTGCTCTACCATCTGAGCTACCGAAGCACGACTCACGCCCGGTACTCAAAGCTTTACTTCTGCCAGTACCTCGTCTCCTACCTTCCAAACTTTACAGAAGCTCTCCTGCGAACCTTTCAGAACTAGCACTCCTGAAAGAAAGGATATTGTGGAGACATGGCTTAGCCGCAGCCTGGGGGATGTTTCCAGAATGAGATTTTCACTCTGCAGCGGAGTGTGCGTTGATATGAAACTTCCTGGCAGATTAAAACTGTGTGCCCGACCGAGACTCGAACTCGGCACCTTTGCCTTTCGCGGGCAAGTGCTCTACCATCTGAGCTACCGAAGCACGACTCACGCCCGGTACTCACAGCTTTACTTCTGCCAGTACCTCGTCTCCTACCTGCCAAACTTTACAGAAGCTCTCCTGCGAACCTTGCAGAACTAGCACTCCTGAAAGAAACGATATTGTGGAGACATGGCTTAGCCACAGCCTGGGGGATGTTTCCAGAATGAGATTTTCATTCTGCAGCGGAGTGTGCGCTGATATGAAACTTCCTGGCAGATTAAAACTGTGTGCCCGACCGAGACTCGAACTCGGCACCTTTGCCTTTCGCGGGCAAGTGCTCTACCATCTGAGCTACCGAAGCACGACTCACGCCCGGTACTCACAGCTTTACTTCTGCCAGTACCTCGTCTCCTACCTTCCAAACTTTACAGAAGCTCTCCTGCGAACCTTGCAGAACTAGCACTCCTGAAAGAAAGGATATTGTGGAGACATGGCTTAGCCACAGCCTGGGGGATGTTTCCAGAATGAGATTTTCACTCTGCAGCGGAGTGTGCGCTGATATGAAACTTCCTGGCAGATTAAAACTGTGTGCCCGACCGAGACTCGAACTCGGCACCTTTGCCTTTCGCGGGCAAGTGCTCTACCATCTGAGCTACCGAAGCACGACTCACGCCCGGTACTCACAGCTCTACTTCTGCCAGTACCTCGTCACCTACCTTCCAAACTTTACAGAAGCTCTCCTGCGAACCTTGCAGAACTAGCACTCCTGAAAGAAAGGATATTGTGGAGACATGGCTTAGCCACAGCCTGGGGGATGTTTCCAGAATGAGATTTTCACTCTGCAGCGGAGTGTGCGCTGATATGAAACTTCCTGGCAGATTAAACTGTGTGCCCGACCGAGACTCGAACTCGGGACCTTTGCCTTTCGCGGGCAAGTGCTCTACCATCTGAGCTACCGAAGCACGACTCACGCCCGGTACTCACAGCTTTACTTCTGCCAGTACCTCGTCTCCTACCTTCCAAACTTTACAGAAGCTCTCCTGCGAACCTTGCAGAACTAGCACTCCTGAAAGAAAGGATATTGTGGAGACATGGCTTAGCCACAGCCTGGGGGATGTTTCCAGAATGAGATTTTCACTCTGCAGCGGAGTGTGCGCTGATATGAAACTTCCTGGCAGATTAAAACTGTGTGCCCGACCGAGACTCGAACTCGGCACCTTTGCCTTTCGCGGGCAAGTGCTCTACCATCTGAGCTACCGAAGCACGACTCACGCCCGGTACTCACAGCTTTACTTCTGCCAGTACCTCGTCTCCTACCTTCCAAACTTTACAGAAGCTCTCCTGCGAACCTTGCAGAACTAGCACTCCTGAAAGAAACGATATTGTGGAGACATGGCTTAGCCACAGCCTGGGGGATGTTTCCAGAATGAGATTTTCACTCTGCAGCGGAGTGTGCGCTGATATGAAACTTCCTGGCAGATTAAAGCTGTGTGCCCGACCGAGACTCGAACTCGGCACCTTTGCCTTTCGCGGGCAAGTGCTCCACCATCTGAGCTACCGAAGCA
Organism: Schistocerca serialis cubense; assembly: GCF_023864345.2. Classification (NCBI taxonomy): domain Eukaryota; kingdom Metazoa; phylum Arthropoda; class Insecta; order Orthoptera; family Acrididae; genus Schistocerca; species Schistocerca serialis. Next base: position 8,626,899 of record NC_064647.1, read on the forward strand.
CGACTCACGCCCGGTACTCACAGCTTTACCTCTGCCAGTACCTCGTCTCCTACCTTCCAAACTTTACAGAAGCTCTCCTGCGAACCTTGCAGAACTAGCACTCCTGAAAGAAACGATATTGTGGAGACATGGCTTAGGCACAGCCTGGGGTTGTTTCCAGAATGAGATATTCACTCTGCAGCGGAGTGTGCGCTGATATGAAACTTCCTGGCAGATTAAAACTGTGTGCCCGACCGAGACTCGAACTCGGCACCTTTGCCTTTCGCGGGCAAGTGCTCTACCATCTGAGCTACCGAAGCACGACTCACGCGCGGTACTCACAGCTTTACTTCTGCCAGTACCTCGTCTCCTACCTTCCAAACTTTACAGAAGCTCTCCTGCGAACCTTGCAGAACTAGCACTCCTGAAAGAAAGGATATTGTGGAGACATGGCTTAGCCACAGCCTGGGGGATGTTTCCAGAATGAGATTTTCACTCTGCAGCGGAGTGTGCGCTGATATGAAACTTCCTGGCAGATTAAAACTGTGTGCCCGACCGAGACTCGAACTCGGCACCTTTGCCTTTCGCGGGCAAGTGCTCTACCATCTGAGCTACCGAAGCACGACTCACGCCCGGTACTCACAGCTTTACTTCTGCCAGTACCTCGTCTCCTACCTTCCAAACATTACAGAAGCTCTCCTGCGAACCTTGCAGAACTAGCACTCCTGAAAGAAAGGATATTGTGGAGACATGGCTTAGCCACAGCCTGGGGGATGTTTCCAGAATGAGATATTCACTCTGCAGCGGAGTGTGCGCTGATATGAAACTTCCTGGCAGATTAAAACTGTGTGCCCGACCGAGACTCGAACTCGGCATCTTTGCCTTTCGCGGGCAAGTGCTCTACCATCTGGGCTACCGAAGCACGAATCACGCCCGGTACTCACAGCTTTACTTCTGCCAGTACCTCGTCTCCTACCTTCCAAACTTTGCAGAAGCTCTCCTGCGAACCTTGCAGAACTAGCACTCCTGAATGAAAGGATATTGTGGAGACATGGCTTAGCCACAGCCTGGGGGATGTTTCCAGAATGAGATTTTCACTCTGCAGCGGAGTGTGCGCTGATATGAAACTTCCTGGCAGATTAAAACTGTGTGCCCGACCGAGACTCGAACTCGGCACCTTTGCCTTTCTCGGCAAGTGCTCTACCATCTGAGCTACCGAAGCACGACTCACGCCCGGTACTCACAGCTTTACTTCTGCCAGTACCTCGTCTCCTACCTTCCAAACTTTACAGAAGCTCTCCTGCGAACCTTGCAGAACTAGCACTCCTGAAAGAAACGATATTGTGGAGACATGGCTTAGCCACAGCCTGGGGGATGTTTCCAGAATGAGATTTTTACTCTGCAGGGGAGTGTGCGCTGATATGAAACTTCCTGGCAGATTAAAACTCTGTGCCCGACCGAGACTCGAACTCGGCACCTTTGCCTTTCGCGGGCAAGTGCTCTACCATCTGAGCTACCGAAGCACGACTCACGCCCGGTACTCACAGCTTTACTTCTGCCAGTACCTCGTCTCCTACCTTCCAAACTTTACAGAAGCTCTCCTGCGAACCTTTCAGAACTAGCACTCCTGAAAGAAAGGATATTGTGGAGACATGGCTTAGCCACAGCCTGGGGGATGTTTCCAGAAAGAGATTTTCACTCTGCTGCGGAGTATGCGCTGATATGAAACTTCCTGGCAGATTAAAACTGTGTGCCCGACCGAGACTCGAACTCGGCACCTTTGCTTTTCGCGGGCAAGTGCTCTACCATCTGAGCTACCGAAGCACGACTCACGCCCGATACTCACAGCTTTACTTCTGCCAGTACCTCGTCTCCTACCTTCCAAACTTTACAGACGCTCTCCTGCGAACCTTGCAGAACTAGCACTCCTGAAAGAAACGATATTGTGGAGACATGGCTTAGCCACAGCCTGGGGGATGTTTCCAGAATGAGATTTTCACTCTGCAGCGGAGTGTGCGCTGACATGAAATTTCCTGCCAGATTAAAACTGTGTGCCCGACCGAGACTCGATTTCGGCACCTTTGCCTTTCGCGGGCAAGTGCTCTACCATCTGAGCTACCGAAGCACACCTCACGCCCGGTACTCACAGCTTTACTTCTGCCAGTACCTCGTCTCCTACCTTCCATACTTTACAGAAGCTCTCCTGCGAACCTTGCAGAACTAGCACTCCTGAAAGAAAGGATATTGTGGAGACATGGCTTAGCCACAGCCTGGGGGATGTTTCCAGAATGAGATTTTCACTCTGCAGCGGAGTGTGCGCTGATATGAAACTTCCTGGCAGATTAAAACTCTGTGCCCGACCGAGACTCGAACTCGGCACCTTTGCCTTTCGCGGGCAAGTGCTCTACCATCTGAGCTACCGAAGCACGACTCACGCCCGGTACTCACAGCTTTACTTCTGCCAGTACCTCGTCTCCTACTTTCCAAACTTTACAGAAGCTCTCCTGCGAACCTTGCAGAACAAGCACTCCTGAAAGATAGGATATTGTGGAGACATGGCTTAGCCACAGCATGGGGGATGTTTCCAGAATGAGATTTTCACTCTGCAGCGGAGTGTGCGCTGATATGAAACTTCCTGGCAGATTATAACTGTGTGCCCGACCGAGACTCGAACTCGGCACCTTTGCCTTTCGCGGGTAAGTGCTCTACCATCTGAGCTACCGAAGCACGACTCACGCCCGGTACTCACAGCTTTACTTCTGCCAGTACCTCGTCTCCTACCTTCCAAACTTTACAGAAGCTCTCCTGCGAACCTTGCAGAACTAGCACTCCTGAAAGAAACGACATTGTGGAGACATGGCTTAGCCGCAGCCTGGGGGATGTTTCCAGAATGAGATTTTCACTCTGCAGCGGAGTGTGCGCTGATATGAAACTTCCTGGCAGATTAAAACTGTGTGCCCGACCGAGACTCGAACTCGGCACCTTTGCCTTTCGCGGGCAAGTGCTCTACCATCTGAGCTACCGAAGCACGACTCACGCCCGGTACTCACAGCTTTACTTCTGCCAGTACCTCGTCTCCTACCTTCCAAACTTTACAGAAGCTCTCCTGCGAACCTTGCAGAACTAGCACTCCTGAAAGAAACGATATTGTGGAGACATGGCTTAGCCACAGCCTGGGGGATGTTTCCAGGATGAGATTTTCATTCTGCAGCGGAGTGTGCGCTGATATGAAACTTCCTGGCAGATTAAAACTGTGTGCCCGACCGAGACTCGAACTCGGCACCTTTGCCTTTCGCGGGCAAGTGCTCTACCATCTGAGCTACCGAAGCACGACTCACGCCCGGTACTCACAGCTTTACTTCTGCCAGTACCTCGTCTCCTACCTTCCAAACTTTACAGAAGCTCTCCTGCGAACCTTGCAGAACTAGCACTCCTGAAAGAAAGGATATTGTGGAGACATGGCTTAGCCAGAGCCTGGGGGATGTTTCCAGAATGAGATTTTCACTCTGCAGCGGAGTGTGCGCTGATATGAAACTTCCTGGCAGATTAAAACTGTGTGCCCGACCGAGACTCGAACTCGGCACCTTTGCCTTTCGCGGGCAAGTGCTCTACCATCTGAGCTACCGAAGCACGACTCACGCCCGGTACTCACAGCTCTACTTCTGCCAGTACCTCGTCACCTACCTTCCAAACTTTACAGAAGCTCTCCTGCGAACCTTGCAGAACTAGCACTCCTGAAAGAAAGGATATTGTGGAGACATGGCTTAGCCACAGCCTGGGGGATGTTTCCAGAATGAGATTTTCACTCTGCAGCGGAGTGTGCGCTGATATGAAACTTCCTGGCAGATTAAAACTGTGTGCCCGACCGAGACTCGAACTCGGCACCTTTGCCTTTCGCGGGCAAGTGCTCCACCATCTGAGCTACCGAAGCACGACTCACGCCCGGTACTCACAGCTTTACTTCTGCCAGTACCTCGTCTCCTACCTTCCAAACTTTACAGAAGCTCTCCTCCGAACCTTGCAGAACTAGCACTCCTGAAAGAAAGGATATTGTGGAGACATGGCTTAGCCACAGCCTGGGGGATGTTTCCAGAATGAGATTTTCACTCTGCAGCGGAGTGTGCGCTGATATGAAACTTCCTGGCAGATTAAAACTCTGTGCCCGACCGAGACTCGAACTCGGCACCTTTGCCTTTCGCGGGCAAGTGCTCTACCATCTGAGCTACCGAAGCACGACTCACGCCCGGTACTCACAGCTTTACTTCTGCCAGTACCTCGTCTCCTACCTTCCAAACTTTACAGAAGCTCTCCTGCGAACCTTGCAGAACTAGCACTCCTGAAAGAAAGGATATTGTGGAGACATGGCTTAGCCACAGCCTGGGGGATGTTTCCAGAATGAGATTTTCACTCTGCAGCGGAGTGTGCGCTGATATGAAACTTCCTGGCAGATTAAAACTGTGTGCCCGACCGAGACTCGAACTCGGCACCTTTGCCTTTCGCGGGCAAGTGCTCTACCATCTGAGCTACCGAAGCACGACTCACGCCCGGTACTCACAGCTTTACTTCTGCCAGTACCTCGTCTCCTACTTTCCAAACTTTACAGAAGCTCTCCTGCGAACCTTGCAGAACAAGCACTCCTGAAAGATAGGATATTGTGGAGACATGGCTTAGCCACAGCATGGGGGATGTTTCCAGAATGAGATTTTCACTCTGCAGCGGAGTGTGCGCTGATATGAAACTTCCTGGCAGATTATAACTGTGTGCCCGACCGAGACTCGAACTCGGCACCTTTGCCTTTCGCGGGTAAGTGCTCTACCATCTGAGCTACCGAAGCACGACTCACGCCCGGTACTCACAGCTTTACTTCTGCCAGTACCTCGTCTCCTACCTTCCAAACTTTACAGAAGCTCTCCTGCGAACCTTGCAGAACTAGCACTCCTGAAAGAAACGACATTGTGGAGACATGGCTTAGCCGCAGCCTGGGGGATGTTTCCAGAATGAGATTTTCACTCTGCAGCGGAGTGTGCGCTGATATGAAACTTCCTGGCAGATTAAAACTGTGTGCCCGACCGAGACTCGAACTCGGCACCTTTGCCTTTCGCGGGCAAGTGCTCTACCATCTGAGCTACCGAAGCACGACTCACGCCCGGTACTCACAGCTTTACTTCTGCCAGTACCTCGTCTCCTACCTTCCAAACTTTACAGAAGCTCTCCTGCGAACCTTGCAGAACTAGCACTCCTGAAAGAAAGGATATTGTGGAGACATGGCTTAGCCAGAGCCTGGGGGATGTTTCCAGAATGAGATTTTCACTCTGCAGCGGAGTGTGCGCTGATATGAAACTTCCTGGCAGATTAAAACTGTGTGCCCGACCGAGACTCGAACTCGGCACCTTTGCCTTTCGCGGGCAAGTGCTCTACCATCTGAGCTACCGAAGCACGACTCACGCCCGGTACTCACAGCTCTACTTCTGCCAGTACCTCGTCACCTACCTTCCAAACTTTACAGAAGCTCTCCTGCGAACCTTGCAGAACTAGCACTCCTGAAAGAAAGGATATTGTGGAGACATGGCTTAGCCACAGCCTGGGGGATGTTTCCAGAATGAGATTTTCACTCTGCAGCGGAGTGTGCGCTGATATGAAACTTCCTGGCAGATTAAAACTGTGTGCCCGACCGAGACTCGAACTCGGCACCTTTGCCTTTCGCGGGCAAGTGCTCCACCATCTGAGCTACCGAAGCACGACTCACGCCCGGTACTCACAGCTTTACTTCTGCCAGTACCTCGTCTCCTACCTTCCAAACTTTACAGAAGCTCTCCTCCGAACCTTGCAGAACTAGCACTCCTGAAAGAAAGGATATTGTGGAGACATGGCTTAGCCACAGCCTGGGGGATGTTTCCAGAATGAGATTTTCACTCTGCAGCGGAGTGTGCGCTGATATGAAACTTCCTGGCAGATTAAAACTCTGTGCCCGACCGAGACTCGAACTCGGCACCTTTGCCTTTCGCGGGCAAGTGCTCTACCATCTGAGCTACCGAAGCACGACTCACGCCCGGTACTCACAGCTTTACTTCTGCCAGTACCTCGTCTCCTACCTTCCAAACTTTACAGAAGCTCTCCTGCGAACCTTGCAGAACTAGCACTCCTGAAAGAAAGGATATTGTGGAGACATGGCTTAGCCACAGCCTGGGGGATGTTTCCAGAATGAGATTTTCACTCTGCTGCGGAGTGTGCGCTGGTATGAAACTTCCTGGCAGATTAAAACTGTGTGCCCGACCGAGACTCGAACTCGGCACCTTTGCCTTTCGCGGGCAAGTGCTCTACCATCTGAGCTACCGAAGCACGACTCACGCCCGGTACTCACAGCTTTACTTCTGCCAGTACCTCGTCTCCTACCTTCCAAACTTTACAGAAGCTCTCCTGCGAACCTTGCAGAACTAGCACTCCTGAAAGAAAGGATATTGTGGAGACATGGCTTAGCCACAGCCTGGGGGATGTTTCCAGAATGAGATTTTCACTCTGCAGCGGAGTGTGCGCTGATATGAAACTTCCTGGCAGATTAAAACTCTGTGCCCGACCGAGACTCGAACTCGGCACCTTTGCCTTTCGCGGGCAAGTGCTCTACCATCTGAGCTACCGAAGCACGACTCACGCCCGGTACTCACAGCTTTACTTCTGCCAGTACCTCGTCTCCTACCTTCCAAACTTTACAGAAGCTCTCCTGCGAACCTTGTAGAACTAGCACTCCTGAAAGAAAGGATATTGTGGAGACATGGCTTAGCCACAGCCTGGGGGATGTTTCCAGAATGAGATTTTCACTCTGCTGCGGAGTGTGCGCTGGTATGAAACTTCCTGGCAGATTAAAACTGTGTGCCCGACCGAGACTCGAACTCGGCACCTTTGCCTTTCGCGGGCAAGTGCTCTACCATCTGAGCTACCGAAGCACGACTCACGCCCGGTACTCACAGCTTTACTTCTGCCAGTACCTCGTCTCCTACCTTCCAAACTTTACAGAAGCTCTCCTGCGAACCTTGCAGAACTAGCACTCCTGAAAGAAAGGATATTGTGGAGACATGGCTTAGCCACAGCCTGGGGGATGTTTCCAGAATGAGATTTTCACTCTGCAGCGGAGTGTGCGCTGATATGAAACTTCCTGGCAGATTAAAACTGTGTGCCCGACCGAGACTCGAACTCGGCACCTTTGCCTTTCGCGGGCAAGTGCTCTACCATCTGAGCTACCGAAGCACGACTCACGCCCGGTACTCACAGCTTTACTTCTGCCAGTACCTCGTCTCCTACCTTCCAAACTTTACAGAAGCTCTCCTGCGAACCTTGCAGAACTAGCACTCCTGAAAGAAAGGATATTGTGGAGACATGGCTTAGCCACAGCCTGGGGGATGTTTCCAGAATGAGAATTTCACTCTGCAGCGGAGTGTGCGCTGATATGAAACTTCCTGGCAGATTAAAACTCTGTGGCCCGACCGAGACTCGAACTCGGCACCTTTGCCTTTCGCGGGCAAGTGCTCTACCATCTGAGCTACCGAAGCACGACTCACGCCCGGTACTCACAGCTTTACTTCTGCCAGTACCTCGTCTCCTACCTTCCAAACTTTACAGCAGCTCTCCTGCGAACCTTGCAGAACTAGCACTCCTGAAAGAAACGATATTGTGGAGACATGGCTTAGCCACAGCCTGGGGGATGTTTCCAGAATGAGATTTTCACTCTGCAGCGGAGTGTGCGCTGATATGAAACTTCCTGGCAGATTAAAGATGTGTGCCCGACCGAGACTCGAACTCGGCACCTTTGCCTTTCGCGGGCAAGTGCTCTACCATCTGAGCTACCGAAGCACGACTCACGCCCGGTACTCACAGCTTTACTTCTGCCAGTACCTCGTCTCCTACCTTCCAAACTTTACAGAAGCTCTCCAGCGAACCTTGCAGAACTAGCACTCCTGAAAGAAAGGATATTGTGGAGACATGGCTTAGCCACAGCCTGGGGGATGTTTCCAGAATGAGATTTTCACTCTGCAGCGGAGTGTGCGCTGATATGAAACTTCCTGGCAGATTAAAACTATGTGCCCGACCGAGACTCGAACTCGGCACCTTTGCCTTTCGCGGGCAAGTGCTCTACCATCTGAGCTACCGAAGCACGACACACGCCCGGTACTCACAGCTTTACTTCTGCCAGTACCTCGTCTCCTACCTTCCAAACTTTACAGAAGCTCTCCTGCGAACCTTGCAGAACGAGCACTCCTGAAAGAAAGGATATTGTGGAGACATGGCTTAGCCACAGCCTGGGGGATGTTTCCAGAACGAGATTTTCACTCTGCAGCGGAGAGTGCGCTGATATGAAACTTCCTGGCAGATTAAAACTGTGTGCCCGACCGAGACTCGAACTCGGCACCTTTGCCTTTCGCGGGCAAGTGCTCTACCATCTGAGCTACCGAAGCACGACTCACGCCCGGTACTCACAGCTTTACTTCTGCCAGTACCTCGTCTCCTACTTTCCAAACTTTACAGAAGCTCTCCTGCGAACCTTGCAGAACTAGCACTCCTGAAAGAAAGGATATTGTGGAGACATGGCTTAGCCACAGCCTGGGGGATGTTTCCAGAATGAGATTTTCACTCTGCAGCGGAGTGTGCGCTGATATGAAACTTCCTGGCAGATTAAAACTGTGTGCCCGACCGAGACTCGAACTCGGCACCTTTGCCTTTCGTGGGCAGGTGCTCTACCATCTGAGCTACCGAAGCACGACTCACGCCCGGTACTCACAGCTTTACTTCTGCCAGTACCTCGTCTCCTACCTTCCAAACTTTACAGAAGCTCTCCTGCGAACCTTGCAGAACTAGCACTTCTGAAAGAAAGGATATTGCGGAGACATGGCTTAGCCACAGCCTGGGGGATGTTTCCAGAATGAGATTTTCACTCTGCAGCGGAGTGTGCGCTGATATGAAACTTCCGGGCAGATTAAAACTATGTGCCCGACCGAGACTCGAACTCGGCACCTTTGCCTTTCGCGGGCAAGTGCTCTACCATCTGAGCTACCGAAGCACGACTCACGCCCGGTACTCACAGCTTAACTTCTGTCAGTACCTCGTCTCCTACCTTCCAAACTTTACAGAAGCTCTCCTGCGAACCTTGCAGAACTAGCACTCCTGAAAGAAAGGATATTGTGGAGACATGGCTTAGCCACAGCCTGGGGGATGTTTCCAGAATGAGATTTTCACTCTGCAGCGGAGTGTGCGCTGATATGAAACTTCCTGGCAGATTAAAACTGTGTGCCCGACCGAGACTCGAACTTGGCACCTTTGCCTTTCGCGGGCAAGTGCTCTACCATCTGAGCTACCGAAGCACGACTCACGCCCGGTACTCACAGCTTTACTTCTGCCAGTACCTCGTCTCCTACCTTCCAAACTTTACAGAAGCTCTCCTGCGAACCTTGCAGAACTAGCACTCCTGAAAGAAAGGATATTGTGGAGACATGGCTTAGCCACAGCCGGGGGATGTTTCCAGAATGAGATTTTCACTCTGCAGCGGAGTGTGCGCTGATATGAAATTTCCTGGCAGATTAAAACTGTGTGCCCGACCGAGACTCGAACTCGGCACCTTTGCCTTTCTCGGGCAAGTGCTCTACCATCTGAGCTACCGAAGCACGACTCACGCCCGGTACTCACAGCTTTACTTCTGCCAGTACCTCGTCTCCTACCTTCCAAACTTTACAGAAGCTCTCCTGCGAACCTTGCAGAACTAGCACTCCTGAAAGAAAGGATATTGTGGAGACATGGCTTAGCCACAGCCTGGGGGATGTTTCCAGAGTGAGATTTTCACTCTGCAGCGGGGTGTGCGCTGATATGAAACTTCCTGGCAGATTAAAACTGTGTGCCCGACCGAGACTCGATCTCGGCACCTTTGCCTTTCGCGGGCAAGTGCTCTACCATCTGAGCTACCGAAGCACGACTCACGCCCGGTACTCACAGCTTTACTTCTGCCAGTACCTCGTCTCCTACCTTCCAAACTTTACAGAAGCTCTCCTGCGAACCTTGCAGAACTAGCACTCCTGAAAGAAAGGATATTGTGGAGACATGGCTTAGCCACAGCCTGGGGGATGTTTCCAGAATGAGATTTTCACTCTGCAGCGGAGTGTGCGCTGATATGAAACTTCCTGGCAGATTAAAACTGTGTGCCCGACCGAGACTCGAACTCGGCACCTTTGCCTTTCGCGGGCAAGTGCTCTACCATCTGAGTTACCGAAGCACGACTCACGCCCGGTACTCACAGCTTTACTTCTGCCAGTACCTCGTCTCCTACCTTCCATACTTAACAGAAGCTCTCCTGGGAACCTTGCAGAACTAGCACTCCTGAAAGAAAGGATATTGTGGAGACATGGCTTAGCCACAGCCTGGGGGATGTTTCCAGAATGAGATTTTCACTCTGCAGCGGAGTGTGCGCTGATATGAAACTTCCTGGCAGATTAAAACTCTGTGCCCGACCGAGACTCGAACTCGGCACCTTTGCCTTTCGCGGGCAAGTGCTCTACCATCTGAGCTACCGAAGCACGACTCACGCCCGGTACTCACAGCTTTACTTCTGCCAGTACCTCGTCTCCTACCTTCCAAACTTTACAGAAGCTCTCCTGCGAACCTTGCAGAACTAGCACTCCTGAAAGAAAGGATATTGTGGAGACATGGCTTAGCCACAGGCTGGGGGATGTTTCCAGAATGAGATTTTCACTCTGCAGCGGAGTGTGCGCTGATATGAAACTTCCTGGCAGATTAAAACTGTGTGCCCGACCGAGACTCGAACTAGGCACCTTTGCCTTTCGCGGGCAAGTGCTCTACCATCTGAGCTACCGAAGCACGACTCACGCCCGGTACTCACAGCTTTACTTCTGCCAGTACCTCGTCTCCTACCTTCCAAACTTTACAGAAGCTCTCCTGCGAACTTTGCAGAACTAGCACTCCTGAAAGAAACGATATTGTGGAGACATGGCTTAGCCACAGCCTGGGGGATGTTTCCAGAATGAGATTTTCACTCTGCAGCGGAGTGTGCGCTGATATGAAACTTCCTGGCAGATTAAAACTGTGTGCCCGACCGAGACTCGAACTCGGCACCTTTGCCTTTCGCGGGCAAGTGCTCTACCATCTGAGCTACCGAAGCACGACTCACGTCCGGTACTCACAGCTTTACTTCTGCCAGTACCTCGTCTCCTACCTTCCAAACTTGACAGAAGCTCTCCTCCGAACCTTGCAGAACTAGCACTCCTGAAAGAAAGGATATTGTGGAGACATGGCTTAGCCACAGCCTGGGGGATGTTTCCAGAATGAGATTTTCACTCTGCAGCGGAGTGTGCGCTGATATGAAACTTCCTGGCAGATTAAAACTGTGTGCCCGACCGAGACTCGAACTCGGCACCTTTGCCTTTCGCGGGCAAGTGCTCTACCATCTGAGCTACCGAAGCACGACTCACGCCCGGTACTCACAGCTTTACTTTTGCCAGTACCTCGTCTCCTACCTTCCAAACTTTACAGAAGCTCTCCTGCGAACCTTGCAGAACTAGCACTCCTGAAAGAAAGGATATTGTGGAGACATGGCTTAGCCACAGGCTGGGGGATGTTTCCAGAATGAGATTTTCACTCTGCAGCGGAGTGTGCGCTGATATGAAACTTCCTGGCAGATTAAAACTGTGTGCCCGACCGAGACTCGAACTCGGCACCTTTGCCTTTCGAGGGCAAGTGCTCTACCATCTGAGCTACCGAAGCACGACTCACGCCCGGTACTCACAGCTTTACTTCTGCCAGTACCTCGTCTCCTACCTTCCAAACTTTACAGAAGCTCTCCTGCGAACCTTGCAGAACTAGCACTCCTGAAAGAAACGATATTGTGGAGACATGGCTTAGCCACAGCCTGGGGGATGTTTCCAGAATGAGATTTTCACTCTGCAGCGGAGTGTGCGCTGATATGAAACTTCCTGGCAGATTAAAACTGTGTGCCCGACCGAGACTCGAACTCGGCACCTTTGCCTTTCGCGGGCAAGTGCTCTACCATCTGAGCTACCGAAGCACGACTCACGCCCGGTACTCACAGCTTTACTTCTGCCAGTACCTCGTCTCCTACCTTCCAAACTTTACAGAAGCTCTCCTGCGAACCTTGCAGAACTAGCACTCCTGAAAGAAAGGATATTGTGGAGACATGGCTTAGCCACAGCCTGGGGGATGTTTCCAGAATGAGATTTTCACTCTGCAGCGGAGTGTGCGCTGATATGAAACTTCCTGGCAGATTAAAACTGTGTGCCCGACCGAGACTCGAACTCGGCACCTTTGCCTTTCGCGGGCAAGTGCTCTACCATCTGAGCTACCGAAGCACGACTCACGCCCGGTACTCACAGCTTTACTTCTGCCAGTACCTCGCCTCCTACCTTCCAAACTTTACAGAAGCTCTCCTGCGAACCTTGCAGAACTAGCACTCCTGAAAGAAAGGATATTGTGGAGACATGGCTTAGCCACAGCCTGGGGGATGTTTCCAGAATGAGATTTTCACTCTGCAGCGGAGAGTGCGCTGATATGAAACTTCCTGGCAGATTAAAACTGTGTGCCCGACCGAGACTCGAACTCGGCACCTTCGCCTTTCGCGGGCAAGTGCTCTATCATCTGAGCTACCGAAGCACGACTCACGCCCAGTACTCACAGCTTTACTTCTGCCAGTACCTCGTCTCCTACCTTCCAAACTTTACAGAAGCTCTCCTGCGAACCTTGCAGAACTAGCATTCCGGAAAGAAAGGATATTGTGGAGACATGGCTTAGCCACAGACTGGGGGATGTTTCCAGAATGAGATTTTCACTCTGCTGCGGAGTGAGCGCTGATATGAAACTTCCTGGCAGATTAAAACTGTGTGCCCGACCGAGACTCGAACTCGGCACCTTTGCCTTTCGCGGGCAAGTGCTCTACCATCTGAGCTACCGAAGCACGACTCACGCCCGGTACTCACAGCTTTACTTCTGCCAGTACCTCGTCTCCTACCTTCCAAACTTTACAGAAGCTCTCCTGCGAACCTTGCAGAACTAGCACTCCTGAAAGAAAGGATATTGTGGAGACATGGCTTAGCCACAGCCTGGGGGATGTTTCCAGAATGAGATTTTCACTCTGCAGCGGAGAGTGCGCTGATATGAAACTTCCTGGCAGATTAAAACTGTGTGCCCGACCGAGACTCGAACTCGGCACCTTCGCCTTTCGCGGGCAAGTGCTCTATCATCTGAGCTACCGAAGCACGACTCACGCCCGGTACTCACAGCTTTACTTCTGCCAGTACCTCGTCTCCTACCTTCCAAACTTTACAGAAGCTCTCCTGCGAACCTTGCAGAACTAGCACTCCTGAAAGAAAGGATATTGTGGAGACATGGCTTAGCCACAGCCTGGGGGATGTTTCCAGAATGAGATTTTCACTCTGCAGCGGAGTGTTCGCTGATACGAAACTTCCTGGCAGATTAAAACTGTGTGCCCGACCGAGACTCGAACTCGGCACCTTTGCCTTTCGCGGGCAAGTGCTCTACCATCTGAGCTACCGAAGCACGACTCACGCCCGGTACTCACAGCTTTACTTCTGCCAGTACCTCGTCTCCTACCTTCCAAACTTTGCAGAAGCTCTCCTGCGAACCTTGCAGAACTAGCACTCCTGAAAGAAAGGATATTGTGGAGACATGGCTTAGCCACAGCCTGGGGGATGTTTCCAGAATGAGATTTTCACTCTGCAGCGGAGTGTGCGCTGTTATGAAATTTCCTGGCAGATTAAAACTGTGTGCCCGACCGAGACTCGAACTCGTCACCTTTGCCTTTCGCGGGCAAGTGCTCTACCATCTGAGCTACCGAAGCACGACACACGCCCGGTACTCACAGCTTTACTTCTGCCAGTACCTCGTCTCCTACCTTCCAAACTTTACAGAAGCTCTCCTGCGAACCTTGCAGAACTAGCACTCCTGAAAGAAAGGATATTGTGGAGACATGGCTTAGCTACAGCCTGGGGGATGTTTCCAGAATGAGATTTTCACTCTGCAGCGGAGTGTGCGCTGATATGAAACTTCCTGGCAGATTAAAACTGTGTGCCCGACCGAGACTCGAACTCGGCACCTTTGCCTTTCGCGGGCAAGTGCTCTACCATCTGAGCTACCGAAGCACGACTCACACCCGGTACTCACAGCTTTACTTCTGACAGTAACTCGTCTGCTACCTTCCAAACTTTACAGAAGCTCTCCTGCGAACCTTGCAGAACTAGCACTCCTGAAAGAAAGGATATTGTGGAGACATGGCTTAGCCACAGCCAGGGGGATGTTTCCAGGATGAGATTTTTACTCTGCAGCGGAGTGTGCGCTGATATGAAACTTCCTGGCAGATTAAAACTGTGTGCCCGACCGAGACTCGAACTCGGCACCTTTGCCTTTCGCGGGCAAGTGCTCTACCATCTGAGCTACCGAAGCACGACTCACGCCCGGTACTCACAGCTTTACTTCTGCCAGTACCTCGTCTCCTACCTTCCGAACTTTACAGAAGCTCTCCTGCGAACCTTGCAGAACTAGCACTCCTGAAAGAAACGATATTGTGGAGACATGGCTTAGCCACAGCCTAGGGGATGTTTCCAGAATGAGATTTTCACTCTGCAGCGGAGTGTGCGCTGATATGAAACTTCCTGGCAGATTAAAACTGTGTGCCCGACCGAGACTCGAACTCGGCACCTTTGCCTTTCGCGGGCAAGTGCTCTACCATCTGAGCTACCGAAGCATGACTCACGCCCGGTATTCACAGCTTTACTTCTGCCAGTACCTCGTCTCCTACCTTCCGAACTTTACAGAAGCTCTCCTGCGAACCTTGCAGAACTAGCACTCCTGAAAGAAACGATATTGTGGAGACATGGCTTAGCCACAGCCTAGGGGATGTTTCCAGAATGAGATTTTCACTCTGCAGCGGAGTGTGCGCTGATATGAAACTTCCTGGCAGATTAAAACTGTGTGCCCGACCGAGACTCGAACTCGGCACCTTTGCCTTTCGCGGGCAAGTGCTCTACCATCTGAGCTACCGAAGCACGACTCACGCCCGGTACTCACAGCTTTACTTCTGCCAGTACCTCGTCTCCTACCTTCCAAACTTTACAGAAGCTCTCCTGCGAACCTTGCAGAACTAGCACTCCTGAAAGAAAGGATATTGTGGAGACATGGCTTAGCCACAGCCTGGGGGATGTTTCCAGAATGAGATTTTCACTCAGCAGCGGAGTGTGCGCTGATATGAAACTTCCTGGCAGATTAAAACTGTGTGCCCGACCGAGACTCGAACTCGGCACCTTTGCCTTTCACGGGCAAGTGCTCTACCACCTGAGCTACCGAAGCACGACTCACGCCCGGTACTCACAGCTTTACTTCTGCCAGTACCTCGTCTCCTACCTTCCAAACTTTACAGAAGCTCTCCTGCAAACCTTGCAGAACTAGCACTCCTGAAAGAAAGGATATTGTGGAGACATGGCTTAGCCACAGCCTGGGGGATGTTTCCAGGATGAGATTTTCACTCTGCAGCGGAGTGTGCGCTGATATGAAACTTCCTGGCAGATTAAAACTGTGTGCCCGACCGAGACTCGAACTCGGCACCTTTGCCTTTCGCGGGCAAGTGCTCTACCATCTGAGCTACCGAAGCACGACTCACGCCCGGTACTCACAGCCTTACTTCTGCCAGTACCTCGTCTCCTACCTTCCAAACTTTACAGAAGCTCTCCTGCGAACCTTGCAGAACTAGCACTCCTGAAAGAAAGGATATTGTGGAGACATGGCTTAGCCACAGCCTGTGGGATGTTTCCAGAATGAGATTTTTACTCTGCTGCGGAATGTGCGCTGATATGAAACTTCCTGGCAGATTAAAACTGTGTGCCCGACCGAGACTCGAACTCGGCACCTTTGCCTTTCGCGGGCAAGTGCTCTACCATCTGAGCTACCGAAGCACGACTCACGCCCGGTACTCACAGCTTTACTTCTGCCAGTACCTCGTCTCCTACCTTCCAAACCTTACAGAAGCTCTCCTGCGAACCTTGCAGAACTAGCACTCCTGAAAGAAAGGATATTGTGGAGACATGGCTTAGCCGCAGCCTGGGGGATGTTTCCAGAATGAGATTTTCACTCTGCAGCGGAGTGTGCGCTGATATGAAACTTCCTGGCAGATTAAAACTGTGTGCCCGACCGAGACTCGAACTCGGCACCTTTGCCTTTCGCGGGCAAGTGCTCTACCATCTGAGCTACCGAAGCACGACTCACGCCCGGTACTCACAGCTTTACTTCTGCCAGTACCTCGTCTCCTACCTTCCAAACTTTATAGAAGCTCTCCTGCAAACCTTGCAGAACTAGCACTCCTGAAAGAAAGGATATTGTGGAGACATGGCTTAGCCACAGCCTGGGGGATGTTTCCAGAATGAGATTTTCACTCTGCAGCAGAGTGTGCGCTGATATGAAACTTCCTGGCAGATTAAAACTGTGTGCCCGACCGAGACTCGAACTCGGCACCTTTGCCTTTCGCGGGCAAGTGCTCTACCATCTGAGCTACCGAAGCACGACTCACGCCCTGTACTCACAGCTTTACTTCTGCCAGTACCTCGTCCCCTACTTTCCAAACTTTACAGAAGCTCTCCTGCGAACCTTGCACAACTAGCACTCCTGAAAGAAAGGATATTGTGGAGACATGGCTTAGCCACAGCCTGGGGGATGTTTCCAGAATGAGATTTTCACTCTGCAGCGGAGTGTGCGCTGATATGAAACTTCCTGGCAGATTAAAACTGTGTGCCCGACCGAGACTCGAACTCGGCACCTTTGCCTTTCGCGGGCAAGTGCTCTACCATCTGAGCTACCGAAGCACGACTCACGCCCGGTACTCACAGCTTTACTTCTGCCAATACCTCGTCTCCTACCATCCAAACTTTACAGAAGCTCTCCTGCGAACCTTGCAGAACTAGCACTCCTGAAAGAAAGGATATTGTGGAGACATGGCTTAGCCACAGCCTGGGGGATGTTTCCAGAATGAGATTTTCACTTTGCAGCGGAGTGTGCGCTGATATGAAACTTCCTGGCAGATTAAAACTGTGTGCCCGACCGAGACTCGAACTCGGCACCTTTGCCTTTCGCGGGCAAGTGCTCTACCATCTGAGCTACCGAAGCACGACTCACGCCCGGTACTCACAGCTTTACTTCTGCCAGTACCTCGTCTCCTACCTTCCAAACTTTACAGAAGCTCTCCTGCGAACCTTGCAGAACTAGCACTCCTGAAAGAAAGGATATTGTGGAAACATGGCTTAGCCACAGCCTGGGGGATGTTTCCAGAATGAGATTTTCACTCTGCAGCGGAGTGTGCGCTGATATGAAACTTCCTGGCAGATTAAAACTGTGTGCCCGACCGAGACTCGAACTCGGCACCTTTGCCTTTCGCGGGCAAGTGCTCTACCATCTGAGCTACCGAAGCACGACTCACGCCCGGTACTCACAGCTTTACTTCTGCCAGTACCTCGTCTCCTACCTTCCAAACTTTACAGAAGCTCTCCTGCGAACCTTGCAGAACTAGCACTCCTGAAAGAAAGGATATTGTGGAGATATGGCTTAGCCACAGCCTGGGGGATGCTTTCAGAATGAGATTTTCACTCTGCAGCGGAGTGTGCGCTGATATGAAACTTCCTGGCAGATTAAAACTGTGTGCCCGACCGAGACTCGAACTCGGCACCTTTGCCTTTCGCGGGCAAGTGCTCTACCAACTGAGCTACCGAAGCACGACTCACGCCCGGTACTCACAGCTTTACTTCTGCCAGTACCTCGTCTCCTACCTTCCAAACTTTACAGAAGCTCTCCTGCGAACCTTGCAGAACTAGCATTCCTGAAAGAAAGGATATTGTGGAGACATGGCTTAGCCACAGCTTGAGGGATGTTTCCAGAATGAGATTTTCACTCTGCAGCGGAGTGTGCTCTGATATGAAACTTCCTGGCAGATTAAAACTGTGTGCCCGACCGAGACTCGAACTCGGCACCTTTGCCTTTCGCGGGCATGTGCTCTACCATCTGAGCTACCGAAGCACGACTCACGCCCGGTACTCACAGCTTTACTTCTGCCAGTACCTCGTCTCCTACCTTCCAAACTTTACAGAAGCTCTCCTGCGAACCTTGCAGAACTAGCACTCCTGAAAGAAAGGATATTGTGGAGACATGGCTTAGCCACAGCCTGGGGGATGTTTCCAGAATGAGATTTTCACTCTGCAGCGGAGTGTGCGCTGATATGAAACTTCCTGGCAGATTAAAACTGTGTGCCCGACCGAGACTCGAACTCGGCACCTTTGCCTTTCGCGGGCAAGTGCTCTACCATCTGAGCTACCGAAGAACGACTCACGCCCGGTACTCACAGCTTTACTTCTGCCAGTACCTCGTCTCCTACCTCGGGCACCTTATGGTCCGTCTCCAGTGAGTCTAGATTTTCGAATCCGACGAAAAACTGATAGTTAATTGTAACATTCAGGGTTCCTAATGACGATTAAACACTCAAATTGTGTCGCGATCGACCTCCAGCCTACCTGTCTACAAGGGGTTATTGCTGCCTCGGTCTCCATGTGGTCCGTCTCCTGTGAGTCGGGATTTTCGAATCCGACGAGATACTGATAGTTAATTGTAACGTTCAGGGCCTCGTAATGACGATATAACATTCAAATTGCGTCGCGAATTAATACGTCGTCCTCCAGCTGACTTGTCTTCAAGGGTCTATTGCTGCCTCGGGCACCTTATGGTCGTTCTCCTGTGAGTTTAGATTTTCGAATCCGACACAAAAATGATTGTTAATTGTAACGTCCAGAGCCTCCTAATGATGATGGAACACTCAAATTGCGTCGAGATTCAATACATCGGCCTCCAGCCGACTTGTCTCCAAGGGTCTGTTGCTGCCTCGGGCACCTTATGGTCGTTCTTCTGTGAGTCTAGATTTGCGAATCCGACGCATAACTGATAGTTAATTATAACGTTCAGCGCATCCTAATGATGATGGAACACTCAAATTGCGTCGAGATTCAATACATCGTCCTCCAGCCGACTTGTCTCCAAGGGGATATTGCTGCCTCGGGCACCATACGGTCTTTCTCCAGTGAGTCTACATTTTCGAATCCGACGCGAAACTGATAGTTAACTGTAACGTTCAGGGCCTCCTAATGACGATGGAACACTCAAATTGCGTCGAGATTCAATACATCGTCCTCCAGCCGACTTGACTCCAAGGGGATATTGCTGCCTCGGGCACCATATGGTCCTTCTCCTGTGAGTCTAGATTTTCGAATCCGACGCGAAACTGATAGTTAATTGTAACGTTCAGGGCCTCCTAATGACGATGGAGCACTCAAATTGCGTCGCGATTCAATACATCGGCCTCCAGCCGACCTTCTCCAAGGGGATATTTTTGCCTCGGGCACCATATGGTCCGTCTCCTGAGAGTCTAGATTTTCGAATCCGACGCAATAATGATAGTTAATTGTAACGTTCAGCGCCTCCTAATGACGATGGAACCCTCAAATTGCATCGAGAGTCAACACAGCGACCTCCAGCCGACTTGTCTACAAGGGGACATAGCCTTGGGCAGCTCATGGTCCGTCTCCAGTGAGTGTAGATTTTCGAATCCGACGAAAAACTGATAGTTAATTGTAACATTCAGGGCCTCCTAGTTACGATGGAACACTCAAATTGCGTCGAGATTCAATACATCGGCCTCCAGCCGACCTTCTTCAAGGGGATATTTTTGCCTCGGGCGCCATATGGTCCGTCTCCTGTGAGTCTAGATTTTCGTATCCGACGCAAAAATGATAGTTAATTGTAACGTTCAGCGCCTCCTAATGACGATGGAACACTCAAATTGCGTCGAGAGTCAATACATCGACCTCCAGCCGACTTGTCTACAAAGCCTCGGGCACATTATAGTCCGTCTCCAGTGAATCTAGATTTTCGAATCCGACGAAAAACTCATAGTTAATTGTAACATTCAGGGCCTCCTAGTGACGATGGAACACTCAAATTGCGTCGCGATCCAATACATCGTCCTCCAGCCGACGTGTCTCGAAGGGTCTGTTGCTGCCTCGGGCACCTTATGGTCGTGCTCCTGTGAGTCTAGATTTGCGGATCCGACGCATAACTGATAGTTAATTGTAACGTTCAGTGCCTCCTAATGATGATGGAACACTCAAATTGCGTCGAGATTCAATACATCGTCCTCCAGCAGACTTGTCTCCAAGGGGATATAGCTGCCTCGGGCACCATATGTTCCTTCTCCTGTGAGTCTACATTTTCGAATCCGACGCGAAACTGATAGTTAATTGTAACGTTCAGGGCCTCCTAATGGCGATGGAACACTCAAATTGCTTCGAGATCCAATACATCGTCCTCCAGCCGACTTGTCTCCGGGGGATTTTGCTGCCTCGGGCTCCTTATGGTCGCTCTCCTGTGAGTCTAGATTTTCGAATCCGACGCGAAACTGATTGTTAATTGTAACGTTCAGGGCCTCCTATTGACGATGGAACACTCAAATTGCGTCGAGATTCAATACATCGTCCTCCAACCGATTTGTCTCCTAGGGGATACTGCTGCCTCGGGCACCATATGGTCCTTCTGCTGTGAGTTTAGATTCTCGAATCTGAGGCGAAACTGATAGTTAATTGTAACGTTCAGTGCCTCCTAATGACGATGAAACACTCAAATTGCGTCGCGATCCAATACAAAGTCATCCAGCTGACTTGTCTCGAAGGGTCTATTGTTGCCACGGGCACCTTCTGATCGTTCTCCTGTGAGTCTAGATTTTCGAATCCAACGCAAAACTGATGGTTAATTGTAACGCTCAGGGTCAACTAATGACGATGGAACACTCAAATTGCGTCGAGATTCATACATCGTCCTCCAGCCGACTCCTCTCCAAGGGGATATTGCTGCCTTGGGCACCATACGGTCTTTCTCCAGTGAGTCTACATTTTCGAATCCGACGCGAAACTGATAGTTAACTGTAACGTTCAGGGCCTCCTAATGACGATGGAACACTCAAATTGCGTCGAGATTCAATACATCGTCCTCCAGCCGACTTGACTCCAAGGGGATATTGCTGCCTCGGGCGCCATATGGTCCGTCTCCTGAGAGTCTAGATTTTCGAATCAGACGCAAAACACACATTTAATTGTAACGTTCAGCGCCTCCTAATGATGATGGAACACTCAAATTGCGTCGAGATTCAATACATCGTCCTCCAGCCGACTTGTATCCAAGGGGATATTGCTGCCTCGGGCACCTTATGGTCGTTCTCCTGTGAGTCTAGATTTTCGAATCCGACGCAAGAATGATAGTTAATTGTAACGTTCAGAGCCTCCTAATGACGATGGAAAACTCAAATTGCGTCGAGATTAAATACATTGGCCTCCAGCCGACTTGTATCCAAGGGATATTTCTGTCTCAAGCACCATATGATCCTTCTCCTGTGAGTCTAGATTTTCGAATCCGACGCTAAAATGATAGTCAATTGTAACGTTCAGCGCCTCCTAATGACGACGAAACACTCAAATTGCGTCGAGATTCAATACATCGTCCTCCAGCCGACTTTTCTCGAAGGGTCTGTTGCTGCCTCGGGCACCTTATGGTCGTTCTCCTGTGAGTCTAGATTTGCGAATCCGACTCATAACTGATAGTTAATTGTAACGTTCAGCGCCTCCTAATGATGATGGAGCACTCAAATTGCGTCGAGATTCAATACATCGTCCTTGAGCAGACTTATCTCCAAGGGGATATAGCTGCCTCGGGCACCATATGATCCTTCTCCTGTGAGTCTGGATTTTCGAATCCGACGCGAAACTGATAGTTAATTGTAACGTTCAGGGCCTCCTAATGACGATGGAGCACTCAAATTGCGTCGCGATTCAATACATCGGCCTCCAGCCGACCTTCTCCAAGGGGATATTTTTGTCTCGGGCTCCGTATGGTCCGTCTCCTGAGAGTCTAGATTTTCGAATCCGACGCAATAATGATAGTTAATTGTAACGTTCAGGGCCTCCTAAAACGATGGAACACTCAAATTGCGTCGCGATCCAATACATCGTCCTCCAGCCGACTTGTCTCGAAGGGTCTATTGCTGCCTCGGGCACCTTATGGTCGTTCTCCTGTGAGTCTAGATTTTCGAATCCGACGCAAAAATGATAGTTAATTGTAACGTTCAGGGCCTCCTAATGACGATGGAACACTCAAATTGCGTCGAGATTAAATACATTGGCCTCCAGCCGACTTGTATCCAAGGGATATTGCTGTCTCAAGCACCATATGATCCTTCTCCTGTGAGTCTAGATTTTCGAATCCGACGCTAAAATGATAGTTAATTGTAACGTTCAGGGCCTCCTAATGACGATGGAGCACTCAAATTGCGTCGCGATTCAATATATCGGCCTCCAGCCGACCTTCTCCAAGGGGATATTTTTGCCTCGGGCTCCGTATGGTCCGTCTCCTGAGAGTCTAGATTTTCGTATCCGACGCAATTATGATAGTTAATTGTAACGTTCAGCGCTTCCTAATGACGATGGAACACTCAAATTGCGTCGAGAGTCAATATAGCGACCTCCAGACGACTTGTCTACAAGGAGATATAGCCTCGGGCACCTTATGGTCCAGTTCCAGTGAGTCAAGGTTTTCGAATCCGACGAAAAACTGATAGCTAATTGTAACACTCAGGGCCTCCTAGTTACGATGGAACACTCAAATTGCGTCGCGATCCAATACATCGTCCTCCAGCCGACTTCTCTCCAAGGGTCTATTGCTGCCTGGGGCACCGAATAAAAGTTTTCCTGTGAGTCTAGATTTTCGAATCTGACGCAAAACTGATAGTTAATTGTAACGTTCAGGGCCTCCTAATGGCGATGGAACACTCAAATTGCTTCGAGATCCAATACATCGTCCTCCAGCCGACTTGTGTCCAAGGGGATATTGCTGCCTCGGGCACCATATGGTCCTTCTCCAGTGAGTCTACATTTTCGAATCCGACGCGAAACTGATAGTTAACTGTAACGTTCAGGGCCTCCTAATGACGATGGAACACTCAAATTGCGTCGAGATTCAATACATCGTCCTCCAGCCGACTTGACTCCAAGGGGATATTGCTGCCTCGGGCACCATATGTTCCTTCTCCTGTGAGTCTAGATTTTCGAATCCGACGCGAAACTGATAGTTAATTGTAACGTTCAGGGCCTCCTAATGACGATGGAGCACACAAATTGCGTCGCGATTCAATACTTCGGCCTCCAGTTAACCTTCTCCAGGGGGATATTTTTGCCTCGGGCACCATATGGTCCGTCTCCTGAGAGTCTAGAATTTCGAATCCGACGCAATAATGATAGTTAATTGAAACGTTCAGCGCCTCCTAATGACGATGGAACCCTCAAATTGCATCGAGAGTCAACACAGCGACATCCAGCCGACTTGTCTACAAGGGGATATAGCCTTGGGCACCTCATGGTCCGTCTCCAGTGAGTGTAGATTTTCGAATTCGACGAAAAACTGATAGTTAATTGTAACATTCAGGGCCTCCTAGTTACGATGGAACACTCAAATTGCGTCGAGATTCAATACATCAGCCTCCAGCCGACCTTCTTCAAGGGGATATTTTTGCCTCGGGCACCATATGGTCCGTCTCCTGTGAGGCAAGATTTTCGTATCCGACGGAAAAATGATAGTACATTTGTAACGATCAGCGCCTCCTAATGACGATGGAACACTCAAATTTCGTCGAGAGTCAATACATCGACCTCCAGCCGACTTGTATACAAAGCCTCGGGCACCTTATGGTCCGTCTCCAGTGAATCTAGATTTTCGAATCCGACGAAAAACTCATAGTTAATTGTAACATTCAGGGCCTCCTAGTGACGATGGAACACTCAAATTGCGCGAGAGTCAATATCTCGTCTTCCAGCCGACTTGTCTCGAAGGGTCTATTGCTGCCTCGGGCACCTTATGGTCGTTCTCCTGTGAGTCTAGATTTTCGAATCCGACACACCAATGATAGTTAATTGTAACGTTCAGAGCCTCCTAATGACGATGGAACACTCCAATTGCGTCGAGATTAAATACATCGGCCTCCAGCCGACTTGTCTCCAAGGGTCTAATGCTGCCTCGGGCACCTAATGGTCGTACTCTTGTAAGTCTAGATTTTCGAATCCGACGCGAAAATGATAGTTAATTGTAACGTTCAGCGCCTCCTAATGATGATGGAATACTCAAATTGCGTCGAGTTTCAATACATCGTCCTCCAGCAGACTTGTCTCCAAGGGGATATAGCTGCCTCGGGCACCATATGGTCCTTCTCCTGTGAGTCTACATTTTCGAATCCGACGCGAAACTGATAGTTAACTGTAACGTTCAGGGCCTCCTAATGACGATGGAACACTCAAATTGCGTCGAGATTCAATACATCGTCCTCCAGCCGACTTGCCTCCAAGGGTATATTGCTGCCTCGGGCACCATATGGTCCGTCTCCTGTGAGGCAAGATTTTCGTATCCGACGGAAAAATGATAGTACATTTGTAACGATCAGCGCCTCCTAATGACGATGGAACACTCAAATTTCGTCGAGAGTCAATACATCGACCTCCAGCCGACTTGTATACAAAGCCTCGGGCACCTTATGGTCCGTCTCCAGTGAATCTAGGTTTTCGAATCCGACGAAAAACTCATAGTTAATTGTAACATTCAGGGCCTCCTAGTGACGATGGAACACTCAAATTGCGCGAGAGTCAATATCTCGTCTTCCAGCCGACTTGTCTCGAAGGGTCTATTGCTGCCTCGGGCACCATATGGTCCTTCTCCTGTGAGTCTACATTTTCGAATCCAACGCGAAACTGATAGTTAATTGTAACGTTCAGGGCCTCCTAATGACGATGGAGCACTCAAATTGCGTCGCGATTCAATACATCGACCTCCAGCCGACCTTCTCCAAGGGGATATTTTTGCCTCGGGCTCCGTATGATCCGTCTCCTGAGAGTCTAGATTTTCGAATCCGACGCAATAATGATAGTTAATTGTAACGTTCAGCGCCTCCTAATGGCGATGGAACACTCAAATTGATTCGAGATCCAATACATCGGCTTCCAGCCGACTTGTCTCCAAGGGATATTGCTGTCTCGGGCACCATATGATCCTTCTCCTGTGAGTCTAGATTTTTGAATCCGACGCTAAAATGATAGTTAATTGTAACGTCCAGAGCCTCCTAATGATGATGGAACACTCAAATTGCGTCGAGATTCAATACATCGGCCTCCAGCCGGCTTGTCTACAAGGGGATATTGCTGCCTCGGGCTCCATGTGGTCGGTCTCCTGTGAGTCGGGATTTTCGAATCCGACGAGATACTGATATTTAATTGTAACGATCAGGGCCTCCTAATGACGATGGAACAATTAAATTGCGTCGCGATTATATACATCGTCCTCCAGCTGACTGGACTCCAAGGGGATATTGCTGCATCGGGCACCTTATGGTCCGTCCCCAGTGAGTCTAGATTTTCGAACCCGACGCAAAACTGATAGTTACTTGTAACGTTCAGGGCCTCCAAAAGACGATGGAACACTCAAATTGCGTCGAGAGCCAATACATCGTCCTCCAGCCGACTTGTCTTCAAGGGTCTATTGCTGCCTCGGGCACCTTATGGTCGTTCTCCTGTGAGTCTAGATTTTCGAATCCGACACAAAAATGATAGTTAATTGTAACGTCCAGAGCCTCCTAATGATGATGGAACACTCAAATTGCGTCGAGATTCAATACATCGGCCTCCAGCCGACTTGTCTCCAAGGGTCTGTTGCTGCCTCGGGCACCTTATGGTCGTTCTCCTGTGAGTCTAGATTTTCGTATCCGACGCCAAACTGATAGTTAATTGTAACGTTCAGGGCCTCCTAATGACGATGGAGCACTCAAATTGCGTCGCGATTCAATACATCGGCCTCCAGCCGACCTTCTCCAAGGGGATATTTTTGCCTCGAGCACCATATGGTCCTTCTCCTGAGAGTCTAGATTTTCGAATCCGACGCAATAATGATAGTTAATTGTAACGTTCAGCGCCTCCGAATGACGATGGAACCCTCAAATTGCTTCGAGAGTCAATACAGCGACCTCCAGCCGACTTGTCTACAAGGGGATATAGCCTTAGGCACCTTATGGTCCGTCTCCAGTGAGTGTAGATTTTCGAATCCGACGAAAAACTGATAGTTAATTGTAACATTCAGGGCCTCCTAGTTACGATGCAACACTCAAATTGCGTCGCGATCCAATACATCGTCCTCCAGAAGACTTGTCTCCAAGGGTCTATTGCTGCCTGGGGCACCGTATGATCGTTTTCCTGTGAGTCTAGATTTTCGAATCCGACGCGAAACTGATTGTTAATTGTAACGTTCAGGGCCTCCTAATGACGATGGAACACTCAAATTGCGTCGAGATTCAATACATCGCCCTCCAGCCGTCTTGTCTCCAAGGGGATATTGCTGCCTCGGGCGTCATATGGTCCTTCTCCTTTGAGTTTAGATTTTCGAAACCGACGCGAAACTAATAGTTAATTGTTACGTTCAGGGCCTCCTAATGACGATGGAGCACTCAAATTGCGTCGCGATCCAATACATCTTTCTAAAGCCGATTTGTCTCCGAGGGTCTATTGCTGCCTCGGGCACCTTATGGTCGGTCCCCTGTGGGTCTAGATTTTTGATTCCGACGCAAAACTGATATTTAATTGTAATGTTCAGGGCCTCCTAATTACGATGGAACACTCAAATTGCGTCGAGATTCAATACATCGTCCTCCGGCCGACTTGTCTCCAAGGGTCTATTGCTGTCTCGGGCACCATATGAACCTTCTCCTGTGAGACTAGATTTTCGAATCCGACGCAAAATGATAGTTAATAGTAACGTTCAGCGCCTCCTAATGACGATGGAACACTCAAATTGCACGAGAGTCAATATCTCGTTCTCCAGCAGACTTGTCTCGAAGGGTCTATTGCTGCCTCAGGCACCTTATGGTCGTTCTCCTGTGAGTCTAGATTTTCGAATCCGACGCTAAAATGATAGTTAATTGTAACGTTCAGCGCCTCCTAATGACGATGAAACACTCAAATTGCGTCAAGATTCAATACATCGTCCTCCAGCCGACTTGTCTCGAAGGGTCTGTTGCTGCCTCGGGCACCTTATGGTCGTTCTCCTGTGAGTCTAGATTTGCGAATCCGACGCATAACTGATAGTTAATTGTAACGTTCAGCGCCTCCTAATGATGATGGAACACTCAAATTGCGTCGAGATTCAATACATCGTCCTCCAGCAGACTTATCTCCAAGGGGATATAGCTGCCTCGGGCACCATATGGTCCTCCTCCTGTGAGTCTAGATTTTCGAATCCGACGCGAAACTGATAGTTAATTGTAACGTTCAGGGCCTCCTAATGACGATGGAGCACTCAAATTGCGTCGCGATTCAATACATCGGCCTCCAGCCGACCTTCTCCAAGGGGTTATTTTTGCCTCGGGCTCCGTATGGTCCGTCTCTGAGAGTCTAGATTTTCGATTCCGACGCAATAATGATAATTAATTGTAACGTTCAGCGCCTCCTAATGACGATGGAACACTCAAATTGCGTCGAGAGTCAATATAGCGACCTCCAGACGACTTGTCTACAAGGGGATATAGCCTCGGGCACCTTATGGTCCGGTTCCAGTGAGTCAACGTTTTCGAATCCGACGAAAAACTGATAGTTAATTGTAAAAATCAGGGCCTCCTAGTTACGATGGAACACCCAAATTGCGTCGCGATCCAATACATCGTCCTCCAGCCGACTTGACTCCAAGGGTCTATTGCTGCCTGGGGCACATTATAATCGTTTTCCAGTGAGTCTAGATTTTCGAATCCGACGCGAAACTCATTGTTAATTGTAACGTTCAGGGAATCCTAATGACGATGGAACACTCAAATTGCGTCGCGATCCAATACATCGTCCTCCAGCCGACTTGTCTCGAAGGGTCTATTGCTGCCTCGGACACCTTATGGTCGTTCTCCTGTGAGTCTAGATTTTCGAATCCGACGCAAAAATGATAGTTACTTGTAACGTTCAGAGCCTCGTAATGACGATGGAACACTCAAATTGCGTCGAGATTAAATACATTGGCCTCCAGCCGACTTGTATCCAAGGGATATTGCTGTCTCAAGCACCATATGATCCTTCTCCTGTGAGTCTAGATTTTCGAATCCGACGCTAAAATGATAGTTAATTGTAACGTTCAGCGCCTCCTAATGACGATGAAACACTCAAATTGCGTCGAGATTCAATATATCGTCCTCCAGCCGACTTGTCTCGAAGGGTCTGTTGCTGCCTCGGGCACCTTATGGTCGTTCTCCTGAGAGTCTAGATTTTCGAATCCGACGCAATAATGATAGTTAATTGTAACGTTCAGCACCTCCTAATGACGATGGAACACTCAAATTGCGTCGAGAGTCAATATAGCGACCTCCAGACGACTTGTATTCAAGGGGATATAGCCTCGGGCACCTTATGGTCCGGTTCCAGTGAGTCAAGGTTTTCGAATCCGATGAAAAACTGATAGTTAATTGTAACATTCAGGGCCTCCTAATTACGATCGAACACTCAAATTGCGTCGCGATCCAATACATCGTCCTCCAGCCGACTTGTATCCAAGGGTCTATTGCTGCCTGGGGCACATTATAATCGTTTTCCTGTGAGTCTAGATTTTCGAATCCGACGCGAAACTCATTGTTAATTGTAACGTTAAGGGCCTCCTAATGACGATGGAACACTCAAATTGCGTCGCGATCCAATACCTCGTCCTCCAGCCGAATTGTCTCGAAGGGTCTATTGCTGCCTCGGGCACCTTATGGTCGTTCTCCTGTGAGTCTAGATTTTCGAATCCGACGCAAAAATGATAGTTAATTGTAACGTTCAGAGCCTCCTAATGACGATGGAACACTCAAATTGCGTCGAGATTAAATACATTGGCCTCCAGCCGACTTGTATCCAAGGGATATTGCTGTCTCGAGCACCATATGATCCTTCTCCTGTGAGTCTAGATTTTCGAATCCGACGCTAAAATGATAGTTAATTGTAACGTTCAGCGCCTCCTAATGACCATGGAACACTCAAATTGCGTCGAGATTCAATACATCGTCCTCCAGTCGACTTGTCTCGAAGGGTCTGTTGCTGCCTCGGGCACCTTATGGTCGTTCTCCTGTGAGTCTGAATTTGCGAATTCGACGCATAACTGATAGTTAATTGTAACGTTCAGCGCCTCCTAATGACGATGGAACACTCAAATTGCGTCGCGATCCAATACATCTTTCTCCAGCGGACTTGTCTCCAAGGGTCTATTGCTGCCTCGGGCTAATTATGGTCGTTCACCTGTGAGTCTAGATTTTCGAGTCCGATGCGAAACTGATTGTTAATTGTAACGTTCAGGGCATCCTAATGACGATGGAATACTCAAATTGCGTCGAGATTCAATACATCGGCATTCAGCCGATTTGCCTCCGAGGGTCTATTGCTGCCTCGGGCACCTTATGGTCGTTCCCCTGTGAGTCTAGATTTTTGAATCCGTTGCAAAACTGATAGTTAATTGTAATGTTCAGGGCCTCCTAATGACGATGGAACACTCAAATTGCGTTGCGATCCAATACTTCGTCCTCCAGCCGACTTGTCTCGAAGGGTCTATTGCTGCCTCGGGCACCTTATGGTCGTTCTCCTGTGAGTCGAGATTTTCGAATCCGACGCAAAAATGATAGTTAATTGTAACGTTCAGAGCCTCCTAATGACGATGGAACACTCAAATTGCGTCGAGATTAAATACATTGGCCTCCAGCCGACTTGTATCCAAGGGATATTGCTGTCTCAAGCACCAAATGATCCTTCTCCTGTGAGTCTAGATATTCGAATCCGACGCTAAAATGATAGTTAATTGTAACATTCAGGGCCTCCTAATGACGATGGAGCACTCAAATTGCGTCGCGATTCAATACATTGGCCTCCAGCCGACCTTCCTTAAGGGGATATTTTTGCCTCGGGCTCCGTATGGTCCGTCCCGTGAGAGTCTAGATTTTCGAATCCGACGCAATAATGATAGTTAATTGTAACGTTCAGCGCTTCCTAATGACGACGGAACACTCAAATTGCGTCGAGAGTCAATATAGAGACATCCAGACGATTTGTCTACAAAGAGATATAGCCTCGGGCACCTTACGGTCCAGTTCCAGTGAGTCAAGGTTTTCGAATCCGACGAAAAACTGATAGCTAATTGTAACACTCAGGGCCTCCTAGTTACGATGGAACTCTAAAATTGCGTCGCGATCCAATACATCGTCCTCCAGCCGACTTGTCTCCAAGGGTCTATTGCTGCCTGGGGCACCTAATAATCGTTTTCCTATGAGTCTAGGTTTTCGAATCCGACGCAAAACTGATAGTTAATAGTAACGTTCAGGGCCTCCTAATGGCGATGGAACACTCAAATTGCTTCGAGATCCAATACATCGTCCTCCAGCCGACTTGTCTTCAAGGGGATATTGCTGCCTCGGGCACCATATGGTCCTTCTGCTGTGAGTTTAGATTTTCGAATCCGACGCGAAACTGATAGTTAATTGAAACGTTCAGAGCCTCTTAATGACGATGGAACACTCAAATTGCGTCGCGATCCAATACATCGTCCTCCAGCTGACTTGTCTCCAAGGGTCTATTGTTGCCTCGGGCACCTTATGATCGTTCTCCTGTGAGTCTAGATTTGCGAATCCGACGCATAACTGATAGTTAATTGTAACGTTCAGCGCCTCCTAATGATGATGGAACACTCAATTTGAGTACTCCATCGTCCTTAGGAGGCCCAGAACATTACAATTAACTATCAGTTTTGCGTCGGATTCAAAAATCTAGACTCACAGGGGAACGACCATAAGCTGCTCGAGGCAGCAATAGAGTCTTGGAGACAAATCGGCTGAATGCCGATGTATTGAATCTCGACGCAATTTGAGTGTTCCATCGTCATTAGGAAGCCCTGAACGTTACAATTAACAATCAGTTTCGCATCGGATTCGAAAATCTAGACTCACAGGTGAACGACCATAAGGAGCCCGAGGCAGCAATAGACCCTTTAAGACAATTCCGCTGGAGAAAGATGTATTGGATCGCGACGCAATTTCTATCGTAACTAGGACGCCCTGAATGATACAAATACCTATCAGTTTTTCGTCGGATTCGAAAATCTAGACTCACTGGAGACAGACCATAAGGTGCCCGAAGCAGCAATATCCCCCTGGAGACCATATGATCCTTCTCCTGTGAGTCGAGATTTTCGAATCCGACGCTAAAATGACAGTTAATTGTAACGTTCAGCGCTTCCAAATGACGATGGAACACTCAAATTGCGTCGAGAGTCAATAGATCATCCTCCAGCCGACTTGTCTCGAAGGGTCTTTTGCTGCCTCGGGCACCTTATGGTCGTTCTCCTGTGAGTCTAGATTTTCGAATCCGACGCACAAATGATAGTTAATTGTAACGTACAGAGCCTCCTAATGACGATGGAACCCTCAGATTGCGTCAAGATTCAATACATCGGAATCCAGCAGATTTGTCTCCAAGGGTCTGTTGCTGCCTCGGGCACCTTATGCTCGTTCTCCTGTGAGTCTAGATTTGCGAATCCGACGCATAACTGATAGTTAATTGTAACGTTCAGCGCCTCCTAATGGTGATGGAACACTCAAATTGCGTCGAGATTCAATACATCGTCCTCCAGCCGACTTGTCACCATGGGGATATTGCTGCCTCGATCACCATATGGTCCATCTCCTGAAAGTCTAGATTTTCGAATCCGACGCAATAATGATAATTGTAACGTTCAGCGCCTCCTAATGACGATGGAACACTCAAATTGCGTCGAGAGTCACTACAGCGACCTTCTGCCGACTTGTCTACAAGGGGATATAGCCTCGGGCACCTTATGGTCCGTCTCCAGTGAGCCTAGATTTTCGAATCCGACGCGAAACTAATAGTTAATTGTAACGTTCAGGGCCTCCTAATAACAATGGAGTACTGAAATTGCGTCGCGATTTAATACATCGTCCTCCAGCGGACTGGTCTCCAGGGGGATGTTGCTGCTTCGGGCACCTTATGGTCCGTGTCCAGTGAGTCTAGATTTTCGAATCCGACGAAAAACTGAAAGTTAATTGTAACATTCAAGGCCTCCTAGTTACGATGGAACACTCAAATTGCGTCGCGATCCAATACATCTTTCTCCAGCCGACTTGTCTCCAAGGGTCTATTGCTGCCTCGGGCTCCTTATGGTCGTTCTCCTGTGAGTCTAGATTTTCGAATCTGACGTAAAAATGATAGTTAATTTTAACGTTCAGAGCCTCCTACTGACGATGGAACCCTCAAATTGCGTCGAGATTCAATACATCGGAATCCAGCCGACTTCTCTTCAAGGGTCTGTTGCTGCCTCGGGCACCTTATGGTCGTTCTCCTGTGAGTCTAGATTTGCGAATCCGACGCATAACTGATAGTTAACTGTAACGTTCAGGGCCTCCTAATGACGATGGAACACTCAAATTGCGTCGAGATTCAATACATCGTCCTCCCGCCGACTTGTCTCCAAGGGGATATTGCTGCCTCGGGCACCACATGGTCCTTCTCCTCTGAGTCTAGATTTTCGAATCCGACGCGAAACTGATAGTTAATTGTAACGTTCAAGGCCTCCTAATGACGATGGAGCAATCACATTGCGTCGCGATTCAATACATCGACCTCCAGCCGACCTCCTCCAAGGGGATATTTTTGCCTCGGGCACCATATGGTCCGTCTCCTGAGAGTCTAGATTTTCGAATCCGACGCAATAATGATAGATAATTGTAACGTTACGCGCCTCCTAATGACAATGGAACACTCAAATTGCGTCGAGAGTCAATACAGCGACCTCCTGCCGACTTGTCTGCAAGGGGATATAGCCTCGGGCACTTTATGGTCCGTCTCCAGTGAGTCTAGATTTTCGAATCCGACGAAAAACTGATAGTTGATTGTAACATTCAGGGCCTCCTAGTTACGATGGAACACTCAAATTGCGTCGAGATTCAATACATCGTCCTCCAGCCGACTTGTCTCCAAGGAGATATTGCTGCCTCGATCACCATATGGTCCGTCTCCTGAGAGTCTAGATTTTTGAATCCGACGCAATAATGATAGTTAATTGTAACGTTCAGCGCCTCCTAATGACGATGGAACACTCAAATTGCGTCGAGAGTCAATACAGCGACCTCCTGCCGATTTGTCTACAAGGGGATATAGCCTCGGGCACCTTATGGTCCGTCTCCAGTGAGTCTAGATTTTCGAATCCGACGAAAAACTGATAGTTGATTGTAACATTCAGGGCCTCCTAGTTACGATGGAACACTCAAATTGCGTCGCGATCCAATGCATCGTCCTCCAGCCGACTTGTCTCCAAGAGTCTATTGCTGCCTGGGGCACCTTATGATCGTTTTCCAGTGAGTCTAGATTTTCCAATCCGACGCAAAACTGATAGTTAATTGTAAAGTTCAGAGCCTCCTAATTTTGATGGAACACTCAAATTGCGTCGAGATTCAATACATCGTCCTCCAGCCGACTTGTCTCCTAGGGGATATTGCTGCCTCGGGCACCATATGGTCCTTCCCCTGTGAGTCTAGATTTTCGAATCCGACGCGAAACTGATAGTTAATTGTAACGTTCAGGGCCTCCTAAGGACGATGGAGTACTCAAATTGCGTCGCGATTTAATACATCGTCCTCCAGCGGATTGGTCTCCAGGGGGATGTTGCTGCTTCGGGCACCTTATGGTCCGTGTCCAGTGAGTCTAGATTTTCGAATCCGACGAAAAACTGATAGTTAATTGTAACATTCAGGGCCTCCTAGTTACGATGGAACACTCAAATTGCGTCGCGATCCAATACATCTTTCTCCAGCCGACTTGTCTCCAAGGGTCTATTGCTGCCTCGGGCTCCTTATGGTCGTTCACCTGTGGGCCTAGATTTTCGAATCCGATGCGAAACTGATTGTTAATTGTAACGTTCAGGGCTTCCTAATGACGATGGAACACTCAAACTGCGTCGAGATTCAATACATCGGCATTCAGCCGATTTGTATCCAAGGGTCTATTGCTGCCTCGGGCACCTTCTGGTCGTTTCGAATACGCCGCTAAAATGATGGTTAATTGTAACTTTCAGCGCCTCCCAATGACGATAGAAAACTCAAATTGCGTCGAGATTCAATACTTCGGCCTCCATCCGACTTGTCTCCAAGGGTCTATTGCTGCCTGGGGCACATTATGGTCGATCTCCTGTGAGACTAGATTTTCGTATCCGACGCACAACTGATTGTTAATTGTAACGTTGAGGGACTCCTAATGACGATGGGGCACTCAAATCGCGTCGCGATTCAATACATCGCCATTCAGCCGATTTGTCTCCAAGGGTCTTTTGCTGCCTCGGGCACCAAATGGTCGTTCCCCTGAGACCCTAGATTTTCGAATCCGACGCAAAACTGATTGTTAATTGTAAAGTTTATGTTCTCCTAATGACGATGGAACACTCAAATTGCGTCGAGAGTCAATACATCGACCTCAAGCCCACTTGTCTGCAAGGGTCTATTGCTGCCTCGGGCACCTTATGATCGTTCTCCTGTGAGTCTAGATTTTCGAACCCGACGCAAATCTGATAGTCAATTGTAATGTTCAGGGCCATCTGATGACGATGGAACACTCAAATTGCGTCGAGATTCAATACATCGGCCTCGAGCCGACTTGTCTACAAGGGGATATTGCTGTCTCGGGCACCATATGATCCTTCTCCTGTGAGTCTAGATTTTCGAATCCGACGCAAAAATGATTGTGAATTATAACGTTCAGCCCCTCCTAATGACGTTAGAACACTCAAATTGCGTCGAGATTCAATACATCGTACTCCAGCCGACTTGTATCCAAGGGCATATTGCTGACTCGGGCACCTTATGGTCGATCTCCTGTGACTCTAGATTTTCGAATCCGACGCAAAAATGATAGTAAATTGTAACGTTCATGGCCTCCTAATGACGATGGAACACTCAAATTGCGTCGCGATTCAATACATCGTTCTCCAGCGGACTGGTCTCCAAGGGAATATCGCTGCCTCGGGCACCTTATGGTCCGTCTCCAGTGAGTCTAGATCTTCGAATCCGACGCAAAACTGTTAGTTAATTGTAACGTTCAGCGCCTCCTAACACCTAACGCCTAGAACACTCAAATTGCGTCGAGATTCAATACATCGGCCTCCAGCTGACTTGTCTACAAGGGGATATTGCTGTCTCGGGCACCATATGATCCTTCTCCTATGAGTAGATTTTCGAATCCGACTCTAAAATTTTAGTTATTCAGCGCCTCCTAATGACGATAGAACACTCAAATTGCGCCGAGATTCAATACATCGGCCTCCAGCCGACTTGTCTCCATGGGGATATTGCTGCCTCCGGCTCCTTATGCTCGCTCTCCTGTGAGTCTAGATTTTCGGATCCGACGCGAAACTGTTTGTTAATTGTAACGTTCAGGGCTTCCTAATGACGACGGAACACTCAAATTGCGTCGAGATTCAATACATCGGCATTCAGCCGATTTGTCTCCAAGGGTCTATTGCTGCCTCGGGCACCATATGGTCGTTCCCCTGTGAGTCTAGATTTTTGAATCCGACGCAAAACTGATAGTTAATTGTAACGTTCAGGGCCTACTTATGACGATGGAGCACTCAAATTGCGTCGAGATTCAATACATCGGCCTCCAGCCGACCTGTCTCCAAGGGGATATTGCTGCCTCAGGCTCCATGTGGTCCGTCTCGTGTGAGACGGGATTTTCGAATCCGACGCGAAACAGATAGTTATTTGTAACGTTCAGGGCCTCCTAATGACGATGGAGCATTCAAAGTGCGTCGCGATCCATTACATCGCCCTCCATCCGACTTGTCTCCAAGGAACTATTGCTGCCTCGGGCACCTTATGATCGTTCTCCTGTGAGTCTTGACTTTCGATCCCGACGCAAAACTGATAGTTAATTGTAACGTTCAGGGCCACCTAATGACGATGGAACACTCAAATTGCGTCGAGTATCAATACATCGGCCTCCAGCCGCCTTGTCTACAAGGGGATATTGCTGTCTCGTGTACCATATGATCCTTCTCCTGTGAGTCTAGATTTTCGAATCCGACGCAAATATGATAGTGAATTGTAACGTTCTGGCCTCCTAATGACGTTAGAACACTCAAATTGCGTCGAGATTCAATACATCGTCCTCCAGCCGACTTGACTCCAAGGGGATATTGCTGCTTCGGGCACCTTATGGTCCGTCTCCAGTGAGTCTAGATTTTCGAATCCGACGAAAAACTGATAGTTAATTGTAACATTCAGGGCCTCCTAGTTACGATGGAACACTCAAATTGCGTCGCGATCCAATACATCGTCCTCCAGAAGACTTGTCTCCATGGGTCTATTTTTGCCTGGGACACCTTATGATTGTTCTCCTGTGACTCTAGATTTGCGAACCCGACGCAAGTCTGATAGTTAATTGTAACGTTCAGGGCCACCTAAGGACGATGGAACACTCAAATTGCGTCGCGATCCAAGACATCGTCCTCCAGCCGACTTGTCTCCAAGGGTCTATTGCTGCCTGAGGCACATTATGGTCGATCTCCTGTGAGCCTAGATTTTCGAATCCGACGCATAACTGATAGTTAATTTCATCGTTCAGCGCCTCCTAATGACGATGGAACACTCAAATTGCGTCGAGATTCAATACATCGGCCTCCAGCCGACTTGACTCAAAATGTCTATTGCTGCCTCGGGCCCCTTGTGGTCGTTCTCCCTTGAGTCTGGATTTTCGATTCCGACGCATAACTAATAGTTAATTGTAACGTTCAGCGCCTTCTAGTTACGAAGGAACACGCAAATTGCGTCGCGATCCAATACATCGTTCTCCAGCCAACTTGTCTCCAAGGGCCTATTGCTGCCTGGGGCACCTTATGATCTTTCTCCTGTGAGTCTAGATTTTCGAATCCGACGCAAAACTGATAGTGAATTGTAACGTTCAGCGCCTCCTAATGACGTTAGAACACTCAAATTGCTTCGAGATTCAATACATCGTCCTCCAGCCGACTTGACTCCAAGGGGATATTGCTGCCTCGGGCACCAAATGGTCCGTCGCCTGTGAGTCTAGATTTTCGAATTCAGCGCAAATCTGATAGTTAATTGTTACGTTCAGGGCCTCCTAATGACGATGGAACACTCAAATTGCGTCGAGATTCGATACATCGGCCTCCAGCCGACTTGTCTCCAAGGGGCATTGCTGCCTCGGGCACCAAATGGTTCGTCTCCTGTGAGTCTAGATTTTCGATTCCGTCGCGAAACTGATAATTAATTGTAACGTTCACGGCCTCCAAATGACGATGGAACACTGAAATTGCATCGAGATTCAATACATCGGCCCCCAGCCGACTTGACTCCAAGGGGTATTGCTGCTTCGGGCACCATATGGTCCGTCTCCTGTGAGTCTAGATTTTCGAATCCGAAGCGAAACTGATAGTTAATTGTAACGTTCATGGCCTCCTAATGACGATGGAACACTCAAATTGCGTCGAGATTCAATACATCGGCCTCCAGCCGACTTGCCTCCAAGGGTCTATTACTGCCTCAGGCACCTTATGGTTGTTCTCTTGTGAGTCTAGTTTTTCGAATCCGACGCAAAACACACATTTAATTGTAACGATCAGGGCCTCCTAATGACGATGGAACACTCAAATTGCGTCAAGATTCAATACATCGTCCTCCAGCCGACT
Source organism: Schistocerca serialis cubense (assembly GCF_023864345.2). Classification (NCBI taxonomy): domain Eukaryota; kingdom Metazoa; phylum Arthropoda; class Insecta; order Orthoptera; family Acrididae; genus Schistocerca; species Schistocerca serialis. Next base: position 8,664,765 of record NC_064647.1, read on the forward strand.
TGTCTCCAAGGGGATATCGCCGCCTCGGGCACCACGTGGTCCGTCTACGATGATTCTACATTTTCGAATCCGACGAAAACTGATAGTTAATTGTAACTTTCAGGGCCTCCTAATGACGATGGAGCACTCAAATTGCGTCGCGATTCAATACATCGTCCTCCAGCAGACAGGACTCCAAGGGGATATTGCTGCCTCGGGCACTTTATGGTCCGTCTCCAGTGAGTCTAGATTTTCCAATCCGACGAAAAACTGATAGTTAATTGTAACATTCAGGGCCTTCTAATGACGATGGACCACTGAAATTGCGTCGCGATCCAATACATCGTCCTCCAGCCGACATGTCTCCAAGAGTCTAATGTTGCCTCTGGCACCTTATGATCGTTGTCCTGTGAGTCTAGATTTTCGAACCCGACGCGAAACTGATTGTTAATTTTAATGCTCAGGTCTTCCTAATGACGATGGAACACTCAAATTGCGTCGAGATTCAATACATCGGCATTCAGCCGATTTGTGTCCAAGGGTCTTTTGCTGCCTCGGGCACCTTATGGTCGTTCCCCTGTGAGTCTAGATTTTAGAATCCGTCGCAAAAATGATAGTTAATTGTAACGTCCAGCGCCTCCTAATGACGACGGAATACTCAAATTGCGTCGAGGGTCAATACATCGACCTCCAGCCGACTTTTCTACAAGGGAATATTGCTGCCTCGGGCTCCATGTGGTCCGTCTCCTGTGAGTCGGGATTTTCGAATCCGACGCGAGACTGATAGTTAATTGTAACGTTCAGGGCCCTCTAATGACGATGGAGCATTCAAATCGCTTCGCGATTCAATACATCGTCCTCCAGCGGACTAATCTCCAAGGGGATATTGCTGCCTCGGGCACCTTATGATCGTTCTCCTGTGAGTCTAGATTTTCGAACCCGACGCAAATCTGATAGTCAATTGTAATGTTCAGGGCAATCTGATGACGATGGAAAACTCAAATTGCGTCGAGATTCAATACATCGTCCTCGAGCCGACTTGTCTACAAGGGGATATTGCTGTCTCGGGCACCATATGATCCTTCTCCTGTGAGTCTAGATTTTCGAATCCGACGCAAGAATGATTGTGAATTATAACGTTCAGCCCCTCCTAATGACGTTAGAACACTCAAATTGCGTCGAGATTCAATACATCGTACTCCAGCCCACTTGTATCCAAGGGCATATTGCTGACTCGGGCACCTTATGGTCGATCTCCTGTGACTCTAGATTTTCGAATCCGACGCAAAAATGATAGTAAATTGTAACGTTCATGGCCTCCTAATGACGATGGAACACTCAAATTGCGTCGCGATTCAATACATCGTTCTCCAGCGGACTGGTCTCCAAGGGAATATCGCTGCCTCGGGCACCTTATGGTCCGTCTCCAGTCAGTCTAGATCTTCGAATCCGACGCAAAACTGTTAGTTAATTGTAACGTTCAGCGCCTCCTAACACCTAACGCCTAGAACACTCAAATTGCGTCGAGATTCAATATATCGGCCTCCAGCTGACTTGTCTACAAGGGGATATTGCTGTCTCGGGCACCATATGATCCTTCTCCTATGAGTAGATTTTCGAATCCGACTCTAACATTTTAGTTATTCAGCGACTCCTAATGACGATAGAACACTCAAATTGCGCCGAGATTCAATACATCGGCCTCCAGCCGACTTGTCTCCATGGGGATATTGCTGCCTCCGGCTCCTTATGGTCGCTCTCCTGTGGGTCTAGATTTTCGAATCCGACGCGAAACTGTTTGTTAATTGTAACGTTCAGGGCTTCCTAATGACGACGGAACACTCAAATTGCGTCGAGATTCAATACATCGGCATTCAGCCGATTTGTCTCCAAGGGTCTATTGCTGCCTCGGGCACCTTATGGTCGTTCCCCTGTGAGTCTAGATTTTAGAATCCGACGCAAAACTGATAGTTAATTGTAATGTTCAGGGCCTACTTATGACGATGGAGCACTCAAATTGCGTCGAGATTCAATACATCGGCCTCCAGCCGACCTGTCTCCAAGGGGATATTGCTGCCTCAGGCTCCATGTGGTCCGTCTCGTGTGAGACGGGATTTTCGAATCCGACGCGAAACAGATAGTTATTTGTAACGTTCAAGGCCTCCTAATGACGATGGAGCATTCAAAGTGCGTCGCGATCCATTACATCGCCCTCCAGCCGACTTGTCTCCAAGGAACCATTGCTGCCTCGGGCACCTTATGATCGTTCTCCTGTGAGTCTAGACTTTCGATCCCGACGCAAAACTGATAGATAATTGTAACGTTCAGGGCCACCTAATGACGATGGAACACTCAAATTGCGTCGAGTATCAATACATCGGCCTCCAGCCGCCTTGTCTACAAGGGGATATTGCTGTCTCGTGTACCATATGATCCTTCTCCTGTGAGTCTAGATTTTCGAATCCGACGCAAATATGATAGTGAATTGTAACGTTCTGGCCTCCTAATGACGTTAGAACACTCAAATTGCGTCGAGATTCAATACATCGTCCTCCAGCCGACTTGACTCCAAGGGGATATTGCTGCTTCGGGCACCTTATGGTCCGTCTCCAGTGAGTCTAGATTTTCGAATGCGACGAAAAACTGATAGTTAATTGTAACATTCAGGGCCTCCTAGTTACGATGGAACACTCAAATTGCGTCGCGATCCAATACATCGTCCTCCAGAAGACTTGTCTCCATGGGTCTATTTTTGCCTGGGACACCTTATGATTGTTCTCCTGTGACTCTAGATTTTCGAACCCGACACAAGTCTGATAGTAAATTGTAACGTTCAGGGCCACCTAAGGACGATGGAACACTCAAATTGCGTCGCGATCCAAGACATCGTCCTCCAGCCGACTTGTCTCCAAGGGTCTATTGCTGCCTGAGGCACATTATGGTCGATCTCCTGTGAGCCTAGATTTTCGAATCCGACGCATAACTGATAGTTAATTTCATCGTTCAGCGCCTCCTAATGACGATGGAACACTCAAATTGCGTCGAGATTCAATACATCGGCCTCCAGCCGACTTGTCTCAAAATGTCTATTGCTGCCTCGGGCCCCTTGTGGTCGTTCTCCCTTGAGTCTGGATTTTCGATTCCGACACATAACTAATAGTTAATTGTAACGTTCAGCGCCTTCAAGTTACGAAGGAACACTCAAATTGCGTCGCGATCCAATACATCGTTCTCCAGCCAACTTGTCTCCAAGGGCCTATTGCTGCCTGGGGCACCTTATGATCTTTCTCCTGTGAGTCTAGATTTTCGAATCCGACGCAAAACTGATAGTGAATTGTAACGTTCAGCGCCTCCTAATGACGTTAGAACACTCAAATTGCGTCGAGATTCAATACATCGTCCTCCAGCCGACTTGACTCCAAGGGGATATTGCTGCCTCGGGCACCAAATGGTCCGTCGCCTGTGAGTCTAGATTTTCGAATTCAGCGCAAATCTGATAGTTAATTGTTACGTTCAGGGCCTCCTAATGACGATGGAACACTCAAATTGCGTCGAAATTCGATACATCGGCCTCCAGCCGACTTGTCTCCAAGGGGCATTGCTGCCTCGGGCACCAAATGGTTCGTCTCCTGTGAGTCTAGATTTACGATTCCGTCGCGAAATTGATAATTAATTGTAACGTTCACGGCCTCCAAATGACGATGGAACACTGGAATTGCGTCGAGATTCAATACATCGGCCCCCAGCCGACTTGACTCCAAGGGGTATTGCTGCTTCGGGCACCATATGGTTCGTCTCCTGTGAGTCTAGTTTTTCGAATCCGACGCAAAACACACATTTAATTGTAACGATCAGGGCCTCATAATGACGATGGAACACTCAAATTGCGTCAAGATTCAATACATCGTCCTCCAGCCGACTTGTCTCCAAGGGGATATCGCCGCCTCGGGCACCACGTGGTCCGTCTACGATGATTCTACATTTTCGAATCCGACGAAAACTGATAGTTAATTGTAACTTTCAGGGCCTCCTAATGACGATGGAGCACTCAAATTGCGTCGCAATTCAATACATCGTCCTCCAGCAGACACGACTCCAAGGGGATATTGCTGCCTCGGGCACTTTATGGTCCGTCTCCAATGAGTCTAGATTTTCCAATCCGACGAAAAACTGATAGTTAATTGTAACATTCAGGGCCTTCTAATGACGATGGACCACTGACATTGCGTCGCGATCCAATACATCGTCCTCCAGCCGACATGTCTCCAAGAGTCTAATGCTGCCTCTGGCACCTTATGATCGTTCATCTGTGAGTCTAGATTTTCGAACCCGACGCAAAAATGATAGTTAATTGTAACGTTCAGGGCCTCCAAATAACGGTGGAACACTCAAATTGCGTCAAGATTCAAATCATCGACCTCCAGCCGACTTGTCTGTAACGGTCTACTGCTGCCTCAGGCACCTTGTGGTCGATCCCTTGTAAGCCTAGACTTTCGAATCCGACGCAAAACACATAGTTAATTGTAACGTTCAGGGCCTCCTAATGACGATGGAGCACTCAAATTGCGTCGAGATTCAATACATCGGCCTCCAGCGGACTTGTCTCCAAGGGGATATTGCTGTCTCGGGCACCATATGATCCTTCTCCTGTGAGTCTAGATTTTCGAACCCGACGCAAAACTGATAGTTAATTGTAACGTTCAGGGCCACCTAAGGATGATGGAACACTTAAATTGCGTCGAGATTCAATACATCGGCCTCCAGCCGACTTGTCTCCAAGGGGATATTGCTGTCTCGGGCACCATATGATCCTCCTCCTGAGAGTCTAGATTTTCGAATCCGAAGCTAAAATGATAGTTAATTCTAACGTTCAGCGCCTCCTAATGACGATGTAACACTCAAATGAGTCGAGAGTCAATACATCGTACTCCAGCCGACTTGTCTCCAAGGGTCTATTGCTGCGTCGAGCACCTTATAGTCGTTCTCCTGTGAGTATAGATTTTCGAATCCGACGCATAACTGATAGTTAATTGTAACGTTCAGCGCCTCCTAATGACGATGGAACACTCAAATTGCGTCGAGATTCAATACATCGTCCTCCAGCCGACTTGTCTCCAACGGGATACTGCTGCCTCGGGCACCATATGGTCCTTCTCCTGTGAGTCTAGACTTTCGAATCCGACGCGAAACTGATAGTTAATTGTAACGTGCAGGTCCTCCTAATGACGATGAAGCACTCAAATTGCGTCGAGATTCAATTCATCGTCCTCCAGCGGACTGGTCTCCAAGGGGATATTGCTGCTTCGGGCACCTTATGGTCCGTCTCCAGTCAGTCTAGATTTTGGAATCCGACGAAAAACTGATAGTTAATTGTTACTTTCAGGGCCTCCCAGTTACGATGGAACACTCAAATTGCGTCCCGATCCAATACATCGTCCTCCAGCCGACTTGTCTCCAAGGGTCTATTGCTGCCTCGGACACCTTATGGTCGTTCTCCTGTGAGTCTAGATTTGCGAATCCGACGCAAAAATGATAGTTAATTGTAACGTTCATGCCCTCCTAATGACGTTGGAACACTCGAATTGCGTCGAGATTCAATTCATCGGCCACCAGCCGACTTGTCTCCAAGGGTCTGTTGCTGCTCCGGGCTCCTTATGGTCGCCCTCCTGTGAGTCTAGATTTTCGAATCCGACGCGTAACTGATTGTTAATTTTAATGCTCAGGTCTTCCTAATGACGATGGAACACTCAAATTGCGTCGAGATTCAATACATCGGCATTCAGCCGATTTGTGTCCAAGGGTCTTTTGCTGCCTCGGGCACCTTATGGTCGTTCCCCTGTGAGTCTAGATTTTAGAATCCGTCGCAAAAATGATAGTTAATTGTAACGTCCAGCGCCTCCTAATGACGATGGAATACTCAAATTGCGTCGAGATTCAATACATCGACCTCCAGCCGACTTTTCTACAAGGGAATATTGCTGCCTCGGGCTCCATGTGGTCCGTCTCCTGTGAGTCGGGATTTTCGAATCCGACGCGAGACTGATAGTTAATTGTAACGTTCAGGGCCCTCTAATGACGATGGAGCATTCAAATCGCTACGCGATTCAATACATCGTCCTCCAGCGGACTAATCTCCAAGGGGATATTGCTGCCTCGGGCACCTATTGATCGTTCTCCTGTGAGTCTAGATTTTCGAACCCGACGCAAATCTGATAGTCAATTGTAATGTTCAGGGCCATCTGATGACGATGGAACACTCAAATTGCGTCGAGATTCAATACATCGGCCTCGAGCCGACTTGTCTACAAGGGGATATTGCTGTCTCGGGCACCATATGATCCTTCTCCTGTGAGTCTAGATTTTCGAATCCGACGCAAAAATGATTGTGAATTATAACGTTCAGCCCCTCCTAATGACGTTAGAACACTCAAATTGCGTCGAGATTCAATACATCGTACTCCAGCCGACTTGTATCCAAGGGCATATTGCTGACTCGGGCACCTTATGGTCGATCTCCTGTGACTCTAGATTTTCGAATCCGACGCAAAAATGATAGTAAATTGTAACGTTCATGGCCTCCTAATGACGATGGAACACTCAAACTGCGTCGCGATTCAATACATCGTTCTCCAGCGGACTGGTCTCCAAGGGAATATCGCTGCCTCGGGCACCTTATGGTCCGTCTCCAGTCAGTCTAGATCTTCGAATCCGACGCAAAACTGTTAGTTAATTGTAACGTTCAGCGCCTCCTAACACCTAACGCCTAGAACACTCAAATTGCGTCGAGATTCAATACATCGGCCTCCAGCTGACTTGTCTACAAGGGGATATTGCTGTCTCGGGCACCATATGATCCTTCTCCTATGAGTAGATTTTCGAATCCGACTCTAAAATTTTAGTTATTCAGCGACTCCTAATGACGATAGAACACTCAAATTGCGCCGAGATTCAATACATCGGCCTCCAGCCGACTTGTCTCCATGGGGATATTGCTGCCTCCGGCTCCTTATGGTCGCTCTCCTGTGAGTCTAGATTTTCGAATCCGACGCGAAACTGTTTGTAAATTGTAACGTTCAGGGCTTCCTAATGACGACGGAACACTCAAATTGCGTCGTGATTCAATACATCGGCATTCAGCCGATTTGTCTCCAAGGGTCTATTGCTGCCTCGGGCACCTTATGGTCGTTCCCCTGTGAGTCTAGATTTTAGAATCCGACGCAAAACTGATAGTTAATTGTAATGTTCAGGGCCTACTTATGACGATGGAGCACTCAAATTGCGTCGAGATTCAATACATCGGCCTCCAGACGACCTGTCTCCAAGGAGATATTGCTGCCTCAGGCTCCATGTGGTCCGTCTCGTGTGAGACGGGATTTTCGAATCCGACGCGAAACAGATAGTTATTTGTAACGTTCAGGGCCTCCTAATGACGATGGAGCATTCAAAGTGCGTCGCGATCCATTACTTCGCCCTCCAGCCGACTTGTCTCCAAGGAACTATTGCTGCCTCGGGCACCTTATGATCGTTCTCCTGTGAGTCTAGACTTTCGATCCCGACGCAAAACTGATAGTTAATTGTAACGTTCAGGGCCACCTAATGACGATGGAACACTCAAATTGCGTCGAGTATCAATACATCGGCCTCCAGCCGCCTTGTCTACAAGGGGATATTGCTGTCTCGTGTACCATATGATCCTTCTCCTGTGAGTCTAGATTTTCGAATCCGACGCAAATATGATAGTGAATTGTAACGTTCTGGCCTCCTAATGACGTTAGAACACTCAAATTGCGTCGAGATTCAATACATCGTCCTCCAGCCGACTTGACTCCAAGGGGATATTGCTGCTTCGGGCACCTTATGGTCCGTCTCCAGTGAGTCTAGATTTTCGAATCCGACGAAAAACTGATAGTTAATTGTAACATTCAGGGCCTCCTAGTTACGATGGAACACTCAAATTGCGTCGCGATCCAATACATCGTCCTCCAGAAGACTTGTCTCCATGGGTCTATTTTTGCCTGGGACACCTTATGATTGTTCTCCTGTGACTCTAGATTTGCGAACCCGACGCAAATCTGATAGTTAATTGTAACGTTCAGGGCCACCTAAGGACAATGGAACACTCAAATTGCGTCGCGATCCAAGACATCGTCCTCCAGCCGACTTGTCTCCAAGGGTCTATTGCTGCCTGAGGCACATTATGGTCGATCTCCTGTGAGCCTAGATTTTCGAATCCGACGCATAACTGATAGTTAATTTCATCGTTCAGCGTCTCCTAATGACGATGGAACACTCAAATTGCGTCGAGATTCAATACATCGGCCTCCAGCCGACTTGTCTCAAAGTGTCTATTGCTGCCTCGGGCCCCTTGTGGTCGTTCTCCCTTGAGTCTGGATTTTCGAATCCGACGCATAACTAATAGTTAATTGTAACGTTCAGCGCCTTCTAGTTACGAAGGAACACTCAAATTGCGTCGCGATCCAATACATCGTTCTCCAGCCAACTTGTCTCCAAGGGCCTATAGCTGCCTGGGGCACCTTATGATCTTTCTCCTGTGAGTCTAGATTTTCGAATCCGACGCAAAACTGATAGTGAATTGTAACGTTCAGCGCCTCCTAATGACGTTAGAACACTCAAATTGCGTCGAGATTCAATACATCGTCCTCCAGCCGACTTGACTCCAAGGGGATATTGCTGCCTCGGGCACCAAATGGTCCGTCGCCTGTGAGTCTAGATTTTCGAATTCAGCGCAAATCTGATAGTTAATTGTTACGTTCAGGGCCTCCTAATGACGATGGAGCACTCAAATTGCGTCGCGATTCAATACATCGTCCTCCAGCAGACAGGACTCCAAGGGGATATGGGTGCATCGGGCACTTTATGGTCCGTCTCCAGTGAGTCTAGATTTTCCAATCCGACGAAAAACTGATAGTTAATTGTAACATTCAGGGCCTTCTAATGACGATGGACCACTGAAATTGCGTCGCGATCCAATACATCGTCCTCCAGCCGACATGTCTCCAAGAGTCTAATGCTGCCTCTGGCACCTTATGATCGTTCATCTGTGAGTCTAGATTTTCGAACCCGACGCAAAAATGATAGTTAATTGTAACGTTCAGAGCCTCCAAATAACGGTGGAACACTCAAATTGCGTCAAGATTCAAATCATCGACCTCCAGCCGACTTGTCTGTAACGGTCTACTGCTGCCTCAGGCACCTTGTGGTCGATCCCTTGTAAGCCTAGATTTTCGAATCCGACGCAAAACACATAGTTAATTGTAACGTTCAGGGCCTCCTAATGACGATGGAACACTCAACTTGCGTCGAGATTCAATACATCGTCCTCCAGCCGACTTGTCTCCAAGGGGATATCGCTGCATCGGGCACCACATGGTCCGTCTCCGGTGATTCTACATTTTCGAATCCGACGCAAAACTGATAGTTAATTGTAACGTTCAGGGCCTCCTAATGACGATGGAGCACTCAAATTGCGTCGAGATTCAATACATCGGCCTCCAGCGGACTGGTTTCCAAGGGGATATTGCTGCCTCGGGCACCTTATGGTCCGTCTCCAGCAAGTCTAGATTTTCGAATCCGACAAAAAACTGATAGTTAATTGTAACGTACAGGGCCTCCAAATGACGATGGAACACTCAAATTGCGTCGCGATCCAATACATCGTCCTCCAGAAGACTTGTCTCCATGGGTCTATTGCTGCCTGGGGCACCTTATGATCGTTGTCCTGTGAGTCTAGATTTTCGAACCCGACGCAAAACTGATAGTTAATTGTAACGTTCAGGGCCACCTAAGGACGATGGAACACTCAAATTGCGTCGAGATTCAATACATCGGCCTCCAGCCGACTTGTCTCCAAGGGGATATTGCTGTCTCGGGAACCATATGATCCTTCTCCTGTGAGTCTAGATTTTCGAACCCGACGCAAAACTGATAGTTAATTGTAACGTTCAGGGCCACCTAAGGATGATGGAACACTTAAATTGCGTCGAGATTCAATACATCGGCCTCCAGCCGACTTGTCTCCAAGGGGATATTGCTGTCTCGGGCACCATATGATCCTCCTCCTGTGAGTCTAGATTTTCGAATCCGACGCTAAAATGATAGTTAATTCTAACGTTCAGCGCCTCCTAATGACGATGGAACACTCAAATGAGTCGAGAGTCAATACGTCGTACTCCAGCCGACTTGTCTCCAAGGGTCTGTTGCTGCGTCGAGCACCTTATAGTCGTTCTCCTGTGAGTATAGATTTTCGAATCCGACGCATAACTGATAGTTAATTGTAACGTTCAGCGCCTCCTAATGACGATGGAACACTCAAATTGCGTCGAGATTCAATACATCGTCCTCCAGCCGACTTGTTTCCAACGGGATATTGCTGCCTCGGGCACCATATGGTCTTTCTCTAGTGAGTCTAGATTTTCGAATTCGACGCGAAACTGATAGTTAATTGTAACGTTCAGGGCCTCCTAATGATGATGGAGAACTCGAATTGTGTAGCGATTGAATACATCGTCCTCCAGCGGAATTGCCTCCAAGGGGATATTGCTGCTTCGGGCACCTTATGGTCCGTCTCAAGTGAGTCTAGATTTTCGAATCCGACGAAAAACTGATAGGTAATTGTTACTTTCAGGGCCTCCTAGTTACAATGGAACAATCAAATTGCGTCGCGATCCAATTCATCGTCCTCCAGCCGACTTGTCTCCAAGGGGATATTCCTGCCTGGGGCACGCTATGATCGTTCTCCTGTGAGTCTAGATTTTCGAATCCCACGCAAAACTGATAGTTACTTGTAACTTTCAGGGCCTCCTATTGACGATGGAACACTCAAATTGCATCGAGATTCAATATATCGTCCTCCAGCCGACTTGTCTCCATAGGGATTCTGCTCCCTCGGGCACCAAATGGTCCAACTCCTGTGAGTCTAGATTTTTGAATCCGACTCGAAACTGATAGTTAATTGTAACGTTCAGGGCCTCCAACTGACGATGGAACACTCAAATTGCATCGAGATTCAATACATCGTCCTCCAGCCGACTTGGCTCCAAGGGGATATCGCTGCCTCGGGCACCACATGTTATGTCTCCGGTGATTCTACATTGTCGAATCCGACGCAATACTGATAGTTAATTGTAACGTTCAGGGCCTCCTAACGACGATGGAGCACTCAAATTGCGTCGCGATTCAATACATCGTCCTCCAGCGGACTGGTCTCCAAGGGGATATTGCTGCCTCGGGCACCAAATGCTCCGTCTCCTGTGAGTCTAGATTTTCGAATCCGACGCAAAACTGATAGTTAGTTGAAACGTTCAGGGCCACCTAAGGAAGATGGAACACTCAAATTGCATCGAGATTCAATACATCGTCCTCCAGCCGACTTGTCTCCATGGGGATATTGCTGCCGCGGGCACCAAATGGTCCGTCTCCTGTGAGTCTAGATTTTCGAATCCGACGCAAAACTGATAGTTAGTTGAAACGATCAGCGCCTCCTAATGACGATAGAACACTCAAATTGCGTCGAGATTCAATACATCGTCCTCCAGCCGACGTGTCTTCAAGGGGATAATGCTGCGCCGGGCACCAAATGGTCCGTCTTCTGTGAGTCTAGATTTTTGAATCCGACGCGAAACTGATAGTTAATTGTAACGTGCAGGGCCTCCTAATGACGATGAAGCACTCAAATTCCGCCGCGAATCAATTCATCGTCCTCCAGCGGACTGGTCTCCAAGGGAATATTGCTGTTTCGGGCACCTTATGGTCCGTCGCCAGTCAGTCTAGATTTTCGAATCCGACGAAAAACTGATAGTTAATTGTTACTTTCAGGGCCTCCCAGTTACGATGGAACACTCAAATTGCGTCGCGATCCAATACATCGTCCTCCAGCCGACTTGTCTCCAAGGGTCTATTGCTGCCTGGGGCACCTTATGATCGTTCTCCTGTGAGTCAAGATTTTCGAATCCGACGCAAAACTGATAGTTAATTGTAACGTTCAGGGCCTCCTAATGACGATGGAACACTCAAATTGCATCGAGATTCAATACATCGTCCTCCAGCCGACTTGTCTCCAACGGGATATTGCTGCCTCGGGCACCATATTGTCCTTCTCCTCTGAGTCTAGATTTTCGAATCCGACGCGAAACTGATAGTTAATTGTAACGTTCAGGGCCTCCTAATGACGATGGAGAACTCAAATTGTTTCGCGACTGAATACATCGTCCTCCAGCGGACTTGTCTCCAAGGGTCTATTGCTGCCTGGGGCACCTTATGATCGTTCTCCTGTGAGTCTAGATCATCGAATGCGACGCAAAACTGATAGTTAGTTGCAACTTTCAGGGCCTCTAAATGACGATGGAACACTCAAATTGCATCGAGATTCAATACATCGTCCTCCAGCCGACTTGTCTCCATGGGGATACTACTGCCCCGGGCACCAAATGGTCCGTCTCCTGTGAGTCTAGATTTTTGAATCCGACGGGAACTGATAGTTAATTGTAACGTTTAGGGCCTCCTAATGACGATGGAACACTCAAATTGCGTCGGGATTCAAAACATCGTCCTTCAGCCGACTTGTCTCCAAGGCTCTATTGCTGCCTGGGGCACCTTACGATCGTTCTCCTGTGAATCTAGATTTTCTAATCCGACGCAAAACTGATAGTTAATTGTAACGTCCAGGCCTCCTGATGACGATGGAACACTCAAATTGCTTCGAGATGCAATACATCGTCCACCAGCCGACTTGTCTCCATGGGGATATTGCTGCCTCGGGCACCAAATGTTCCGTCTCCTGTGAGTCTAGATTTACGAATCCGACGCAAAACTGATAGTTAATTGTAACGTTCAGCGCCTCCTAATGACGATAGAACACTCAAATTGCGTCGAGATTCAATACATCGTCCTCCAGCCGACGTGTATCCAAGGAGATATTGCTGTCCCGGGCACCATATGATCCTTCTCCTGTGAGTATTGATTTTCGAATCCGACGCAAAAATGATAGTTAATTGTAACTTTCAGGGCCTCCTAGTTACAATGGAACACTCAAATTGCGTCGCGATACAATTCATCGTCCTCCAGCCGACTTGTCTCCAAGGGTCTATTCCTGCCTGGGGCACCTTATGATCGTTCTCCTGTGAGTCTAGATCATCGAATGCGACGCAAAACTGATAGTTACTTGCAACTTTCAGGGCCTCCTAATAACGATGGAACACTCAAATTGCGTCGGGATTCAATACATCGGCCTCCAGCCGACATGTCCACAGGGGTCTGTTGCTGCGTCGGGCACCTTATGGTCCTTCCCCTGTGAGTCAAGATTTTCGAATCCGACGCGAAACTGATAGTTAATTGTAACGTTCAGGGCCTCCTAATGACGATGGAACACTCAAATGCGTCGAGAGTCAATACATCGTCCTCCAGCCGATTTGTCTCCAAGGGTCTGTTGCTGCGTCGGGCACCTTATGGTCCTTCTCCTGTGAGTCTAGATTTTCGAATCCGACGCAAAACTGATAGTAAATTGTAACGAACAGGGCCTCCTAATGACAATGGAGCACTCAAATTGTGTCGCGACTCAATACATCGTCCTCCAGCGGACTGGTCTCCTAGGGGATCTTGCTGCTTCGGGCACCTTATGGTCCGTCTCCAGTGAGTCTAGATTTTCGAATCCGACGAATAACTGATAGTTAATTGTAACTTTCAGGGCCTCCTAGTTACAATGGAACACTCAAATTGCGTCGCGATCTAATTCATCGTCCTCCAGCCGACTTGTCTCCAAGGGTCTATTGCTGCCTGGCGCACCTTATTATCGATCTCCTGTGAGCCTAGGTTTTCGAATCCGACGCAAAAATGATAGTTAATTGTAACTTTCAGGGCCTCCTAATGACGATGGAACACTTAAATTGCATCGAGATTCAATACATCGTCCTCCAGCCGACTTGTCTCCAAGGGGATATTACGGCGTCGGGCACCAAATGGTCCGTCTCCTGTGAGTCTAGATTTTTGAATCCGACGCGAAACTGATAGTTAATTGAGACGTTCAGGGCCTCCTAATGACGATGAAACACTCAAATTGCGTCGAGATTCAATACATCGTCCTTCAGCCGACTTGTATCCAAGGGTCTAAATCTGCCTCGGGCACCTTATGGTCGTTCTCCTGTGAGTCTAGATTTTCGAATCCAATGCAAAACTGATAGTTAATTGTAACGTTCAGGGCCTCCTAATGACGATGGAACACTAAAATTGCATCGAGATTCAATACATCGTCCTCCAGCCGACTTGTCTGCATGGGGATATTGCTGCCTCGGGCACCAAATGGTCCGTCTCCAGTGAGTCTAGATTTTCGAATCCGACGCAAAACTGATAGTTAATTGTAACGTTCAGGGCTTCCTAATGACGATGGAACATTCAAATTGCGTCGGGATTCAATACATCGGCCTCCAGCCGACTTGTCTCCAAGGAGATATTGCTGTCGCGGGCACCATATGATCCTTCTCCTGTGAGTCTAGTTTTTCGAATCCGACGCTAAAATGATAGTTAATTGTAACGTTCAGCGCCTCCTAATGACGATGGAACACTCAAAAGCGTCGAGAGTCAATACATCGTCCCCCAGCCGACTTGTCTCCAAGGGTCTGTTGCTGCGACGGGCACGTTATGGTCGTTCTCCTGTGAGACTAGAATTTCAAATCCGACGCATAACTGATAGTTAATTGTAACGAACAGGGCCTCCTAATGACGATGGAACACTCAAATTGCATCGAGATTCAATACATCGTCCTCCAGCCGACTTGACTCCATGGGGATATTGCTGCCTCGTTCACCAAATGGTCCGTCTCCGGTGAGTCTAGATTTTCGAATCCGACGTAAAACTGATAGTTAATTGTAACGTTCAGCGCCTCCAAATGACGATAGAACACTCAAATTGCATCGGGATTCAATACATCGACCTTCCGCCGACTTGTCTCCAAGGGTCTATTGCTGCCTCGGGCACCTTATGGTCGTTCTCCTGTAAGTCTAGATTTTCGAATCCGACGCAAAAATGATAGTTAATTGTAACGTTCAGGGCCTCCTAATGACGATGGAACACTCAAATTGCATTGGGATTCAATACATCGGCCTCCAGCCGACATGTCCCCAAGGGTCTGTTGCTGCGCCGGGCACCTTACGGTCCTTCTCCTGTGAGTCAAGAATTTCGAATCCGACGCGAAACTGATAGTTAATTGTAACGTTCAGGGCCTCCTAAGACGATGGAGCACTCATATTGTGTCGCGATTCAATACATCGTCCTCCAGCGGACTGGTCTCCAAGGGGATATTGCTGCTTCGGGCACCATATGGTCCGTCTCCAGTGAGTCTAGATTTTCGAATGCGACGAAAAACTGATAGTTAATTGTGACTTTCAGGGCCTCCTAATGACGATAGAACACTCAAATTGCGTCGAGATTCAATACATCGTCCTTCAGCCGATTTGTCTCGAAGGGTCTATTGCTGCCTCGGGCACCTTACGGTCGTTCTCCTGTGAGTCTAGATTTTCGAATCCGATGCAAAACTGATAGTTAATTGTGACTTTCAGGGCCTCCTAATGACGATGGAACACTCAAATGCGTCGAGAGTCAATACATCGTCCTCCAGCCGACTTGTCTCCAAGGGTCTGTTGCTGCCTCGGGCACATTACGGTCGTTCTCCTGTGAGACTAGAATTTCAAATCCGACGCATAACTGATAGTTAATTGTAACGTTCAGCGCCTCCTAATGACGATGGAACACTCAAATTGCGTCGAGATTCAATACATCGTCCTCCAGCCGACATGTCTCCAACGGGATATTGCTGCCTCGTGCACCATATGGTCCTTCTCCTGTGAGTCTAGATTTTCGAATCCGACGCGAAACTGATAGTAAATTGTAACGAACAGGGCCTCCTAATGATGATGGAGCACTCAAATTGTGACGCGATATAATACATCGTCCTCCAGCGGACTGGTCTCCAAGGGGATATTGCTGCTTCGGGCACCTTATGGTCCGTCTCCAGTGGGTCTAGATTTTCGACTCCGACGAATAACTGATAGTTAATTGTAACTTTCAGGGCCTCCTAGTTACAATGGAACACTCAAATTGCGGCGCGATCCAATTCATCGTCCTCCAGCCGACTTGCCTCCAAGGGTCTATTGCTGCCTGGCGCACCTTATGATCGATCTCCTGTGAGTCTAGATTTTCGAATCCGACGCAAAACTGATAGTTAATTGTAACTTTCAGGGCCTCCTAATGACGATGGAACACTCAAATTGCATCGAGATTCAATACATCGTCCTCCAGCCGACTTGACTCCATGGGGATATTGCTGCCTCGGGCACCAAATGGTCCGTCTCCGGTGAGTCTAGATTTTCGAATCTGACGCAAAACTGATAGTTAATTGTAACGTCCAGCGCCTCCTAATGACGATAGAACACTCAAATTGCGTCGAGATTCAATACATCGTCCTCCAGCCGACGTGTCTCCAAGGGGATATTGCAGCGTCGGGCACCAAATGGTCCGTCTCCTGTGTGTCTAGATGTTTGAATCCGACGCGAAACTGATAGTTAATTGTAACTTCCAGGGCCTCCTAATGACGATGGAACTCTCAAATTGCGTCGAGATTCAATACATCGACCTTCCGCCGACTTGTCTCCAAGGGTCTATTGCTGCCTCGGGCACCTTATGGTCGTTCTCCTGTAAGTCTAGATTTTCGAATCCGACGCAAAAATGATAATTAATTGTAACGTTCAGGGCCTCCTAATGACGATGAAACACTCAAATTGCATCGGGATTCAATACATCGGCCTCCAGCCGACATGTCCCCAAGGGTCTGTTGCTGCGCCGGACACCTTACGGTCCTTCTCCTGTGAGTCAAGATTTTCGAATCCGACGCGAAACTGATAGTTAATTGTAACGTTCAGGGCCTCCAAAGACGATGGAGCACTCATATTGTGTCGCGATTCAATACATCGTCCTCCAGCGGCCTGGTCTCCAAGGGGATATTGCTGCTTCGGGCACCTTATGGTCCGTCTCCAGTGAGTCTAGATTTTCGAATGCGACGAAAAACTGATAGTTAATTGTAACTTTCAGGGCCTCCTATTGACGATGGAGCACTCAAATTGTGTCGCGATTTAATACATCGTCCTCCAGCGGACTGGTCTCCAAGGGGATATTGCTGCTTCGGGCACCTTATGGTCCGTCTCCAGTGTGTCTAGATTTTCGAATCCGACGAAAAACTGATAGTTAATTGTAACTTTCAGGGCCTCCTAGTTACAATGGAACACTCAAATTCCGTCCTCCAGCCGACATGTCTCCATGGGGATATTGCTGCCTCGGGCACCAAATGGTCCGTCTCCTATGAGTCTAGGTTTTTGAATCCGACGCGAAACTGATAGTTAAATGTAACGTTGAGGGACTCCTGATGACGATGGGGCACTCAAATTGCCTCGCGATTCAATACATCGTCTTCCAGCGGACTGGTCTCCAAGGGGATATTGCTGCTTCGGGCACCTTATGGTCCGTCTTCAGTGAGTCTAGATTTTCGAATCCGACGAAAAACTGATAGTTAATAGTAAAGTTCAGGGCCTCCTAATGACGATGGAACACTCAAATTGCGTCGAGATTCAATACATCGTCCTTCAGCCGACTTGTCTCCAAGGGTCTATTACTGCCTCAGGCACCTAATGGTCGTTCTCCTGTGCGTCTAGATTTTCGAATCCGACACATAACTGATAGTTAATTGTAAAGTTCAGTGCCACCTAAGGACGATGGAACACTTAAATTGCGTCGCGATTCAACACACCGGCCTCCAGCCGACTTGTCACCAAGGGGATATTGCTGTCTCGCGCACCATATGATCTTTCTTCTGTGAGTCTAGATTTATTAATCCGACGCTAAAATGATGTTAATTGTAACGTTCAGCGCCTCCTAAGGACGATGGAACACTCATATGCGTCGAGAGTCAATACATCGTCCTTCAGCCGACTTGTATCCAAGGGTCTATTGCTGCCTCGGTCAATTTATGGTCGTTCTCCTGTGAGTCTAGATTTTCGAATCCGACGCAAAAATGATAGTTAATTGTAACGTTCAGGGCCTCCAAATAACGATGGAACACTCAAATTGCGTCGGGATTCAATACATCGGCCTCAAACCGACATGTCTCCAAAGGTCTGTTGCTGCGTTGGGGACCATATGGTCCTTCTCCTGTGAGCCTAGATTTTCGAATCCGACGCGAAACTGATAGTAAATTGTAACGTTCAGGGCCTCCTAATGACGATGGAGCACTCATATTGTGTCGCGATTCAATACATCGTCCTCCAGCGGACTTGTCTCCAAGGGGATATTGCTGCTTCGGGCACCTTATGGTCCGTCTCCAGTGAGTCTAGATTTTCGAATCCGACGAAAAACTGATAGTTAATAGTAAAGTTCAGGGCCTCCTAATGACGTTGGAACACTCAAATTGCGTCGAGTTTCAATACATCGTCCTTCAGCCGACTTGTCTCCAAGGGTCTATTACTACCTCGGGCACCTTGTGGTCTTTCTCCTGTGAGTCTAGATTTTTTAATCCGACGCTAAAATGATATTAATTGTAACGTTCAGCGCCTCCTAATGACGATGGAACACTCATATGCGTCGAGAGTCAATACATCGTCCTCCAGCCGACTTGTCTCCAAGGGGATATTGCTGCCTCGGGCACCAAATGGTCCGTCTCCTATGAGTCTATATTTTCGAATCCGACGCAAAACTGATAGTTAATTGTAACTTTCAGGGCCTCCTAATGACGATGGTACACTCAAATTGCGTTGAGATTCAATACATCGTCCTCCAGCCCACTTGTCTCCGAATGTCTATTGCTGCCTCGGGCACCGTGTGGTCGTTCTTCTGTGAGTCTAGATTTTCGAATCCGACACATAACTGATAGTTAATTGTAAAGTTCAGGGCCTCCTAATGACGATGGAACACTCAAATTGCGTCGAGATTCAATTCATCGTCCTCCAGCCGACTTGTCTCCAAGGGTCTATTGCTGCCTCGGGCACCTTATGGTCGTTCTCCTGTACGTCTAGATTTTCGAATCCGACACATAACTGATAGTTAATTGAACAGTTCAGGGCCACCTAAGGACGATGGAACACTTAAATTGCGTCGCGATTCAATACATCGGCCTCCAGCCGACTTGTCTCCAAGGGGATATTGCTGTCTCGGGCGCCATATGTTCTTTCTCCTGTGAGTCTAGATTTTTTAATCCGACGCTAAAATGATATTAATTGTAACGTTCAGCGCCTCCTAATGACGATGGAACACTCATATGCGTCGAGAGTCAATACATCGTCCTCCAGCCGACTTTTCTCTAAGGGTCTGTTGCTGCGTCGGGCACCTTATGGTCGTTCTCCTGTGAGTCTAGAATTTCGAATCCGACACATAACTGATAGTTAATTGTAAAGTTCAGGGCATCCTATTGAAGATGGAACACTCAAATTGCGTCGAGATTCAATACATCGTCCTCCAGCCGCCTTGTCTCTAAGGGTCTTTTGCTGCCTCAGGCACCTTATGGTCGTTCTCCTGTGAGTCTAGATTTTCGAATCCGACGCAAAACTGATAGTTAATGGTAACGTTCACGGCCTCCGAATGACGATGGAACACTCAAATTGCATCGAGATTCAATACATCGTCCTCCAGCCGACTTGTCTCCTTGGGGATATTGCTGCCTCGGGCACCAAATGGTCCCGCTCCTGTGAGTCTAGATTTTCGAATCCGACGCTAAAATGATAGTTAATTGTAACGTTCAGGGCCTCCTAATGACGATGGAACACTCAAATTGCGTCGCGATCCAATACATCGTCCTCCAGCCGACTTGTCTCCAAGGGTCTATTGCTGCCTGGGGCACCTTATGGTCGTTCTCCTGTGCGTCTAGATTTTCGAACCCGACACATAACTGATAGTTAATTGTAAAGTTCAGGGCCACCTAAGCACGATGGAACACTTAAATTGCGTCGCGATTCAATACATCGTCCTCCAGCCGCCTTGTCTCTAAGGGTCTTTTGCTGCCTCAGGCACCTTATGGTCGTTCTCCTGTGAGTCTAGATTTTCGATTCTGACACATAACTGATAGTTAATTGTAACGTTGAGGGACTCGTGATGACGATGGGGCACTCAAATTGCGTCGAGATTCAATACATCGTCCTCCAGCCGACTTGACTCCAAGGGTCTGTTGCTTCCTGGGGCACCTTGTGGTCGATCTCCTGTGAGTAGATTTTCTAATCCGACGCTAAAATGATACTGAATTGTAACTTTCAGGGCCTCCTAATGACGATGGAACATTCAAACTGCGTCGCGATCCAACACATCGTCCTCCAGCCGCCTTGTCTCCAAGATTCTATTGCTGCCTGGGGCACCTTATGGTCGTTCTCCTGTGAGTCTAGATTTTCGAATCCGACACATAACTGATAGTTAATTGTAAAGTTCAGGGCCTCCTAATGACGATGGAACACCCAAATTGCGTCGAGATTCAATACATCGTCCTCCAGTCAACTTGTCTCGAAGGGTCTATTGCTGCCTGGGGCACCTTATGGTCGTTCTCCTGTGCGTCTAGATTTTCGAATCCGACACATAACTGATAGTTAATTATAAAGTTCAGGGCCACCTAAGGACGATGGAACACTTAAATTGCGTCGCGATTAAATACATCGGCCTGCAGCCGACTTGTCTCCAAGGGGATATTGCTGTCTCGGGCACCATATGTTCTTTCTCCTGTGAGTCTAGTTTTTTCAATCCGACGCTAAAATGATATTAATTGTAACGTTCAGCGCCTCCTAATGACGATGGAACACTCATATGCGTCGAGAGTCAATACATCGTCCTCCAGCCGACTTTTCTCTAAGGGTCTGTTGCTGCGTCGAGCACCTTATGGTCGTTCTCCTGTGAGTCTAGATTTTCGAATCCGACACATAACTGATAGTTAATTGTAAAGTTCAGGGCCTCCTAATGAAGATGGAACACTCAAATTGCGTCCAGATTCAATACATCGTCCTCCAGCCGACTTGTCTCTAAGGGTCTTTTGCTGCCTCAGGCACCTTATGGTCGTTCTCCTGTGAGTCTAGATTTTCGAATCCGACGCAAAACTGATAGTTAATTGTAACGTTCACGGCCTCCTAATGACGATGGAACACTCAAATTGCGTCGCGATTCAATATATCGCCCTCCAGCCGACTTGACTCCAAGGGTCTGTTGCTTCCTGGGGCACCTTGTGGTCGATCTCCTGTGAGTAGATTTTCTAATCCGACGCTAAAATGATAGTTAATTGTAACGTTCAGGGCCTCCTAATGACGATGGAACACTAAAATTGCGTCGACAGTCAATCCATCGTCCTCCTGCCGTCTTGTCTCCAAGGGTCTATTGCTGCCTCGGGCACCTTATGGTCGATCTCCTGTGAGTCTAGATTTTCGAATCCGACGCTAAAATGATATTAATTGTAACGTTGAGCGCCTCCTAATGTCGATGGAACACTCATATGCGTCGAGAGTCAATACATCGTCCTCCAGCCGACTTGTCTCCAAGGGGATATTGCTGCCTCGGGCACCAAATGGTCCGTCTCCTATGAGTCTAGATTTTTGAATCCGACGCGAAACTGATAGTTAATTGTAACGTTCAGCGCCTCCTAATGACGATGGAACACTCAAATTGCGTCGAGATTCAATACATCGTCCTCCAGCCGACATGTCTCCAACGGGATATTGCTGCCTCGGGCACCATATGGTCCTTCTCCTGTGAGTCTAGATCTTCGAATCCGACGCTAAACTGATAGTAAATTGTAACGAACAGGGCCTCCTAATGACGATGGAGCACTCAAATTGTGACGCGATTTAATACATCGTCCTCCAGCGGACTGGTCTCCAAGAGGATATTGCTGCTTCGGGCACCTTATGGTCCGTCTCCAGTGAGTCTAGATTTTCGACTCCGACGAAAAACTGATAGTTAATTGTAACTTTCAGGGCCTCCTAGTTACAATGGAACACTCAAATTGCGTCGCGATACAATTCATCGTCCTCCAGCCGAAATTGTCTCCAAGGGTCTTTTGCTGCCTGGCGCACCTTATGATCGATCTCCTGAGTGTCTAGATTTTCGAATCCGACGCAAAACTGATAGTTAATTGTAACTTTCAGGGCCTCCTAATGACGATGGTACACTCAAATTGCGTTGAGATTCAATACATCGTCCTCCAGCCGACTTGTCTCCGAATGTCTATTGCTGCCTCGGGCACCGTGTGGTCGTTCATCTGTGAGTCTAGATTTTCGAATCCGACACATAACTGATAGTTAATTGTAAAGTTCATGGCCTCCTAATGACGATGGAACACTCAAATTGCGTCGAGATTCAATTCATCGTCCTGCAGCCGACTTGTCTCCAAGGGTCTATTGCTGCCTCGGGCACCTTATGGTCGTTCTCCTGTGCGTCTAGATTTTCGAATCCGACACATAACTGATAGTTAATTGTACAGTTCAGGGCCACCTAAGGACGATGGAACACTTAAATTGCGTCGCGATTCAATACATCGGCCTCCAGCCGACTTGTCTCCAAGGGGATATTGCTGTCTCGGGCGCCATATGTTCTTTCTCCTGTGAGTCTAGATTTTTTAATCCGACGCTAAAATGATATTAATTGTAACGTTCAGCGCCTCCTAATGACGATGGAACACTCATATGCGTCGAGAGTCAATACATCGTCCTCCAGCCGACTTTTCTCTAAGGGTCTGTTGCTGCGTCGGGCACCTTATGGTCGTTCTCCTGTGAGTCTAGATTTTCGAATCCGACACATAACTGATAGTTAATTGTAAAGTTCAGGGCATCCTATTGAAGATGGAACACTCAAATTGCGTCGAGATTCAATACATCGTCCTCCAGCCGCCTTGTCTCTAAGGGTCTTTTGCTGTCTCAGGCACCTTATGGTCGTTCTCCTGTGAGTCTAGATTTTCGAATCCGACGCAAAACTGATAGTTAATTGTAACGTTCACGGCCTCCGAATGACGATGGAACACTCAAATTGCATCGAGATTCAATACATCGTCCTCCAGCCGACTTGTCTCCTTGGGGATATTGCTGCCTCGGGCACCAAATGGTCCCGCTCCTGTGAGTCTAGATTTTCGAATCCGACGCTAAAATGATAGTTAATTGTAACGTTCAGGGCCTCCTAATGACGATGGAACACTCAAATTGCGTCGCGATCCAATACATCGTCCTCCAGCCGACTTGTCTCCAAGGGTCTATTGCTGCCTGGGGCACCTTATGGTCGTTCTCCTGTGCGTCTAGATTTTCGAACCCGACACATAACTGATAGTTAATTGTAAAGTTCAGGGCCACCTAAGGACGATGGAACACTTAAATTGCGTCGCGATTTAATACATCGGCCAACAGACGACTTGTCTTCAAGGGGATATTGCTGTCTCGGGCAACATATGTTCTTTCTCCTGTGAGTCTAGATTTTTTAATCCGACGCTAAAATGATATTAATTGTAACGTTCAGCGCCTCCTAATGACGATGGAACACTCATATGCGTCGAGAGTCAATACATCGTCCTCCAGCCGACTTTTCTCTAAGTGTCTGTTGCTGCGTCGGGCACCTTATGGTCGTTCTCCTGTGAGTCTAGATTTTCGAATCCGACACATAACTGATAGTTAATTGTAACGTTCAGGGCCTCCTAATGACGTTGGAACACTCTAATTGCGTCGAGTTTCAATACATCGTCCTTCAGCCGACTTGTCTCCAAGGGTCTATTGCTGCCTGGGGCACCTTATGGTCGTTCTCCTGTGAGTCTAGATTTTCGATTCTGACACATAACTGATAGTTATTTGTAACGTTGAGGGACTCGTGATGACGATGGGGCACTCAAATTGCGTCGAGATTCAATACATCGTCCTCCAGCCGACTTGTCTCCAAGGGTCTATTGCTGCCTGGGCACCTTATGGTCGTTCTCCTGTGCGTCTAGATTTTCGAACCCGACACATAACTGATAGTTAATTGTAAAGTTCAGGGCCACCTAAGGACGATGGAACACTTAAATTGCGTCGCGATTCAATACATCGGCCTCCAGCCGACTTGTCTTCAAGGGGATATTGCTGTCTCGGGCACCATATGTTCTTTCTCCTGTGAGTCTAGATTTTTTAATCCGACGCTAAAATGATCTTAATTGTAACGTTCAGCGCCTCCTAATGACGATGGAACATTCATATGCGTCGAGAGTCAATACATCGTCCTCCAGCCGACTTTTCTCTAAGGGTCTGTTGCTGCGTCGGGCACCTTATGGTCGTTCTCCTGTGAGTCTAGATTTTCGAATCCGACACATAACTGATAGTTAATTGTAAAGTTCAGGGCCTCCTAATGAAGATGGAACACTCAAATTGCGTCGAGATTCAATACATCGTCCTCCAGCCGACTTGTCTCTAAGGGTCTTCTGCTGCCTCAGGCACCTTATGGTCATACTCCTGTGAGTCTAGATTTTCGAATCCGACGCAAAACTGATAGTTAATTGTAACGTTCACGGCCTCCTAATGACGATGGAACACTCAAATTGCATCGAGATTCAATACATCGTCCTCCAGCCGACTTGTCTCCTTGGGGATATTGCTGCCTCGGGCACCAATTGGTCCCGCTCCTGTGAGTCTAGATTTTCGAATCCGACGCAAAACTGATAGTTAATTGTAACGTTCAGCGCCTCCTAATGACGACAGAACACTCAAATTGCGTCGAGATTCAATACATCGTCCTCCACCCGACTTGTCTCCAAAGGTCTGTTGCTGCCTCGGGCACCTAATGGTCGTTCTCCCGTGAGTCTAGATTTTCGAATCCGATGCAAAACTGATAGTTAATTGTAAAGTTCAGGGTCACCTAAGGACGATGGAACACTTAAATTGCGTCGCGATTCAATACATCGGCCTCCAGCCGTCTTGTCCTCAAGGGGATATTGCTGTCTCGGGCACCATATGTTCTTTCTCCTGTGAGTCTAGATTTTTTAATCCGACGCTAAAATGATATTAATTGTAACGTTCAGGGCATCCTAATGTCGATGGAACCCTCAAATTGCGTCGAGATTCAATACATCATCCTGCAGCCGACTTGCATCCATAGGTATTTTGCTTCATCGGACACCAAATGGTCCGCCTCCTGTGAGTAGATTTTCTAATCCGACGCTAAAATGATACTGAATTGTAACTTTCAGGGCCTCCTAATGACGATGGAACATTCAAATTGCGTCGCGATCCAACACAACGTCCTCCAGCCGCCTTGTCTCCAAGATTCTATTGCTGCCTGGGGCACCTTATGGTCGTTCTCCTGTGAGTCTAGATTTTCGAATCCGACACATAACTGATAGTTAATTGTAAAGTTCAGGGCCTCCTAATGACGATGGAACACTCAAATTGCGTCGCGATCCAATACATCGTCCTCGAGCCGACTTGTCTCCAAGGGTCTATTGCTGCCTGGGGCACCTTATGGTCGTTCTCCTGTGAGTCTAGATTTTCGATTCCGACACATAACTGATAGTTAATTGTAAAGTTCAGTGCCTCCTAACGACGATGGAACACTCAAATTGCATCGAGATTCAATACATCGTCCTCCAGCCGACTTGTCTCCAAGGGTCTATTGCTGCCTCAGGCACCTAATGGTCGTTCTCCTGTGCGTCTAGATTTTCGAATCCGACACATAACTGATAGTTAATTGTAAAGTTCAGTGCCACCTAAGGACGATGGAACACTTAAATTGCGTCGCGATTCAACACACCGGCCTCCAGCCGACTTGTCAATAAGGGGATATTGCTGTCTCGCGCACCATATGATCTTTCTTCTGTGAGTCTAGATTTATTAATCCGACGCTAAAATGATGTTAATTGTAACGTTCAGCGCCTCCAAATAACGATGGAACACTCAAATTGCGTCGGGATTCAATACATCGGCCTCAAACCGACATGTCTCCAAAGGTCTGTTGCTGCGTTGGGGACCTTATGGTCCTTCTCCTGTGAGCCTAGATTTTCGAATCCGACGCGAAACTGATAGTAAATTGTAACGTTCAGGGCCTCCTAATGACGATGGAGCACTCATATTGTGTCGCGATTCAATACATCGTCCTCCAGCGGACTTGTCTCCAAGGGGATATTGCTGCTTCGGGCACCTTATGGTCCGTCTCCAGTGAGTCTAGATTTTCGAATCCGACGAAAAACTGATAGTTAATAGTAAAGTTCAGGGCCTCCTAATGACGTTGGAACACTCAAATTGCGTCGAGTTTCAATACATCGTCCTTCAGCCGACTTGTCTCCAAGGGTCTATTACTACCTCGGGCACCTTGTGGTCTTTCTCCTGTGAGTCTAGATTTTTTAATCCGACGCTAAAATGATATTAATTGTAACGTTCAGCGCCTCCTAATGACGATGGAACACTCATATGCGTCGAGAGTCAATACATCGTCCTCCAGCCGACTTTTCTCCAAGGGGATATTGCTGCCTCGGGCACCAAATGGTCCGTCTCCTATGGGTCTAGATTTTCGAATCCGACGCAAAACTGATAGTTAATTGTAAATTTCAGGGCCTCCTAATGACGATGGTACACTCAAATTGCGTTGAGATTCAATACATCGTCCTCCAGCCCACTTGTCTCCGAATGTCTATTGCTGCCTCGGGCACCGTGTGGTCGTTCTTCTGTGAGTCTAGATTTTCGAATCCGACACATAACTGATAGTTAATTGTAAAGTTCAGGGCCTCCTAATGACGATGGAACACTCAAATTGCGTCGAGATTCAATTCATCGTCCTCCAGCCGACTTGTCTCCAAGGGTCTATTGCTGCCTCGGGCACCTTATGGTCGTTCTCCTGTGCGTCTAGATTTTCGAATCCGACACATAACTGATAGTTAATTGTACAGTTCAGGGCCACCTAAGGACGATGGAACACTTAAATTGCGTCGCGATTCAATACATCGGCCTCCAGCCGACTTGTCTCCAAGGGGATATTGCTGTCTCGGGCGCCATATGTTCTTTCTCCTGTGAGTCTAGATTTTTTAATCCGACGCTAAAATGATATTAATTGTAACGTTCAGCGCCTCCTAATGACGATGGAACACTCATATGCGTCGAGAGTCAATACATCGTCCTCCAGCCGACTTTTCTCTAAGGGTCTGTTGCTGCGTCGGGCACCTTATGGTCGTTCTCCTGTGAGTCTAGATTTTCGAATCCAACACATAACTGATAGTTAATTGTAAAGTTCAGGGCATCCTATTGAAGATGGAACACTCAAATTGCGTCGAGATTCAATACATCGTCCTCCAGCCGCCTTGTCTCTAAGGGTCTTTTGCTGCCTCAGGCACCTTATGGTCGTTCTCCTGTGAGTCTAGATTTTCGAATCCGACGCAAAACTGATAGTTAATTGTAACGTTCACGGCCTCCGAATGACGATGGAACACTCAAATTGCATCGAGATTCAATACATCGTCCTCCAGCCGACTTGTCTCCTTGGGGATATTGCTGCCTCGGGCACCAAATGGTCCCGCTCCTGTGAGTCTAGATTTTCGAATCCGACGCTAAAATGATAGATAATTGTAACGTTCAGGGCCTCCTAATGACGATGGAACACTCAAATTGCGTCGCGATCCAATACATCGTCCTCCAGCCGACTTGTCTCCAAGGGTCTATTGCTGCCTGGGGCACCTTATGGTCGTTCTCCTGTGCGTCTAGATTTTCGAACCCGACACATAACTGATAGTTAATTGTAAAATTCAGGGCCACCTAAGGACGATGGAACACTTAAATTGCGTCGCGATTTAATACATCGGCCTCCAGACGACTTGTCTTCAAGGGGATATTGCTGTCTCGGGCAACATATGTTCTTTCTCCTGTGAGTCTAGATTTTTTAATCCGACGCTAAAATGATTTTAATTGTAACGTTCAGCGCCTCCTAATGACGATGGAACACTCATATGCGTCGAGAGTCAATACATCGTCCTCCAGCCGACTTTTCTCTAAGGGTCTGTTGCTGCGTCGGGCACCTTATGGTCGTTCTCCTGTGAGTCTAGATTTTCGAATCCGACACATAACTGATAGTTAATTGTAAAGTTCAGGGCCTCCTAATGACGTTGGAACACTCTAATTGCGTCGAGTTTCAATACATCGTCCTTAAGCCGACTTGTCTCCAAGGGTCTATTGCTGCCTGGGGCACCTTATGGTCTTTCTCCTGTGAGTCTAGATTTTCGATTCTGACACATAACTGATAGTTAATTGTAACGTTGAGGGACTCGTGATGACGATGGGGCACTCAAATTGCGTCGAGATTCAATACATCGTCCTCCAGCCGACTTGTCTCCAAGGGTCTATTGCTGCCTGGGCACCTTATGGTCGTTCTCCTGTGCGTCTAGATTTTCGAACCCGACACATAACTGATAGTTAATTGTAAAGTTCAGGGCCACCTAAGGACGATGGAACACTTAAATTGCGTCGCGATTCAATACATCGGCCTCCAGCCGACTTGTCTTCAAGGGGATATTGCTGTCTCGGGCACCATATGTTCTTTCTCCTGTGAGTCTAGATTTTTTAATCCGACGCTAAAATGATATTAATTGTAACGTTCAGCGCCTCCTAATGACGATGGAACACTCAAATTGCGTCGAGATTCAATACATCATCCTGCAGCCGACTTGCATCCATAGGTATTTTGCTTCATCGGACACCAAATGGTCCGCCTCCTGTGAGTAGATTTTCTAATCCGACGCTAAAATGATACTGAATTGTAACTTTCAGGGCCTCCTAATGACGATGGAACATTCAAATTGCGTCGCGATCCAACACATCGTCCTCCAGCCGCCTTGTCTCCAAGATTCTATTGCTGCCTGGGGCACCTTATGGTCGTTCTCCTGTGAGTCTAGATTTTCGAATTCCGACACATAACTGATAGTTAATTGTAAAGTTCAGGGCCTCCTAATGACGATGGAACACCCAAATTGCGTCGAGATTCAATACATCGTCCTCCAGTCAACTTGTCTCGAAGGGTCTATTGCTGCCTGGGGCACCTTATGGTCGTTCTCCTGTGCGTCTAGATTTTCGAATCCGACACATAACTGATAGTTAATTATAAAGTTCAGGGCCACCTAAGGACGATGGAACACTTAAATTGCGTCGCGATTAAATACATCGGCCTCCAGACGACTTGTCTCCAAGGGGATATTGCTGTCTCGGGCACCATATGTTCTTTCTCCTGTGAGTCTAGTTTTTTCAATCCGACGCTAAAATGATATTAATTGTAACGTTCAGCGCCTCCTAATGACGATGGAACACTCATATGCGTCGAGAGTCAATACATCGTCCTCCAGCCGACTTTTCTCTAAGGGTCTGTTGCTGCGTCGAGCACCTTATGGTCGTTCTCCTGTGAGTCTAGATTTTCGAATCCGACACATAACTGATAGTTAATTGTAAAGTTCAGGGCCTCCTAATGAAGATGGAACACTCAAATTGCGTCCAGATTCAATACATCGTCCTCCAGCCGACTTGTCTCCAAGGGGATATTGCTGCCTCGGGCACCAAATGGTCCGTCTCCTATGAGTCTAGATTTTTGAATCTGACGCGAAACTGATAGTTAATTGTAACGTTCAGCGCCTCCTAATGACGATGGAACACTCAAATTGCGTCGAGATTCAATACATC
The DNA here is from genome assembly GCF_023864345.2 of Schistocerca serialis cubense. NCBI lineage: Eukaryota > Metazoa > Arthropoda > Insecta > Orthoptera > Acrididae > Schistocerca > Schistocerca serialis. The sequence goes on from NC_064647.1 coordinate 8,694,420, forward strand.
GTCCTCCAGCCGACATGTCTCCAACGGGATATTGCTGCCTCGGGCACCATATGGTCCTTCTCCTGTGAGTCTAGATCTTCGAATCCGACGCTAAACTGATAGTAAATTGTAACGAACAGGGCCTCCTAATGACGATGGAGCACTCAAATTGTGACGCGATTTAATACATCGTCCTCCAGCGGACTGGTCTCCAAGGGGATATTGCTGCTTCGGGCACCTTATGGTCCGTCTCCAGTGAGTCTAGATTTTCGACTCCGACGAAAAACTGATAGTTAATTGTAACTTTCAGGGCCTCCTAGTTACAATGGAACACTCAAATTGCGTCGCGATACAATTCATCGTCCTCCAGCCGACTTGTCTCCAAGGGTCTATTGCTGCCTGGCGCACCTTCTGATCGATCTCCTGAGTGTCTGAATTTCGAATCCGACGCAAAACTGATAGTTAATTGTAACTTTCAGGGCCTCCTAATGACGATGGTACACTCAAATTGCGTTGAGATTCAATACATCGTCCTCCAGCCGACTTGTCTCCGAATGTCTATTGCTGCCTCGGGCACCGTGTGGTCGTTCTTCTGTGAGTCTAGATTTTCGAATCCGACACATAACTGATAGTTAATTGTAAAGTTCAGGGCCTCCTAATGACGATGGAACACTTAAATTGCGTCGCGATTCAATACATCGGCCTCCAGCCGACTTGTCTCCAAGGGGATATTGCTGTCTCGGGCGCCATATGTTCTTTCTCCTGTGAGTCTAGATTTTTTAATCCGACGCTAAAATGATATTAATTGTAACGTTCAGCGCCTCCTAATGACGATGGAACACTCATATGCGTCGAGAGTCAATACATCGTCCTCCAGCCGACTTTTCTCTAAGGGTCTGTTGCTGCGTCGGGCACCTTATGGTCGTTCTCCTGTGAGTCTAGATTTTCGAATCCGACACATAACTGATAGTTAATTGTAAAGTTCAGGGCATCCTATTGAAGATGGAACACTCAAATTGCGTCGAGATTCAATACATCGTCCTCCAGCCGCCTTGTCTCTAAGGGTCTTTTGCTGCCTCAGGCACCTTATGGTCGTTCTCCTGTGAGTCTAGATTTTCGAATCCGACGCAAAACTGATATTTAATTGTAACGTTCACGGCCTCCGAATGACGATGGAACACTCAAATTGCATCGAGATTCAATACATCGTCCTCCAGCCGACTTGTCTCCTTGGGGATATTGCTGCCTCGGGCACCAAATTGTCCCGCTCCTGTGAGTCTAGATTTTCGAATTCGACGCTAAAATGATAGTTAATTGTAACGTTCAGGGCCTCCTAATGACGATGGAACACTCAAATTGCGTCGCGATCCAATACATCGTCCTCCAGCCGACTTGTCTCCAAGGGTCTATTGCTGCCTGGGGCACCTTATGGTCGTTCTCCTGTGCGTCTAGATTTTCGAACCCGACACATAACTGATAGTTAATTGTAAAGTTCAGGGCCACCTAAGGACGATGGAACACTTAAATTGCGTCGCAATTTAATACATCGGCCTCCAGACGACTTGTCTTCAAGGGGATATTGCTGTCTCGGGCAACATATGTTCTTTCTCCTGTGAGTCTAGATTTTTTAATCCGACGCTAAAATGATATTAATTGTAACGTTCAGCGCCTCCTAATGACGATGGAACACTCATATGCGTCGAGAGTCAATACATCGTCCTCCAGCCGACTTTTCTCTAAGGGTCTGTTGCTGCGTCGGGCACCTTATGGTCGTTCTCCTGTGAGTCTAGATTTTCGAATCCGACACATAACTGATAGTTAATTGTAAAGTTCAGGGCCTCCTAATGACGTTGGAACACTCTAATTGCGTCGAGTTTCAATACATCGTCCTTCAGCCGACTTGTCTCCAAGGGTCTATTGCTGCCTGGGGCACCTTATGGTCGTTCTCCTGTGAGTCTAGATTTTCGATTCTGACACATAACTGATAGTTAATTGTAACGTTGAGGGACTCGTGATGACGATGGGGCACTCAAATTGCGTCGAGATTCAATACATCGTCCTCCAGCCGACTTGTCTCCAAGGGTCTATTGCTGCCTGGGCACCTTATGGTCGTTCTCCTGTGCGTCTAGATTTTCGAGCCCGACACATAACTGATAGTTAATTGTAAAGTTGAGGGCCACCTAAGGACGATGGAACACTTAAATTGCGTCGCGATTCAATACATCGGCCTCCAGCCGACTTGTCTTCAAGGGGATATTGCTGTCTCGGGCACCATATGTTCTTTCTCCTGTGAGTCTAGATTTTGTAATCCGACGCTAAAATGATATTAATTGTAACGTTCAGCGCCTCCTAATGACGATGGAACACTCATATGCGTCGAGAGTCAATACATCGTCCTCCAGCCGACTTTTCTCTAAGGGTCTGTTGCTGCGTCGGGCACCTTATGGTCGTTCTCCTGTGAGTCTAGATTTTCGAATCCGACACATAACTGATAGTTAATTGTAAAGTTCAGGGCCTCCTAATGAAGATGGAACACTCAAATTGCGTCGAGATTCAATACATCGTCCTCCAGCCGACTTGTCTCCTTGGGGATATTGCTGCCTCGGGCACCAATTGGTCCCGCTCCTGTGAGTCTAGATTTTCGAATCCGACGCAAAACTGATAGTTAATTGTAACGTTCAGCGCCTCCTAATGACGACAGAACACTCAAATTGCGTCGAGATTCAATACATCGTCCTCCACCCGACTTGTCTCCAAGGGTCTGTTGCTGCCTCGGGCACCTAATGGACGTTCTCCCGTGAGTCTAGATTTTCGAATCCGATGCAAAACTGATAGTTAATTGTAAAGTTCAGGGCCACCTAAGGACGATGGAACACTTAAATTGCGTCGCGATTCAATACATCGGCCTCCAGCCGACTTGTCTTCAAGGGGATATTGCTGTCTCGGGCACCATATGTTCTTTCTCCTGTGAGTCTAGATTTTTTAATCCGACGCTAAAATGATATTAATTGTAACGTTCAGGGCATCCTAATGTCGATGCAACACTCAAATTGCGTCGAGATTCAATACATCATCCTGCAGCCGACTTGCATCCATAGGTATTTTGCTTCATCGGACACCAAATGGTCCGCCTCCTGTGAGTAGATGTTCTAATCCGCCGCTAAAATGATACTGAATTGTAACTTTCAGGGCCTCCTAATGACGATGGAACATTCAAATTGCGTCGCGATCCAACACAACGTCCTCCAGCCGCCTTGTCTCCAAGATTTTATTGCTGCCTGGGGCACCTTATGGTCGTTCTCCTGTGAGTCTAGATTTTCGAATCCGACACATAACTGATAGTTAATTGTGAAGTTCAGGGCCTCCTAATGACGATGGAACACCCAAATTGCGTCGAGATTCAATACATCGTCCTCCAGTCAACTTGTCTCGAAGGGTCTATTGCTGCCTGGGGCACCTTATGGTCGTTCTCCTGTGCGTCTAGATTTTCGAATCCGACACATAACTGATAGTTAATTATAAAGTTCAGGGCCACCTAAGGACGATGGAACACTTAAATTGCGTCGCGATTAAATACATCGGCCTCCAGCCGACTTGTCTCCAAGGGGATATTGCTGTCTCGGGTACCATATGTTCTTTCTCCTGTGAGTCTAGTTTTTTCAATCCGACGCTAAAATGATATTAATTGTAACGTTCAGCGCCTCCTAATGACGATGGAACACTCATATGCGTCGAGAGTCAATACATCGTCCTCCAGCCGACTTTTCTCTAAGGGTCTGTTGCTGCGTCGAGCACCTTATGGTCGTTCTCTTGTGAGTCTAGATTTTCGAATCCGACACATAACTGATAGTTAATTGTAAAGTTCAGGGCCTCCTAATGAAGATGGAACACTCAAATTGCGTCCAGATTCAATACATCGTCCTCCAGCCGACTTGTCTCTAAGGGTCTTTTGCTGCCTCAGGCACCTTATGGTCGTTCTCCAGTGAGTCTAGATTTTCGAATCCGACGCAAAACTGATAGTTAATTGTAACGTTCACGGCCTCCTAATGACGATGGAACACTCAAATTGCGTCGCGATTCAATATATCGCCCTCCAGCCGACTTGACTCCAAGGGTCTGTTGCTTCCTGGGGCACCTTGTGGTCGATCTCCTGTGAGTAGATTTTCTAATCCGACGCTAAAATGATAGTTAATTGTAACGTTCAGGGCCTCCTAATGACGATGGAACACTAAAATTGCGTCGAGAGTCAATCCATCGTCCTCCAGCCGTCTTGTCTCCAAGGGTCTATTGCTGCCTCGAGCACCTTATGGTCGATCTCCTGTGAGTCTAGATTTTCGAATCCGACGCATAACTGATAGTTAATTGTAACGTTGAGGGACTCCTAATGACGATGGGGCACTCAATTTGCGTCGCGGTTCAATACAGCGTCTTCCAGCGGACTGGTCTCCAAGGGGATATTGCTGCTTCGGGCACCTTATGGTACGTCTCCAGTGAGTCTAGATTTTCGAATCCGACGAAAAACTGATAGTTAATTGTAACATTCAGGGCCTCCTAGTTACGAAGGAACACTAAAATTGCGTCGCGATCCAATAAATCGTCTTCCAGCCGACTTGTCTCCAAGGGTCTATTGCTGCCTGGGGCACCCTATGGTCGATCTCCTGTGAGTCTAGGTTTTCGAATCCGACGCATAACTGATAGTTAATTGTAACTTTCAGGGCCTCCTAGTTACAATGGAACACTCAAATTTCATCGCGGACCAATTCATCGTCCTCCAGGCGACTTGTCTGCAAGGGGATATTGCTGCGTCGGACACCAAATGGTCCGTCTCCTGTGAGTCTAGATTTTTGAGTCCGTCGCGAAACTGATACTTAATTGTAACGTTCAGGGCCCCCTAATGACGATGGAACACTCAAATTGCGTCGAGATTCAATACTTCGTCCTTCAGCCACTTGTCTCCAAGGGTCTATTGCTGCCTCGGGCACCTTATGGTCGTTCTCCTGTGAGTCTAGATTTTCGAATCCGATGCCAATCTGATAGTTAATTGTATCGTTCAGGGCCTCCTAATGACGATGGAACACTCAAATTGCGTCGAGATTACATACATCGTCCTCCAGCCGAATTGTCTCCAAGGGTCTATTGCTGGCTGGGGCACCTTATGGTCGATCTCCTGTGAGTCTAGATTTTCGAATCCGACGCATAACTGATAGTTAATTGCAACGTTCAGCGCCTCCTAATGACGATGGAACACTCAAATTGCGTCGAAATTCAATACATCGCCCTCCAGCCGACTTGCCTCCAAATGTCTATTGCTTCCTCGGGCACCTTGTGGTCGTTCTCCTGTAAGGCTTGATTTTCGAATCCGACACATAACTGATAGTTAATTGTAAAGTTCAGGGCCTCCTAATGACGATGGAACACTCAAATTGCGTCGAGATTTAATACATCGTCCTCCAGCCGACTTGTCTCCAAAGGTCTATTGCTGCCTCAGGCACCTTATGGTCGTTCTCTTGTGAGTCTAGATTTTCGAATCCGACGCAAAACACATAGTTAATTGTAACGTTCAGGGCCTCCTAATGACGATGGAACACTCAAATTGCGTCGTGATTCAATACATCGTCCTCCAGCCGACTTGTCTCCAACGGGATTTTGCTGCCTCGGGCACCATATGGTCCTTCTCCAGTGAGTCTAGATTTTCAAATCCGACGCGAAACTGATAGTTAATTGTAACGTGCAGGGCCTCCTAATGACGATGAAGCACTCAAATTGCGTCGAGATTCAATACATCGTCCTCCAGCGGACTGGTCTCCAAGGGGATATTGCTGCTTCGGGCACCTTATGGTGCGGCTCAAGTCAGTCTAGATTTTCGATTCCAACGAAAAACTGATAGTTAATTGTAACTTTCAGGGCCTCCCAGTTACGATGGAACACTCAAATTGCGTCGCGATCCAATACATCGTCCTCCAGCCGAGTTGTCTCCAAGGGTCTATTGGTGCCTGGGGCACCTTATGATCGTTCTCCTGTGAGTCTAGATTTTCGAATCCGACGCATAACAGATAGTTAATTGCAACGTTCAACGCCTCCTAATGACGATGGAACACTAAAATTGCGTCGAGATTCAATACATCGGCCTCCAGCCGACTTGTCTCTAAATGTCTATTGCTGCCTCGGGCACCTTGTGGTCGTTCTCCTGTGAGTCTAGATTTTCGAAACCGATACATAACTGATAGTTAATTGTAAAGTTCAGGGCCTCCTAATAACAATGGAACACTCAAATTAAGTCGAGAATCAATACATCGGCCTCCAGCCGACTTGTCTCCAAGGGGATATTGCTGTCTCGGGCACCATATGATCATTCTCCTGTGAGAGTAGATTTTCGAATCCGACGCTAAGATGATAGTTAATTGTAACGTTCAGCGCCTCCTAATGACGATGGAACACTCAAATGCGTCGAGAGTCAATACATCGTCCTCCAGCCGTCTCGTCTCCAAGGGTATATTGCTGCCTCGGGTACCTTATGGTCGTTCTCCTGTGAGTCTAGATTTTCGAATCCGACGAAAAAATGATAGTTAATTGCAATGTTCAAGGTCTCGAAATGACGATGGAACACTCAAATTGCGTCGAGATTCAATATATCGACCTCCAGCCGACTTGTCTCCAAGGGTCTGTTGCTGCGTCGGGCACCTTATGGTCGTTCTCCTGTGAGTCTAGAATTTCGAATCCGACGCATAACTGATAGTAAATTCCAAAGTTCAGGGCCTCCTAATGACGATGGACCACTCAAATTGCGTCGAGATTCAGTACATCGTCCTCCAGCCAAGGGTCTATTGCTGCCTCAGGCACCTTATTGTCGTTCTCATGTGAGTCCAGATTGTCTAATCCGACGCAAAAATGATAGTTAATTGCTACGTTCAGGGCCTCCTAATGACGATGGAACACTCAAATTGCGTCGAAATTCAACACATCGGCCTCCAGCCGACTTGTCTCCAAGGGTCTGTTGCTGCGTCGGGCACCTTATGGTCGTTCTCCTGTGAGTCTAGGTTTTCGAATCCGACGCATAACTGATAGTTAATTGTAACGTTCAGCGCCTCCTATTGACGATGGAACACTCAAATTGCGACGAGATTCAATACATCGTCCTCCAGCCGACTTGTCTCCAACGGGATACTGCTCCCTAGGGCACCATATGGTCCTTCTCCTGTGAGTCTAGATTTTCGCATTCGGCGCGAAACTGATAGTTAATTGTAACGTTCAGCACATCCTAATGAGGATGGAACATTCAAATTGCGTCGAGAGTCAATACATCGTCCTCCAGCCGACTTGTCTCCAAGGGTCTATCGCTGCCTCGGGCACCTTATGATCGTTCATCTGTGAGTCTAGATTTTCGAACCCGACGTAAAACTGATAGTTCATTGTAACGTTCAGGGTCACCTAATGACGGTGGAACACTGAAATTGCGTCGAGATTCAATACATCGGCCTCCAGCCGACTTGTTTTCAAGGGGATATTGCTGTCTCGGGCACCATATGATCCAACTTCTGTGAGTCTAGATTTTCGAATCCGAAGCAAAAATGATAGTGAATTGTAACGTTCAGCGCCTCCTAATGACGATAGAACACTCAAATTGCGTCGAGATTCAATACATCGTCCTCCAGCCGACTTGTCTCTAAGGGGATATTGCTGCCTCGGGCACCATATGGTCCGTTTCCTGTGAGTCTAGAATTTTGAATCCGACGCGAAACTGATAGATAATTGTAACGTTCAGGGCCTCCTAATGACGATGGATAAATCAAATTGCGTCGAGAGTCAATACATCGTCCTCCAGCGAAGGGTCTGCAGCTGTCTCAGGCGCCTTATGGTCGTTCTCTTGTGAGTCTAGATTTTCGAATCCGACGCATAACTGATAGTTAATTGTAATCCTCAGCGCCTCCTAATGACGATGGAACACTCACATTGCGTCGAGATTCACTACATCGTCCTCCAGCCGACTTGTCCCCAAGGGGATATCGCTGCCTCGGACACCACATGGTCTGTCTCCTGTGAGTCTAGATTTTGGAATCCGACGCATAACTGATAGTTAATTGTAAAGTTCAGGGCCTCAAAATGACGATGGAACACTCAAATTACATCGAGATACAATACATAGTCCTCCAGCCGACTTGTCTCCATGGGGATATTGCTGCCTCGGGTACCAAATGGTCCGTCTCCTGTGAGTCTAGATTTTCGAATCCGACGCAAAACTGATAGTTAATTGTAACGTTCAGCGCTTCCTAATGACAATAGAACACTCAAATTCCGTCGAGATTCATTAAATCGTCCTCCAGCCGATTTGTCTCCAAGGGGATATTGCTGCCTCGGGCACCAAATGCTCCGTCTCCTGTGAGTCTAGATTTGTGAACCCGACGCGAAACTGATAGTTAATTGTAACGTTCAGGGCCTCCTAATGACGATGGAACACTCAATTTGCGTCGAGATTCAATACATCGTCCTCCAGCCGACTTGTCTCCACGGGGATATTGCTGCCTCGGGCACCATATGTTCCGTCTCCTGTGAGTCTAGATTTTTGAATCCGACGCGAAACTGATAGTTAATTGTAACGTTCAGGGCCTCCTAATTACGATGGAACACGCAAATTGCGTCGAGATTCAATACATCGTTCTTCAGCCGACTTGTCTCCAAGGGTCTATTGCTGCCTCGGGCACTTTATGGTCGTTCTCCTGTGAGTCTATATTTTCGAATTCGATGCAAAACTGATAGTTAATTGTTACGTTCAGGGCCTCCAAATGACGATGGAACACTCAAATTGCGTAGAGAGTCAATACATCCTCCTCCAGCCGACTTGTCTACAAGGGGATATTGCTGCCTCGGGCTTCATGTGGTCCGCCCCCTGTGAGTCTAGATTTTCGAATCCGACGCGGAACTGGTAGTTAATTGTAACGTTCAGGGCCTCCTAATGACGATGGAACACTCAAATTGCGTCGAGATTCAATACATCGGCCTCCAGCCGACTTGTCTCCAAATGTCTATTGCTGTCTCGGGCATCTTGTGGTCGTTCTCCTGTGAGTCTGTATTTTCGAACCCGACGCATAACTGATAGTTAATTGCAACGTTCGGGGCCTCCTAATGACGATGGAACACTCAAATTGCGGCCAGATTCAATACATCGGCCTCCAGCCGACTTGTCTCCAAGGGTCTGTTGCTGCGTCGGGCACCTTTTGGTCGTTCTCCTGTGGGTCTACATTTTCGAATCCGACGCATAACTGATAGTTAATTGTAACGTTCAGCGCCTCCTAATGACGATGGAACACTCAAATTGCGTCGAGATTCAATACATCGTCCTCCAGCCGACTTGTCTTCAACGGGATATTTCTGCCTAGGGCACCATATGGTCCTTCTTCAGTGAGTCTAGTTTTTCGAATCCTACGTGACACTGATAATTGTCACTTTCAGGGCCTCCTAATGGCGATAGAACACTCAAATTGCGTCTCGATTCTATACATCGCCCTCCAGCGGACTGGTCTCCAAGGGAATATTGCTGCCTGGTGCACCTTATGGTCGATTTCCTGTGAGTCTGGATTTTCGAAACCGACGCATAACTGATAGTTAATTGCAACGTTCAGCGCCTCCTAATGACGATGGAACACTTAAATTACGTCGAGATTCCATACATCGTCCTCCAGCCGACTTGTTTCCAAGGGGATATCGCTGCCTCGGGCACCACATGTTCCGTCTCCTGTGATTCTACATTTTCCAATCCGACGAAAAACTAATAGTTATTTGTAACATTCAGGGCCTCCTATTGACAATAGAACACTCAAATTGCGTCGCGATCCAATACATCGTCCTCCAGCCGACTTGTCTCCAAGGGTCATTTGCTGCCTCGTGCACCTTATGATCGTTCATCTGTGAGTCAAGATTTTCGCACCCGATGCAAAACTGATAGTTCATTGTAACGTTCAGGGCCACCTAATGACGATGGAAACTCAAATTGCGTCGAGATTCAATACATCGGCCTCCAGCCGACTTCTTTCAAGGGGATATTGCTGTCTCGGGCACCATATGATCCTTCTCCCTTGAGTCTAGATTCTCGAATCCGACGCAAGATTGATTGTGAATTGTAACGTTCAGCGCCTCCTAATGACGATAGAACACTCAAATTGCGACGAGATTCAATACATCGTCCTCCAGCCGACTTGTCTCCAAGGGGATATTGCTGCCTCGGGCACCATATGGTCCGTCTCCAGTGAGTCTAGATTTTTGAATCCGACGCATAACTGATAGTTAATTGTAACGTTCAGCGCCTCATTATGACGATGGAACACTCAAATTGCGTCGAGATTCAATACATCGTCCTACACCCGATTTGTCTCCAACGGGATATTGCTGCTTCGGGCACCTTATGGTCCGTCTCCAGTGAGTCTAGATTGTCGAATCCGACGAAAAACTCATAGTTAATTGTAACTTACATGACCTCCTAGTTACGATGGAACACTCAAATTTCGTCGCGATCCAATACATCGTCCTCCAGCCGACTTGTCTCCAAGGGTCTATTGCTGCCTGGGGCACCTTATGATAGTTCTCCTGTGAGTCTAGATTTTCGAATCCGACGCAAAAATGATAGTTAATAGTAACGTTCAGCGCCTCCTAAAGACGATAGAAGACTCAAATTGCATCGAGATTCAATACATCGTCATCCAGCCGACTTGTCTCCAAGGGGATATTGCTGCGACGGGCACCAAATGGACTGTCTCCTGTGACTCTAGATTTTCGAATCCGACGCAAAACAGATAGTTAATTGTAACGTTCAGGGCCTCCTAATGACGATGGAACAATCAAATTGCGTAGAGATTCAGTACATCGCCCTCCAGCCGACTTGTCTCCAAGGGGATATCGCTCCCTCGGTCACCACATGGTCCGTCTCCGGTGATTCTACATTTTCCAATCCGACGAAAAACTGATAGTCAATTGTAACATTCAGGGCCTCCTAATAACGATGGAATACTCAAATTGCGTCGCGATCCAATACATCGTCCTCCAGCGAAATGTCTCCAAATGTCTGTTGCTCCCTCGGGCACCTTGTGGTCGTTCTCCTGTGAGTCTAGATTTTCGAATCCGACGCATAACTGATAGTTAATTCTAAAGTTCAGGGCCTCCTAATGACGATGGACCACTCAAATTGCGTCGAGATTCAGTACATCGTCCTCCAGCCAAGGGTCTATTGCTGCCTCAGGCACCTTATGGTCGTTCTCTTGTGAGTCCAGATTGTCGAATCCGACGCAAAAATGATAGTTAATTGTAACGTTCAGGGCCTCCTAATGACGATGGAACACTCAAATTGCGTCGAGATTCAATACATGGGCCTCCTGCCGACTTGTCTCCAAGGGTCTGTTGCTGCGTCGGGCACCTTATGGTCGTTCTCCTCTGAGTCTAGATTTTCCAATCCAACGCATAACTGATAGTTAATTGTAACGTTCAGCGCCTCCTAATGACGATGGAGCACTCAAATTGCGACGAGATTCAATACATCGTCCTCCAGCCGACTTGTCTCCAAGGGTCTGTTGCTGCGTCGGGCACCTTATGGTCGTTCTCCTGTGAGTCTAGATTTTCGAATCCGACTTATAACTGATAGTTAATTGTAACGTTCAGCGCCTCCTAATGACGATGGAACACTCAAATTGCGACGAGATTCAATACATCGTCCTCCAGCCGACTTGTCTCCAACGGGATATTGCTCCCTAGGGCACCATATGGTCCTTCTCCTGTGAGTCTAGATTTTCGAATCCGACGCATAACTGATAGTTAATTGTAATGCTCAGCGCCTCCTAATGACGATGGAACACTCAAATTACGTCGTGATTCACTACATCGTCCTCCAGCCGACTTGTCTCCAAGGGGATATCGCTGCCTTGGACACCACATGGTCCGGCTCCTGTGAGTCTAGATTATTGAATCCGACGCATAACTGATAGTTAATTGGAAAGTTCAGGGCCTCGTAATGACGATGGAACACTCAAATTGCATCGAGATTCAATACATAGTCCTCCAGCCGACTTGTCTCCATGGGGATATTGCTGCCTCGGGCACCAAATGTTCCGTCTCCTGTGAGTCTAGATTTTCGAATCCGACGCAAAACTGATAGTTAATTGTAACGTTCAGCGCTCCCTAATGACAATAGAACACTCAAATTGCGTCGAGATTCAATAAATCGTCCTCCAGCCGACTTGTCTCCAAGGGGATATTGCTGCCTCAGGGACCATATGGTCCGTCTCCAGTGAGTCTAGATTTTTGAATCCGACGCATAACTGATAGTTAATTGTAACGTTCAGCGCCTCATTATGACGATGGAACACTCAAATTGCGTCGAGATTCAATACATCGTCCTACACCCGATTTGTCTCCAACGGGATATTGCTGCTTCGGGCACCTTATGGTCCGTCTCCAGTGAGTCTAGATTGTCGAATCCGACGAAAAACTCATAGTTAATTGTAACTTACATGACCTCCTAGTTACGATGGAACACTCAAATTGCGTCGCGATCCAATACATCGTCCTCCAGCCGACTTGTCTCCAAGGGTCTATTGCTGCCTGGGGCACCTTATGATAGTTCTCCTGTGAGTCTAGATTTTCGAATCCGACGCAAAAATGATAGTTAATAGTAACGTTCAGCGCCTCCTAAAGACGATAGAAGACTCAAATTGCATCGAGATTCAATACATCGTCATCCAGCCGACTTGTCTCCAAGGGGATATTGCTGCGACGGGCACCAAATGGACTGTCTCCTGTGAGTCTAGATTTTCGAATCCGACGCAAAACAGATAGTTAATTGTAACGTTCAGGGCCTCCTAATGACGATGGAACAATCAAATTGCGTAGAGATTCAGTACATCGCCCTCCAGCCGACTTGTCTCCAAGGGGATATCGCTCCCTCGGTCACCACATGGTCCGTCTCCGGTGATTCTACATTTTCCAATCCGACGAAAAACTGATAGTCAATTGTAACATTCAGGGCCTCCTAATAACGATGGAATACTCAAATTGCGTCGCGATCCAATACATCGTCCTCCAGCGAAATGTCTCCAAATGTCTGTTGCTGCCTCGGGCACCTTGTGGTCGTTCTCCTGTGAGTCTAGATTTTCGAATCCGACGCATAACTGATAGTTAATTCTAAAGTTCAGGGCCTCCTAATGACGATGGACCACTCAAATTGCGTCGAGATTCAGTACATCGTCCTCCAGCCTAGGGTCTATTGCTGCCTCAGGCACCTTATGGTCGTTCTCTTGTGAGTCCAGATTGTCGAATCCGACGCAAAAATGATAGTTAATTGTAACGTTCAGGGCCTCCTAATGACGATGGAACACTCAAATTGCGTCGAGATTCAATACATCGGACTCCTGCCGACTTGTCTCCAAGGGTCTGTTGCTGCGTCGGGCACCTTATGGTCGTTCTCCTCTGAGTCTAGATTTTCGAATCCAACGCATAACTGATAGTTAATTGTAACGTTCAGCGCCTCCTAATGACGATGGAGCACTCAAATTGCGACGAGATTCAATACATCGTCCTCCAGCCGACTTGTCTCCAAGGGTCTGTTGCTGCGTCGGGCACCTTATGGTCGTTCTCCTGTGAGTCTAGATTTTCGAATCCGACTTATAACTGATAGTTAATTGTAACGTTCAGCGCCTCCTAATGACGATGGAACACTCAAATTGCGACGAGATTCAATACATCGTCCTCCAGCCGACTTGTCTCCAACGGGATATTGCTCCCTATTGCACCATATGGTCCTTCTCCTGTGAGTCTAGATTTTCCAATCCGACGCATAACTGATAGTTAATTGTAATGCTCAGCGCCTCCTAATGACGATGGAACACTCAAATTACGTCGAGATTCACTACATCGTCCTCCAGCCGACTTGTCTCCAAGGGGATATCGCTGCCTTGGACACCACATGGTCCGTCTTTTGTGAGTCTAGATTATTGAATCCGACGCATAACTGATAGTTAATTGTGAAGTTCAGGGCCTCGTAATGACGATGGAACACTCAAATTGCATCGAGATTCAATACATAGTCCTCCAGCCGACTTGTCTCCATGGGGATATTGCTGCCTCGGGCACCAAATGTTCCGTCTCCTGTGAGTCTAGATTTTCGAATCCGACGCAAAACTGATAGTTAATTGTAACGTTCAGCGCTCCCTAATGACAATAGAACACTCAAATTGCGTCGAGATTCAATAAATCGTCCTCCAGCCGACTTGTCTCCAAGGGGATATTGCTGCCTCAGGCACCATATGCTCCGTCTCCTGTGAGTCTAGATTTTTGAACCCGACGCGAAATTGATAGTTAATTGTTACGTTCAGGGCCTCCAAATGACGATGGAACACTCAAATTGCGTAGAGAGTCAATACATCCTCCTCCAGCCGACTTGTCTACAAGGGGATATTGCTGCCTCGGGCTCCATGTGGTCCGCCTCCTGTGAGTCTAGATTGTCGAATCCGACGCGGAACTGGTAGTTAATTGTAACGTTCAGGACCTCCTAATGACGATGGAACACTCAAATTGCGTCGAGATTCAATACATCGGCCTCCAGCGGACTGGTCTCCAAGGGGATATTGCTGCTTCGGGCACCTTATGGTCCGTCTCAAGGGAGTCTAGATTGTCGAATCCGACGAAAAACTGACAGTTAATTGTAACTTACAGGGCCTCCTAGTTACGATGGAACACTCAAATTGCGTCGTGATCCAATACATCGTCCTCCAGCCGACTATTCTCCAAGGGTCTATTGCTGCCTGGGGCACCTTATGATAGTTCTCCTGTGAGTCTAGATTTTCGAATCCGACGCAAAACTGATAGTTAATAGTAACGTTGAGCGCCTCCTAAAGACGATCGAACACCAAATTGCGTCGAGATTCAATACACCGTCCTTCAGCAGACGTGTATCCAAGGGGATATTGCTGTCTCGGGCACCTTCTCCTGTGAGTATATTTTCGAATCCGACGCTAAAATGATAGTTAATTGTAACGTTCAGCGCCTCCAAATGACGATGGGACACTCATATTGCGTCGAGAGTCAATACATCGTCCTCCAGCCGACTTGTCTATAAGGGTCTATTGCTGCCTGGGGCACCTTATGGTTGATCTCCTGTGAGGCTAGATTTTCGAATCCGACGCATAACTGATAGGTAATTGTAACGTTCAGGGCCTCCTAATGACGATGGAACACTCAAATTGCGTCGAGATTCAATACATCGTCCTTCAGCCGACTTGTCTCCAAGGGTCTATTGCTGCCTCGGGCACTTTATGGTCGTTCTCCTGTGAGTCTATATTTTCGAATTCGACGCAAAATTGATAGTTAATTGTTACGTTCAGGGCCTCCAAATGACGATGGAACACTCAAATTGCGTAGAGAGTCAATACATCCTCCTCCAGCCGACTTGTCTACAAGGGGATATTGCTGCCTCGGGCTCCATGTGGTCCGACTCCTGTGAGTCTAGATTTTTGAATCCGACGCTAAAATGATAGTTAATTGTAAAGTTCAGGGACTCCTAATGACGATGGAACGATCAAATTGCGTCGAGATCCAATACATCGTCCTCCAGCCGACTTGTCTTCTAGGGTCTATTGCTGCCTCGGCCACCTTATGGTCGTTCTGCTGTGAGTTTAGATTTTCGAATCCGACGCATAACTGATAGTTAATTCTAACGCTCAGCGCCTCCTAATTACGATGGAACACTCAAATTACGTCGAGATTCAATACATCGTCCTCCAGCCGACTTGTCTCCATGGGGATTATGCTGCCTCCGGCTCCTTATGGTCGCTCTCCTGTGAGTCCAGATTTTCGAATACGAAGCGAAACTGATTGATAATTGTAACGTTCAGGGCCTCCTAATGACGATGGAACACTAAAATTGCGTCGAGATTCAATACATCGGCATTCAGCCGAATTTGTCTCGAAGGGTTTATTGCTGCCTCGGGCACCTTATGGGTGGTCCCTGTGAGTCTATATTTTCGAATCCGACGCTAAACTGATAGTTAATTGTAATGTTCAGAGCCTCCTAATGACGATGGAACACTCAAATGGCGTCGAGATTCAATAGATCGGCCGCCAGTCGACTTGTCTCCAAGGGGATATTGCTGTTTCTGGCACCATATGGTCCGTCTCCTGTGAGTCTAGATTGTCGAATCCGACGCAAATATGATAGTTAATTGTAACGTTCAGCGAATCCTAATGACGATGGAACATTTAAATTGCGTCGAGACGCAATACATCGTCCTCCAGCCGACTTGTCTCCAAGGGGATATTGCTGCCTCGGCACCAAATGATCCTTCTCCTGTGAGTCTAGATTTTCGAATCCAACGCTAAAATGATAGTTAATTGTAACGTTCAGCGCCTCTTAATGACGATGGAACACTCAAATTGCGTCGAGATTCAGTACATCGGCCTCCAGCCGACTTGTCTCCATGGGTCTGTTGCTGCCTGGGGCACCTTATGGTCGATCTCCTGTGAGTCTAGATTTTCGAATCCGCCGCATAACTGATAGTTAATTGTAACGTTGAGGAACTCATAATGACGATGGGGCACTCAAATTGCGTCGTGATTCAATACATCGTCTTCCAGCGGACTGGTCTCCAAGGGGATAATGCTGCTTCGGGCACCTTATGGTCCGTCTCCAGTAAGTCTAGATTTTCGAATCCGACGAAAAACTGATACTTAATTGTAACATTCAGGGCCTCCTAGTTACGATGGCACACTCAAATTGCGTCGCGATCCAATACATCGTCCACCAGCCGACTTGTCTCCAAGGGTATATTGCTGCCTGGGGCACCTTATGGTCGATCTCCTGTGAGTCTAGAATTTCGAATTCGACGCATAACTGATAGTTAATTGCAACGATCAGCGCCCCCTAATGACAATGGAACACTCAAATTGCGTCAAGATTCAATACACCGGCCTCCAGCCGACTTGTGTCCAAGGGGATATTGCTGTCTCGGGCTCCGTATGATCTTTCTCCTGTGAGTCTAGATTTTCGAGTCGGACGCTAAAATGATAGTTAATTGTAACGTTCAGCGCCTCCTAATGACGATGGAACACTCAAATGCGTCGTGAGTCAATACATCGTCCTCCAGCTGACTTGTCTCCAACGGTATATTACTGCCTCGGGCACCTAATGGTCGTTCTCCTGTGAGTCTAGATTTTCGAATCCGACGCAAAAATGATAGTTAATTGTAACGTCAGCGCCTCCTAATGACAATGGAACACTCAAATTGCGTCGAGAATCAATACATCGTCCTCCAGCCGACTTGTCTCCAAGGGGATATTGCCGCCTCGGGCACCATATGGTCCTTCTCCTGTGAGTCTAGATTTTCGATTCAGACGCGAAACAGAGAGTTAATTGCAACGTTCAGGGCCTCCTAATGACGATGGCGCACTGAAATTGCGTCGAGTTTCAATACATCGTCCACCAGCCGACTTGTCTCCAAGTGTCTATTGCTGCCTGGGGCACCTTATGGTCTAACTCCTGTGAGCCTAGATTTTCGAAAATGACGCAAAACTGATAGTTAATTGCCACGTTCAGCGCCTCCTAATGACAATGCAACACTCAAATTGCGTCGAGATGCAATACATCGGCCTCCAGCCGTCTTGACTCCAAATGTCTATTGCTGCCTCGGGCACCTTGTGGTCGTTCTCCTGTGAGTCTAGATTTTCGCATCCGACGCATAACTGATAGTTAATTGTAACTCTCAGCGCCTCCTAATTACGATGGAACACTCAAACTACGTCGAGATTCAATACATCGTCCTCCAGCCGACTTGTCTCCATGGGGATTATGCTGCCTCCGGCTCCTTATGGTCGCTCTCCTGTGAGTCTAGATTTTCGATTCCGACGCGATTCTTATTGTTAATTGTAACGTTCAGGGTTTCCTAATGACGATGGAACACTCAAATTGCGTCGAGATTCAATACATCGTCCGCCTGCCGACTTGCCTCCATGGGGATTATGCTGCCTCCGACTCCTTATGGTCGCTCTCCTGTGAGTCTAGATTTTCGAGTCCGACTCGAAACTGATTGTTAATTTTAACGGACGGGGCTTCCTAATGACGATGGAACACTCAAATTGCGTCGAGATTCAATACATTGGCATTCAGCCGATTTCTCTCCAAGGGTTTATTGCTGCCGCGGGCACCTTATGGTTGTTCCCCTGTCAGTCTAGATTCTAGAATCCGAGGCAAGACTGATAGTTAATTGTAATGTTGAGCGCCTCCTAATGACGATGGAACACTCAAATTGCGTCGAGATTCAATACATCGTCCTCCAGCCGACTTGACTTCAAGGGGTTATTGCTGCCTCGGGCACCATATGGTCCGTCTCCTGTGAGTCTAGATTTTCGAATCCGACGAAAAACTGATAGTTAATTGTAACATTCAGGGCCTCCTAGTTACGATGCAACACTCAAATTGCGTCGCGATCCAATTGATCGTCCTCCAGCCGACTTGTCTCCAAGGTTCTATTGCTGCCTCGGGCACCGTATGATCGTTCTCCTGTGAGTCTAGATTTTCGAATCCGACGCATAACTGATAGTTAATTGCAACGTTCAGCGCCTCCTAATGACGATGGAACACTCAAATTGCGTCGAGATGCAATACATCGGCCTCCAACCTACTTGTCTCCAGATGTCTATTGCTGCCTCGGGCACCTTGTGGTCGATCTCCTGTGAGTCTAGATTTTCGAATCCGACACATAACTGATAGTTAGTTGTAAAGTTCAGGGCCTCCTAATGGCGATGGAACACTCAAATTGCGTCGAGATTCAATACATCGTCCTCCGGTGGACTTGTCTTCTAGGGTCTATTGCTGCCTCGGGCACCTTACTTTCGTTCTCCTGTGAGTCTAGAATTTCGAATCCGACGCATAACTGATAGTTAATTGTAACACTCAGCGCCTCCTAATTACGATGGAACACTCAAATTACGTCGAGATTCAATACATCGTCCTCCAGCCGACTTGTCTCCATGGGGATTATGCTGCCTCCGGCTCCTTATGGTCGCTCTCCTGTGAGTCTAGATTTTCGAATCCGACGCGAATCTTATTGTTAATTGTAACGTTCAGGGCTTCTTAATGACGATGGAACACTCAAATTGCGTCGAGATTCAATACATCGGCATTCAGCCGATTTGTCTATAAGGGTTTATTGCTGCCTCGGGCACCTTATGGTTGTTCCCCTGTGAGTCTAGATTTTAGAATCCGACGCAAAACTGATAGTTAAATGTAATGTTCAGGGCCTCCTAATAACGATGGAACATTCAAATTGCGTCGAGATTCAATACATCGTCCTCCAGCCGACTTGACTCCAAGGGGATATTGCTGCCTCGGGCACCATATGGTCCGCCTCGTGTGAGTCTAGATTTTCGAATCCGACGAAAAACTGATAGTTAATTGTAACATTCAGGGCCTCCTAGTTACGATGGAACACTCAAATTGCGTCGCGATCCAATAGATCGTCCTCAAGCCGACTTGTCTCCAAGGGTCTATTGCTGCTTCGGGCACCGTATGATCGTTCTCCTGTGAGTCTAGATTTTCGAATCCGACGCATAACTGATAGTTAATTGCAACGTTCAGCGCCTCCTAATGACGATGGAACACTCAAATTGCTTCGAGATTCAATACATCGGCCTCCAACCGACTTGTCTCCAGAAGTCTATTGCTGCCTCGGGCACCTTGTGGTCGATCTCCTGTGAGTCTAGATTTTCGAATCCGACACATAACTGATAGTTAATTGTAAAGTTCAGGGCCTCCTAATGGCGATGGAACACTCAAATTGTGTCGAGATTCAATACATCGTCCTCCAGCCGATTTGCTTCTAGGGTCTATTGCTGCCTCGGGCACCTTATGGTCGTTCTCCTGTGAGTCTAGATAGTCGAATCCGACGCATAACTGATAGTTAATTGCAACACTCAGCGCCTCCTAATTACGATGGAACACTCAAATTACGTCGAGATTCAATACATCGTCTTCCAGCCGACTTGTCTCCATGGGGATTATGCTGCCTCCGGCTCCTTATGGTCGCTCTCCTGTGAGTGTAGATATTCGAATCCGACGCGAATCTGATTGTTAATTGTAACGATCAGGGCTTCATAATGACAATGGAACACTAAAATTGCGTCGAGATTCAATACATCGGCATTCAGCCGATTTGTCTCCAAGGGTTTATTGCTGCCTCGGGCACCTTATGGTTGTTCCCCTGTGAGTCTAGATTTTAGAATCCGACGCAAAACTGATAGTTAAATATAATGTTCAGGGCCTCCTAATAACGATGGAACACTCAAATTGCGTCGCGATCCAATACGTCGTACTCCAGCCGACTTGTCTCCAAGGGTCTATTGCTGCCTGGGGCACCTTATGATAGTTCTCCTGTGAGTCTAGATTTTCGAATCCGACGCGAAACTGATAGTTAATTGTAACGATCAGGGCCTCCTAATGACGATGGCGCACTGAAATTGCGTCGACTTTCAATACATCGTCCACCAGCCGACTTGTCTCCAAGGGTCTATTGCTGCCTGGGGCTCCTTATGGTCTAACTCCTGTGAGCCTAGATTTTCGAATCCGATGCATAACTGATAGTTAATTGCCACGTTCAGCGCCTCCTAATGACAATGCAACACTCAAATTGCGTCGAGATGCAATACATCGGCCTCCAGCCGTCTTGGCTCCAAATGTCTATTGCTGCCTCGGGCACCTTGTGGTCGTTCTCCTGTGAGTCTACAGTTTCGAATCCGCGCATAACTGATAGTTAATTGTAAATCTCAGCGCCTCCTAATGACGATGGAACACTCAAATTACGTCGAGATTCAATACATCGTCCGCCTGCCGACTTGTCTCCATGGGGATTATGCTGCCTCCGGCTCCTTATGGTCGCTCTCCTGTGAGTCTAGATTTTCGAGTCCGACTCGAAACTGATTGTTAATTGTAACGGTCAGGGCTTCCCTATGACGATGGAACACTCAAATTGCGTCGAGATTCAATACATCGTCCTCCAGCCGACTTGACTCCAAGGGGATATTGCTCCCTCGGGCACCATATGGTTCGTCTCCTGTGAGTCTAGATTTTCAAATCCGACGCGAATCTGA